>NC_134483.1:37016364-37616364 GCF_040206685.1 Ascaphus truei
AAATGGTTGTTACTTTTCCATTAAAATAAAAACTGTGTGTGATGAATTTATTTTATTTAATGAATGCTCATTACACTCCAACTATGCTCTCTTTGTCAGGGGTTCTCAACCCCAGTCCTCAAGACACCCCAATAGGTCAGGTTTTAAGGATATCCCTGCTTAGGCACATTTGGTGCAGTCTTCGACTGAGCCACTGATTGAGCCATCTGTGCTGAAGCAGGGCTATCCTAACAACCTGGATATGCAAATTACCTATATGGCATTAGTGATGACAGTCCAAAAGAAGAGTATATTAAGCCAACCAAACCCTTAGATGATTCCAGGTATGGTTCGCCAATTTCTAGTGTCCAAGCGTTTCTTGTCGTAGTCTCATCCAATCATGAAGATATGTGGATGACAAAAGAAAAAACATGGAAAGCACCAATGGTGCATTACCTTTGACACTGAAGGAGATAACTGTAACATGGATTAAACAAATGCTGACCAGTGCAGTGTGGCATTAGAAAAACTCTTTTTGGATACAATTTACTAACATGTATAAAATACATGTAACACATGGTCCCCCCCTCTCCCTCCCCTCTGGGAGATACACGGCTAGTTACTGTCTCTGTGTGGTGCTGAGGCGTACCTGTTGGTCCAGGAGAGCTGAGTGGATCTATGATGTAGCGAAGATAAGGACAGGCTTGTGAGGTCATCGGGTCCGGTGTCAGCGCCTCCAGCTTCAGGGAAATCTGGTAGTTCCAGAGGCAGTCTCCTTCTTAAGCATTATCTCATACACCAACTCACTGGTCTGTACAGGCAGGTGTATAATAGAACAAGGGACTTTATTGCATCACTGCATTGATGGTATTACAGTTGGTACAGGGTCTCAGAAGATTCCAGGCTTCTGGATGATGCATGCTCTTGAGATTGGAGCCAGCAGATGGTATAGGCCCAACCAGCCATGAAGCTCTCTTACTCCCAGCTGGGGAGGAGCAGCTCTCACATCCACTCTCTAGAGAGGGTGGAGACAGACTAACTCACTAACCTTTGCCTCTTCCCTTCAGAAAACCAGAAGGGGTGGGCTCAAGGTCTGTACTTATACCAGATAGGCTGTTACCAGGCCATGAGTCACCACCACCTTCTGTCTCTCAAAAGGGAGCAGGAGGGGGGTCAAAAGCCCACAGATTAACCTGTCACTTCTTAGGACTGACGTGACAGGTAGGAGAGACAGGTAGAAGGAACTTACCATGTTACATACAATAAAATGCTGCATAATATAAAAAGCTTGGAAATGAGCTGGATTGTATTAGCCCCAAAAGATCCTATTGGATTCAACTCTCCAAGTGTAAATTAAAACTGGAATCCTACTCACGATCAGTCCTGCTGACTTGTGCCTGTAAGTAGGAACCACTATAAATGTCTTCTCCCAGGCTGTCTCTCCACGTGCGGCGGCGTGCAGAGGCGTGCTGCTGGTGTCTTGGGACTGCCTCTGCTGCAGCTCCTGTCTGCTGTGATACGGCCGTGGATCGGGTTTCTTCCTGCCTGACCAGCTGCCCATCCAACTGCTGCTGATGATGTCACCGCTATGGAAGTAGGCCATGGGGTCCTTGGAGGGTCAAAAAGATGCCCTACGCATTTAAGACCTTGTGTCTCTTTGTCACGGGTACTACAGCTGATCTGCACTGGCTACTATTTATACGTGTTGGCAATCTGCTGCAAATGTCACATTAATGTTCATGAGAAGTGCCTTCATCAAATAGTCCACATAATAAGTGACAAACATGATAAATATGCAATGGGACACTCAAACAAAACACATTAAAGACTCAATGATGACATGCTAAAGACATAATGCAGACATAATCAATGATTGGTAATAAAGTGAATTAATCAAAACAATACAATAATAAAATGGAGAAGACATACTGTACACACATAACTAATGATCATGGAAAATGGACTCTATCTGATATGTATATTTTATTGGCTGATACAATTATATATCATTACCCATATTATATTTATATGTATTAGTGGTATAGCACACACAAATAATTAAATATTATGTGGATTTTATGTTCTTGTTTCTACTCACAACATGCTTGAAGAATAATTGACCTGGCTCAATATTTGATCTCACTATCTATCTGTATTTGGCTATTTATCATACGGAATTGTAAGCTACTCTATTGGTGTATCTACTGACATAGTATTGTATGGTTTATCTATTATTTCCATTAAAAATTAACACCTGTGATATATGGTTAGAGGATATTACTAATACAACTAATGAGTTTTGTAATCTTGATATGTCATTTATTGTGACTTAGTAACAGACATTAATGATTGGTTCAATAGTCTGGATTCTAACATTCATAGTTTCATATTTCAACTCCACCAATAATCATGAGTTTTGGGCAATCCATGCATATAGCTCTATATTGGAGCAGTGTGTAAATTGGCCCTGGATGATCTTCTCAATGACATTTTCTCTCTTTTAGGTCTTTTGTCCTATGTAATATTTTTCTATAATATTTTCCAATACAAAAAATAATATATATCACATTCATTGGTGAGGAAGGAATTTATATTTCCTGATATATTGACAAATTTAGCATTTCTTTAGTGTAAAACGACCAATGAGGTGTGTTATTACGCACACATGTTATTACACACACGTTTTTTCATGTTCTTGTGCAGGACAGGTCCATCGTGGCCATTCTCCCTCCAGCAGAGGTAACTGAGAATTTTCATAGGAAGTGTTAGGACCTGCTTACTGGTCATGCCGTGATGGGGCTTGAAGGCTTATAATGTTTTAGTTAAACGGTTTAACTAAATTACCCTTTTTCAAGAGAATATATAAGTATTTCACTGTGTATTTTTGTTACATTGGATGTAGCATTGGGCTTTTCTGTCTTTTGTAATATACAATTGTATTATTTAAGGTGAAGAAAATAAGTTTTGTGACTGAGAGAACATACAGTACTGTTGATACCCGAACAATGGGAAAGAAATTATTGCACACATCAAAATAGATACAACTACTGTAGTATTGCAAATGATACTATTTCGCCCTGAAAACGGAAGTACAAAAATTACAAAAATAGATTTCGTATTCGATACAGAAAACACATCTCAGATCTGTGAGAAAAAGGTTTTCCAGAGGTTAATCTTTCTGTACAAGCAATATACGTGTCTTTTGGCTATTCCTTGAAGGTTTTCAGTACCTGTACATTAATTTCCTCTACACATGTATAATTTCTAGTGCTATTTATATACTGTATTCTTTGTAGTGCATGTAGACTCCTTCTCATACCTTGTTATATCAAACTATGCATATTCTTTGTTGCTTTTTTAAACCACTCAGCTACAGACAATGATATAGTTGTTGGGGTGGAAAATTGCCTTTTTTCTCTGCTAGTCAGATATTAAATGAAAAATAAAATGCTTTGGGCTGATAGTAATTAGAGATGGGTGAATTTCATTTTGTTTTATTTATTGTATAAAATAGATTTGGCAGATGTGTTTAGAGATATACTGTACTAATGTCTTTAAATGTGGTTCGCAGGGGACTTTCTGTATTGTGCCGATGGGATAAGTCGCACTCACGCTAAGCTCCAGCAGCAAGACTATTCCTCCCTAGAAGATGGGGTCAAACGTCTGCAAAAGTTAGCAAAATAAAGAGAAAAGTGTTTTATTTAAAGACATTCCCACGCTACAAATTCCTGATTGGAACAAGTCCTAACTACCAACGCAAGGACCCTGCATCAGGAACACCAGTGCTCAGAGAAATGAGAGAGGAAATTGTCGGAAAGCAGCGTGGCAGGAGCAAGGGAAAAACTGCCATCAGAAGGGCAAAAAAAAGAGCTCTACCCCCTTTATAGATATGATTAAAGTGGTAAAAGAATCCATGGTACCGTTCTTCATCCAGCAGACACAGCAATTTAAAGAAGCAATGGCAGACAGGAACAAGCACATCACTCAGCTTGGAACCAATGTCCAGAAAAATGCTAGATGATGCTGAAATGGATTTAAACAATCTGAAAAGGCAAACAGCTTATTTAATAAAATAACAGCAGGCCAACTCAGCAAAGATTGATGATCTGGAGTAGGAGTTTCAAACTCCAGCCCTCAAGGGCCACCAACTAGTCAGCTTTTCGGGATACTCCTGCTTCAGCACAGGTGACTCAATCAGTGCATCAGTCTTCGACTGAGCCACCTGTGCTGAAGCAGGGATAGCCTGAAAACCTGGCCTGTTGGTGGCTCTTGAGGACTGGAGTTGGCCACCCCTGATCTAGAGAATAGATCATGTCGTAATAACCTCAGATTTGTGAGAATACTATAGGAAATAAAAGGAGAGCAGCGGCAATCACTGATTGTCAAAAATGTACCACTACAGTTGGGCATTGACGAAAAAAGTTACTGCTGGTGATAGAGCGGGAGCTAAGGTTGGGACCTCTACGTGGTCAGCAAGAGATGTGATAATCTTAAAATTATAAAATTTCCAGGACAAAGCTTCACTGTGGAGAGCATAGAATTTTTTTTTATCTCAACTGGTATGCAGAACAAAAAAGCTTTTAAATGTTTCAGGATTTTTCATCAAGGTGGCTAAAGCCAGAAGAGCATATACCACGGTCTGTACAGCGCTATTCAAGAAAGGGGAGAGGTTTGTAGTGTTTTTCCCAACTAAGCTGAGGATTCACAGTCTCCAGATTTGAGGACTTCAACTTCCCAGAAGAATCAAGATGATATATTGGGAAGCGTGATGGTCTAGCTAGAGGAAGGTAGCCAGGAGTAGCGCAGTCTCTGGAATCGGAGATGGAGCCCTTAAAAAATATGCGCATTGGAGGTCAGTGGGAGCTGGTTGGATACTTGAGGAACAGATCTGTGAGTGGAAAAAAAAGAACTCAAAAGTTGAGTGCTTGAACAAACGGATGACAGAGTGGAAGTTACTTAGAACTGAAATTGAGAAGAAAGGCAATTTTGAAATGATATTGAGAAAAAGGGAATATATTTATATTTCCTACCAAAACTATAAATTCTACACATTTTGGAAATAAAATGGGGAAGTGGTTATTAAATTTGGTCAAAGGAGATAGGCCATACTGTAAAACATAGTGGAGGCCTTCTGAGATGGAAAACAATTATGAAAAATAAGAGAGCGTCACTCATGGTAGAAGTGCATAATAAATTATGGGGAAGCAAAACAGTTCCAAGAGGCTTCAACCCGACCTTCATCAGAGATTCACAACAACCGGAAAGAGATGAGTTGAACCCAGCATCTGAATGAAGCATGAATGAGCAGCTACGCCAAGGGGTGGCCAACTCCAGTCATCAAGGGCTACCAAAAGATCAGGCTTCAGGATATCCCTGATCAGGCTCCAGGATATCCCTGATCCCTCAATCAGTAATTCAGTCTTTGACTGATTGTACCACGTGTTGAAGCAGGGAAATCCTGAAAACCGGACCTGTTGGTAGCCCTTAAGGACTGGAGTTGGCCACCCATGAGCTACACTAACTTAAATTTGGAAAAAATAAATGTTTGCACCAAATTGTCCCATATACTAACTTCATAATGGGGGATAAAACATGGCAAGACATAGCTGAGGCATGGAAATGTATGTGGAAAAAAAGAGGGTGACCCAAAGGTGTCAGCGTACTTACCCTTTCAAAGCAGTTTGATCCAGGGAAGACAAACCAATATTTTCTCCTATGAGACAAAAAAGGGGAATAACTCAGATTAAAATTTAAAAAAATGCAAATAGTGATGACTTTTGAGCAAATAAAAAACAAATTTTACTGCGCCAAACTCACATCTATTTACTTTCCTACAAGTAAAACATTAGGTTAATGATATTATACAAAAATGGCCAAGATGTTGGGAAAAAATATTGTTGATTCAGCTTTACATTTGATGGACGCCGCAAAGTTTAATCAAAATGTTTTATATAACCCAATTTCTCTAATAGTCACAAATGAAAAATGACAAAGTACATACAGGGCATTGAAAAAAAAAGACTTCCCTGACGTATCTTCAATTAAAGTAATGATAAAACATCATGAGAAAAATACAAGAGCTCTATCAGGGACAGTAATGCAAGCGACACTGTGACAGTGAAGGGGTTAACCAAGCTCACTAATAAAGGTTAAGCCCACTTGGTTACCTCTGATCTGTGTGTTGAGGTCCTAGAGTGTCAGCTCTTGGACCCAGATGTCAGCATGGCATTACTGTGACTGTGTGCAAATTATGTGACATTAAAGATTTATTTGTCTTTTGCCTTTCCTGGGGTGCTGGGACCAAGAGATTTCTAGGCTGTAAGTTTCAGGGTGGGTTTGCCAGAGAAAGTCTTTACAGAATGTGTCTATGTATCAGGGTTCCGGAGTTATGGGATACCCCAAAAGTTGGATCCGGGAATCGAGTGAGATTCTCGGATACAGCCAAGCACATTGCTCCAG
This sequence comes from Ascaphus truei, assembly GCF_040206685.1. Taxonomy (NCBI): domain Eukaryota; kingdom Metazoa; phylum Chordata; class Amphibia; order Anura; family Ascaphidae; genus Ascaphus; species Ascaphus truei. The sequence continues at coordinate 37,022,803 of NC_134483.1, forward strand.
TCAAACTTTGACTCTGAAAATGTTCTTACGACTCACCGCCAGGAATCCTGCTGCAGCATCATCCAGACAAGGTAAACAGGCATGAAGGGGTTAATGTATACCTGCAACCATACACGGGGTCCCTGGTTTAAAGAGGGGTCCCTAGTATAAGGAGAGATGCCCAGATACATGCCCAGGTACCCTGAACCTGGTATAGGGGTTCAGGGGGTGCCCCAGCTATGTTATAAAGCTGAGAGTGATTTCTTGTGTGTGTAAAAGTTTTGAAAGTTCTTTCTAAAGTGTACCAAGAATGAGGCTAGTGAGTGTAAACAGTATATCCCCTCACTCCATCCCTGAAACCAGAATAGGGACTTACACATTTTATCACACAAGATCCAGGACACAGTATATTTTATTAAAGGGTTATGATTAATGGGTATATGTACTGATAACCTGTGAATGGATTCCGAGAGACCATTTGGCTACCAAGCTTGGTGCCTATGGGTCTGTACGGAGTCTGGATTTGAAAGCCTCAGGGATGCCAAGATGTTAGAACAGGAGGGATACTGCAGTTCTGCTTGAGTACCCGCATTATGAGCTAACACAGGGTTATCTGGCCACCATTTGCCAGAGCACAGACTCTGTGGAGCCTGGCCAGCGGATGGGCTCAGTATGCAAAGAGGCAGATGTGCCAGGTTGGCGCATGCCCCTTTGCAGAATGGAAAAAGGGAGGCTCACAATAAAATGATCCTTTATTCATAACCTGGATACAACCCAACCCCTAGAGAGCTATGAAGTGTACACCTTGATAAAGGGCACACAGCCCGAAACGCGTAGAAGGACTGCTACGCTCGATTTTAATGGTTTCCCAATAAAGTAATCATTTTTTGTCAGACCTGGTTCTCTCTCTTGTTGTGCGCTGCACACACTTGTTTTGGAACATTTGGACTTTGGATACAGCTGCACGCATAAGGAAGACTGCTGGGAAATTATGTGAGTACTCATACCTAAGGGCCAACCTAATGAGGAGGGTATGGGTAATCACCTGCCTACCTTCAGGGTGTTTTAGAGCCTTTTTTCACTAGGTTTAGAGTTTGACAGGAATTATTGTTTAATGGTTAATACCCAGTGTGTTTCTCCTTTTTTATGAATGGACTAATCTATGGAAATATAGGACCAGGCATTTGAGCATCACTTCTCCTCTACATGTATACAATCCATACACTTGATATTTAACCTTGCATGTAAGAAATTATTTTTCATTTAAAGATATGTATGGCTGATTTTTCCGTGAAACTTAAAAAAAAATTCACATTTCACAAAACAATGGTCGAGTCTCTCCATACATTTTCATTTAAAGATATGTATGGCTGATTTTTCCGTGAAACGTAATTTTTTTTTTCACATTTCACAAAACAATGGTCGAGCATTTAAAGTCAATGTACAATGCAAGTTCTAACGCAGAAGAAAATCCGTACTTTTGTGGAAATTTTGTGGTAATGCAAAATTAAGAGGATTACAGGAAAGGTTACAGGGCCAATGGAAGAGGAAACCATTCTTTATCAGTCGTTGCCATAATAAATGTTTATAGGCAGATACAATTATTAACTAAAAAAAAGTGGTAATTTTTTTTTAGAAAGGAAAGGTATATAGGGATATACCAAATAAGTAAACATGGAAAGGATGTTGATCAAGGGAGTAATCTAATTGTTGGTATTTGGAATCAGGAAGGAATTAAATTTTCCTCTTATGAGATATCAATGGATGATGTTTCACTGGGTTTTTATTTTTATTTTTTGCCTTCCTCTGGATCAAAATACTGTAAGGACAAATATAGGATAGGATATGTATGTCGCCTAAATTTAGTATAGGTTGAACTTGATGGACAGGTGTATTTTTTTAACCTCATCAACTATGTTATTATGTAACTGGTTCTCAAATATTTTGGCAATGATTTGTTTACCAAAAGATTTATTGATCTTTACTCATTTATAAAATATTTTAACAGAAAGATAAGTGAAGGGCCCAGTAAGAGAATTAAAAACATTCAGCTTCCTATTATTATTTTTTGTGTATTTGGAAACAATAAGATGGTCTCTAGTTGTTAATCTTAGATACTTCATTATATGGGAATTAGTAAATTACATGGGTAACTGGTACTTTATTTATAGTACTACTGTAAGTGTCTAAACAGTAAAAACATGAACACATAAAAATGTATATATAAAGAATGAAATTTTGTATTTGAACAGGATAATAAAGGAAAAAAGAATAAGAAAAAAATACAAAGTCACATCTTCTTCAAAATGTACACACTTGACTTTTTCGACTTCGCAATGCTGGTGCTTCTTGGACATCAGGGTCTGTAAAGAAAGAGACAATATTGTATATTATCAATTGCACCGTACATTATGCAATCCAGATTTTGGGGGGGTTTGGGGAGAAAGGGCATAACATGGGAACAGTACATTATGACTACAGTACATTGTGACTACACATGAAAAACCTATTAAACCATGACACCAGTACAGTCCATTATTATATCTTATGCTTTTATGGGGTGTTTGGGGAAACAAAGCCTGCATGGCATGGGGCAAAGCACTTTACATTAGGACTAGAGGTTTACATTATGTTTTGTGGGGGTGTAACAAGGGACTTATCCCTGTTCACAAATGTGCCTCTAATCCAGCAGTGTGGTGGTTAACTGCTGGTAGCAAATTAACTAACACCACCTGCCTGATTACAGGTGGTAGAAAAAGCCTGCCTTTGAGACAGGAAGGGAGACTCCTTAGCTCTGAATGAGAGCTGACCTTTGGAGAGACAGAGCAGTGTTTTTGAGTCTCCCAGGAGAGACTGACCAAGAGAACACACATCTCTGGAGCTGACCCGTCTTGAGCTCTGCCCAGCATAGCTGATTGCAAGACACCAAATAAGACTTCTAAACCTGGATGCTGATATTTTCTGTGCACGCACGGGTGTGGTTCCAGGAGAGCAGAGAAGCTTACTCTACAGCAAGAAACAGATAAGACTTTCATAATTAAGAGACATGCACACGCAAACCAGAAATAGAAAAAAAATATTATACCATGACGCCTGTACGGTCCATTATTATACAGTATCTCCTGCTTTTGGTGGTGGTGGGGGGTGGGGGGGAGCTGGGGAGAGAAAGCATGCATGGCATGGGGTACAGCACTTCACATTAGGACTAGAGGTTTACATTAAGTTTTTAGGGGTTTGGGGGAAAGGGACATGGCATGCATGGATTTAAGCACTGTGTCTTACCTGGCAAGAGTTTCCTTAAACAATGAAATAATTTAAAACAATCAACTTTTTTTTAGATTAAAAACATTGGCAGCGCTTCTTTATTTGTAAATACATTTATAATGTGTAGTCATCAAACAAGTCGATGGACCTCCAGACCATTGATGCTATCTCTCATGGTTCTCACAAGAAGACTGGTAACATTAAAATAGCGCTTCACTTCATCCATAATTCTTATCCTTAAATTGTCATTTTGAGTCCATTCACTGTACATCTCAAAACTGACGTGGTGTTTAAAGATGAACTGGGCATATTTCTGAGATAGATAGCTCACCACATATAATTTTGTATTTCTCCCAGACGCTCTGGGGCAGGTCATTCAGCATGATGTCTGGGAGCTGTACAACCCTGGGATCGGGCGTGCTTCTTTCAGCTGGCGGGGGTATATGGTCTGAGAATGCTTTCCTCCTGTCGTGGCCTAGCTCTTGTCATTGTCTCCAACAGAAGTGTATGCGTGTATCCTGGAGGCAGAAGGGGTGAGCGAGGGGGGCTCCAGTGGTTTGCTTAGTGTTGGCACAGTGAATGTCAAATCTAGGGATTGAGAGGGTGCACAGGGGAAGGGGTATGCGGTTCCTCCATGGGACAATAAAGCACCTCCATGTAACCCTTCTGCTCCTGCATCAGACATACAGTGGCAGGGACTACAAGCATAGAATAGAGCCCCGCGATGTTCCTCTCAATCTTCTCCAGACGAACACCCATGCACCTATCCATCCTCTTCATTGTCTCAAAAAGACGATCTATCTTGGCCTCCATTCTGTCCCTGTATTGCTCGGTTGAGTTGTCAGTTATTTCAACACCACTAAAAACTAGAGATTGAGATGAATCTGGTGCAAGGAGTGTTAGTGTCACCTGGACAAACATTGGCATGGCTGCGTGCTGAAGGAGATGACCTGGGGGATTCTGGATGAACATTGGCATGGCTGGGTGCTGGAGGAGGTGACCTAGGGGTTTCTGGATGAACATCTGCATGGCTGGGTGCTGGAGGAGGTGAGCTGGTTTTTTTTGGACGAGTATCAGTGGACAAAGGGTCAGAGCGGGCGGATGTTTGGGAATTGGTGGTGATTGGTGATGGCAGTGAAAAGTCCGGACGTCTGATTTGGCTTCGGTGGGTGCAGGTGCACTGGAGGGGCCCGTCCAAACAAATTCATCATCACAGACTTTGGCTATTTTCTTCTTCACATACAAAGTGCCAGATATCTTTGGCTTGAGAGCCTTCAGAACCTTTTCTTTAGGCACCTTTGGCTTTGGCTTGGAAACAGCTTCCGTCTTTTGCTTTCTAGTGGTTGGCACAGCAGAAGAAAGCAGGTTCCTGCATCCGTAGACTCGGGGTTGATCCATGGAAGCAGATGGAAGAATGTATAACACAGTATATGGACAAGAGCTCATTCCGATAGAGATCAGTGTGTCTTAGGCTATGCAATTTGTGTGGAAGGTAGTAGAAGAATAATTGGTCACTGCTCCTAGTAATACTCCAAACTTACAAAAATAAAAATAAACTTTATTAGAAAAAACGACTGGACATCACAGTGAGATGGTTTTCTCAGCTGATATTCCCCGTACCACTTACAGGTTGGAAGGGCTTTGCTTCTATTTGCACAGCGCGGCTGATTCAAGTGGCAGGATACGAGTCGGGTCAGGTTAGCACTATTGGGACCATTATAGAGTCACAGTTCTTGAGACCCTGGTTTCATTACTGTACCTCTGGTCCACAGGTGCTCATTAACCCCCGACTGGTTTGTTTCATACCTTCAAGCCACCACGGACGTCATCATTTCATAACTTTTATCAATATTATTGTACACCTGCATTGAGACTTTGCCTAGCTATTTCTGGACAGTGATTACTTTTGCTTATATTGATTGCAGCATTGGAACATTGGAGAACATTCTCTATTTTTTCTCATGCAATTTGTGTCACCATTTATGCACGGTGTCCCTGGCAGATATTAAAAGTGGGCATATACTTTACCTGTCAAGGTCCATTATAAATACACCATCACTTCTGTTGATTCAATGAGTATTGAATATAACATACATCGAATAAACATTGAATATACATTCCTCTGTGCTTTATTTATTTTCTAAAGCGGCGATGTCGAAGAAAGTTATTTCAAAGGATCTCAGCATGAGAATACAGGATATGTACAAAAGAGGACATGGAATTGTACAGATCAAACGCTGGTTACTTACTTCGGGCCTCAATTTATCACAAAGCACTGTCTGCTATCATGCCCATTGTCAGACTAAAAGTGTAAAGCGGAGTCCCCCAGTCACAACAGAGTAAGTATTTTTGTTTTCTTTCTGCAATTACTGTATTACTCTAAAAGCTTCTTGCATATCAAAATTTATTTTTTTTGTTTACTTGTTTTCTTTGCAATTATTTTAGAGCCAAAACATTATTGTACTAATTTTAGAAGAAAATTTAAAAAGTCTTTTTTTTCTCTTGCTGCTTTTATTACTCTAAAAGCTTTTTGCATTTCAAAAGGCATTTTTTTGTATACTTGTATTCTTTTCAATTCTTTTAGAGCCAAAAAATGACTATACTAATTATAGAAGTATAAGTTTAATTATATTTCATTTGTTGGTTTTGAATTGTTTTTGGGCCTAACAAATTGTTCTATTTTCCTTTAAACTGTAGGATGGCAAAGCGTCTCGTGGACGAAATCAGCGAGGCCAACGATGAGCGCTGTGCAGCAACAGTCAAGATTGTTCTAGAGAACAGTTCCATTATCACAGCATCTGAGACCAGCATCAGGGTCATGAGACGCCAATTGGGATGGACATACTGTATGTACGTGTCAAGTAAGTGTCTTACTGTAATAAAGTACAATATAATGCAATAGCATGCAGAGTGACAGAACAGGGTTGATACTGGAATTAATATGGCGTAGTTAGGGCAGTGCGGTACTGTTTACCTGTAGGACAGTACAGGTAAAGTGTTGTGCACTACTGTAGGTAAAAGTGTGGTTTTACTGTACCTGTAAAATTATTTCTTGTAATTATAGAGTGTATCCTATGATAAGGGAGGCCAACAAGATAAAAAGAGTGGACCAAGCATGGGCATGGATCGAAAGTGGTGAGACTTTTCAGAATGTCATATTTTCTGATGAGACAACTGTAGCTCTTGAGAGATTTGCACCTTTTGCATCCCGCAAAAAAGGCCACCTATCCCTGAAGCCGCGGTCCAAGCACCCAGTGAAGATGCATGTGTGGGATGCGATATCTAGATGTGGACCAGGATGCATAATCATATTTGATGGTAAAGTAATGTAAAAAGTCACATGCCTTATGCACTGTACTACTGTAGTGTATTTTGTACCCTAATGTTCAGCTTTTTCATAATTTTTTCTTCTCTTGGTCCAGGAATCATGGATAAAGTATTTTTCCAAGAGCAAATTGTCACCCGTATTGTTAAATACATTAGACATGATTTCCCATCTGGTGGTCACCAGTTCTTCCAGGACAATGACCTTAAACATACCGCCTCTACTAAAGTGGAAGCACTGTATGCTAGGTGATAATGGTGAAAGGCAGGATTGCAGACCTGCCCAAGACATACTGTATGAATGTGCTCACAAGTGATATTCTTTATTGCTATATTTATATATATATATATATATATATATATATATATATATATATATATATATATATACAAACAATTGCAGTGGAGAGGCACTCACATGAATTGGTTACCTGGCCTGGGTTAACTAGTTGATCATATATAAACAACTGTAGAATACAAGGCACTAATAGATTTTTGATTAAAGTGGCAAAAAGATTTGTATTGTTCTCTTATAATATACTGTAGATACCCTCATGCAACTGATGAAACGTTGATCTATGTTATAAGAGGTGCATTCCTAGTACAATAACCTGTGTCAGATCAACCCCATCAGAGTTACCAAGCCCATTTCAGCTTGATAATATGAAAAGGATAGGGACCTCTATCTGAATCTTTCAAACTTTATTAATCTTTTATTTTATTTCAATTGAATAATCTAATTATTATGTTTCAAAAACCACACTGACATATTTTATATAGATTAGGCTGTCACATCTCCTTTATATTGATTTGTTTGATCTCTTCATAGGCATATACAGTATACATGGTATCTATTTTGTCCATAATAAAAATGTACTTTTAGAGTTTACATAATACTCCATAATACACACACACACACACACACACACACACACACACACACACACACACACACACACACACACACACACACACACACACACACACACACACACACACACACACACACACACACACACACATATATACAGTTAGATCCGTAAATAATTGGACATTGATACAAGATTTGTTATACTGTAGTTACAGTTAAATAATGAATATGGTCTTAAAGTGCAGTCTATCAGCTTTAATTTTAGGGTATTCACATCCAAATTGGGCGAAGGGTTTCGGAATTATATCTCTTTAATATGTATACCCTCTTTTTCAAGTGACCAAAAGCAATTGGACAATTGACTCAAAAGATGTTTCATGGACAGATGTGAGCTATTCCTTCGTTATTTCATCATCAATTAAGCAGGTAAAAGGTCTGGAGTTGATTCCAGGTATGACATTCGCATTTGAAGCTGTTGCTGTGAACCCACAACATGCGGTCAAAGGTGCTCTCAATGCAAGTCAAACAGGGCATCCTTAGGCTGCAAAAAAAAGAATATCCATCAGAGAGATAGCAGGAACATTAGGAGTGGCCAAATCAACAGTTTGGTACATTCTGAGAAAAACAAGAACGCACTGGTGCGCTCTGCAACACAAAAAGACCTGGACGTCCACGGAAGACAACAGTGGTGGATTATCGTAGAATCCTTTCCATGGTAAAGAAAAACCACTTCAAAACATCCAGCTAAGTGAAGAACACTCTCCAGGAGGTAGGCATATCATTATCCAAGTCTACCATAAAGAGAAGACTTCACGAGAGCTAATACAGAGGGTTCACCACAAGGTGCAAACCATTCATAAGACTCAAGAATAGAAAGGCCAGATTAGACTTTGCCAAACAATATCTAAAAAAGTCAGCCCAGTTCTGGAACAACATATATATATATATATATATATATATATATATATATATATACCATCTTCATATCAACTTTTATATACTGCATGATCTACACTTATATTTGAGCACCATCTTCCCACACATTTCTCTTTTGTTGTTAACAAAGCTTTTCAGGATGCAGGTCTTATTAAAAGAGAGACACTTTTGGAAAAATCAAAAAATAAATCTGAATCATTGTGTTTAAGCAGAAAAAAGGAATATAAATCAAATAATGCACCAAAATTCATTACACAATTCAATCAATCTGCTCACCAAATTAGAAATATTTTAAATTGTCATTGGAAAATTATACGCAATGATCCTGTTATTGGTCACCTAGTACCAGAATATGCTCCAACTGTATTCAGAAAGGCGAGGAGCATTAAAACAATACTGGCACCAAGTAAACTTAAAACCAAGAAGATTACCAATCAGAATATGGCTCTAAGGGAGGGAAATGTTAGTTGTGGAAGAGGCCGGTGTTTAACCTGCAAACATTTGACAAAATCTAACAAGTTCACATCACATTCAAATGGTACATCATATGAAATAAAAGACCATATAAATTGTTTAACAGAATACGTTGTGTATCTTATCTCATGTGAATGTGGCACCCAATATATAGGCCGTACATCTAGAGCCCTTAGTACACGGTTCTTAGAGCACCGGCGGAACATTATTAATGGGTGTCAAACACACAGCCTCTCCCGTCACTTTTGTACTAGTCACAACAAAAATCCCAAATCCCTTTCTGTCATGGGTATTGAATTCATCCCCCCCTCATATATGGGAGGTGATCGCTTTCAGAAGCTATGTACCCGAGAAACATATTGGATGTACATTTTGGATACAACCTATCCCAAGGGACACAATGACCACATTGACATCAGTACCATAGTTTGAACACCTCTAAGGGGTGTTCTCCAGAGGTCTGGTCTGAATGCTTAGCATTCCCTCTGGGCTATGGTCTGGTCATTGTGTTCCTATTCACTTATTCAAGGGGTCAGTCAGCTTTCGTGTCTGTCACGATTCATCTCCACAAATGGTCAATATTCTATATTAGGTTTGATTCATTTTTATCTTTATTTATTTTTATTTTTATTTTATTTTATTTATACATTTTTTACAATTTTTATTCACTTTTTATATTTATTTTTATTTTTATTTTGATTTTTAGTTTCATTTTCATTTTCATTTTCAATTACATTTATTTTTTATTTTTATTTTATATTCATATATTTATTTCATTATTTTTAATTCAATACATATATTTTAGTATATACATAATTCACTATTTACATTATTTTGTTTTTCACATCACTCACATACACTTTATTATCTATCATTCACATTGATGCACACAACACATAATCCACTTTCATATTTATTAGAACACAGCACCCATATTAAATTGCTTAATACTTTCATATTAGTTTAAGTCACTGTCGCCTTCGTTTGGTCTGTCCTTGCTTTTGGATCCATCTCATCTACTTCCTCTGACTCCCCACTGACATTCCAATAATGGGTTAATACCCTGATAACATACCAGGTAACTACTTGCTATTTTGTTGGGTGTCATTGATTTAATTGAAAATGTTTATTGCTAATTTACATAGCTGTCCATATACTATGGTTCATTCATTTGTGTTCTCCCTAGTTGAGATGTCACTAATAATCAAGTGCAATAGACCTGACTCTACTAAACATATAAATAGTTCTATTCAAATATACTCTCTAGAATGTCTGAATGCAATTAATCCTTATATTTAATTACTATGCACCTTGTAGTGCTGTTTGTCTATTGATTCAGCCTGTCACATTCCACTTATTAATTGTATTCATATCATCAATAATATCAAGCACATTCAGAACATCAGTTATGTTGTTTCAATATATAGTTTGCATGTTACTCTTTGGACATCGATGGGGTCCTCAAAATATTTAGAAATTGATTTTACTTGTTCTAATTATACATATGTGTAATTGATTTAATTGATTGCTTCAAATTCAATTAAGCTTTATTGGCTACTTGCTGTTAACCTCCCTATAAATACTAAGGACATATGCTTGAAGGGTATCCCCTGAAGAAGTCGCCATTTGATGACGAAACGCGTAGGGCGTGGCTAGAGTCCGGCCGCCATTTGCCCACAAACACTGATGCAGGTTGACTGAGAACTCTTGGCTCCCGTGTGCTGCTCTCCCGGCTTGCTACCTTGTACTATTATACATCTGGGGTGCCTGTTTCCCGGAGGGACCGATTTGGTGGAGCACTGAAGGTGAAACACCCCTCTTCCGGTTCCGGTTCGCGAGGCTGATCCACGTGACGACGCCACTGATTGCGGACGGACGCTGGTGATTGAGCTGCAAGGCACATGAGAGCCTATCTCATACATGCTTTTATTTGCTGTATCCTTGTGAGTGGCCATTTGTTAGATTTCATGTTCATCCAATACATTTTTATTGTGGTAATGCACTAGGTGTGCGCCTGTTTCTTTTTTGTTCTTTTTTCCAGATATCACTAGGGACTGGTGATCCCTTTGAAACGGGCTGCAAGAAACCAAGGACATTTCCACTGGAACAGGACTTTATGTATTGAAGGTATTTTATTATATATTTTTATCTTTTGACAATTTTTTCTATATATTTTTTATTAATAAATACATTTTTTAGATTTTTTATATTTTTTCCCTTAGGGTTTTTTGTCAGGAGATTGCATTGCCATTTGTTTATTTTAAAAGTTTTATCATAGTGTACTAGCCCTATCTAGCTGCCCCTTCAAGCCTATCCAATTAGCTATTGTCTCTCCCACTAGTAATTTATAATTAATATTTATAATTAACTGGTTATTTAGCGGCGCTACTTCATATTGTTTTTTTGTTGTCATTTTCACTTAGAAGTTAGCAGCCATTTATTTCCCTGTTATATATATATGCACATTTTCATTTTAACATTAATTGTCATTATTTGATTATTTTGTTTTTATATTTGTATATTCCTTTTGTGATTTGTGAAAATGATGCAATCCAGTGAGGAACGTTTAGCTAGGAGGAACAGATTTGCCAATATTGTTGATGAGGACCCCATTGTAGTTCAAGAGAACTATGTTGATTTGAAAAATAATTTCCAAGAGTTGGAAAATTATACCAAAGATGAGATGAAAAACTGGCTGGATCTGCTCTCACTCCAAAATTATTTGGATATCAAATTGGTCCCGAGAGGACTTAGGATAACAAAAAAACCAACTTTTGAGGCAAATGAGACATTTACAGCCAGTTGGAATACCATATTGGAAGACTGCTCTATCTCTCTCATCAAGCTTCTAATCTCCTATAGAGAAGAGAGATTGGAGGTCTTGGGGAGAGAGATAGCCCAGGTTCAGACAACTATTAAGCCATTTGAAGGCAAGGAAGAATTCATCTCATTAGACGAACAAGTACATAAAAGAGTAGTTTCATTTGAAAAAGAAATTATAGAGAGAAAAACAAACAAACTCAAACGTGATAAGGATGACTATGCTAATAACAGAGTTAGAAATTGGAAAAGAAACAAAGATTTCAATAAACACCATAGATATGGTCGTTCCCATTCCGGTTATAGAGAAGAAAATAGAGGGAACAAACATTACAAGAAACCAATTTCTAATGAAAAAGAGAAAAATGAAATAATTACACTGATAAAAGAAGCACGGTTGGATAAGAAAGATACACGTGATGGATCTTGCCCCCTACCAGAAACGCCCACCGCTAACTGCTCCACTTCCAATCAATACTCTGTATTAAGAGTTGATTGTGAGGACAATTTAGACATCAAAGAGCAGGGTGCGGGGGCGTTGAGGGAGGGGGCAAGATCCAAAACATCTCACAAGGGATCCAACAGCAATACTGGTAATACAATTTCACCCAATAAAACACACAAAACTGCCTCTTTTTTAGAACAAAGAGAAAGGGAGAAGAAATACCCACTTTGGGAAAAACAAGCCCAACCACTACCCCGAAGAAAACGAGATTCAGGGGAGTCAGAGGAGGAGCAAAAAAGCAAGGACAGAAGAAAATGAAGTTGATGGAGGCTGCACCTACCAATTACGGTATTTATAACTTATCTTCACATTCACTAACCCCATATCACATATCATTATTAGCCAAAGGTTTATCTTTTTCTCCTAGTAGCACTCCCAATAGGTTTGATTTATTTGTGGATTTGAATCGGTACATCCGTAAGCTGACACTTATGCGACACTTTACACTCAAAGGGGAACAGACACAACAACCCATTTTCAATACCCAAGAAATAGAGTGTATTAATGCCCTTACGTCTTTCTTGGTAGAATCAGGAAATAATACCAGTGACAATAGTACACAAATACCAGTCAAATTTAATACATTGGTAGACCCTCTAAATAAAAGATTAGTACATGATGACCAACTATTTGAGAATCCATTATTGGACATCACTACTCATGAGGAGGATATGAGCTTACTTATAGATCATAATCCATCCTCACAAACTGACCCTGTGAGCAACACAATGTATAGGCCATCACCTTTTGCCCCTAAATCGATATACTTCCCCTATCATTCAAAGGGGAACTTTATCGATACTTTTTATACATTGGTTCTTGGGGACCTTGAGAAGTTGTGCCAAAACAATCTAGAAATAAAACATAGCAATCTAACCAAAGAAGAGACTATAACCATGTTGGATATAAAGAACAATTTTGACCTTATAGTCCGCCAAGCAGACAAGGGTGGTGCTATTGTTTTACAGGATCGCGTTGATTACATATGCGAAGCCCATCGCCTTTTACATGATTCTGTATCCTATACCACACTAGATGAAGACCCAGTTATGGGCTATCAGATAGAATTTCAGAATCTCCTCCGGGAAGCACTCAGTAAAGGGATTATCACTAATTTAGAGGAAAAATTTTTATTCACTAAACACCCTAGGACACCTATATTTTATCACCTGCCAAAATTGCACAAAGATAAAGTTAATCCACCAGGGAGGCCTATAATATCGGGGGTGGGATCGATGACGTCAAACTTGTCCCAATACATTGACTATTATTTACAACCGTATGTCATAAGTCTGAAATCATATATTAGGGACACGTTGCATGTCATCGATTCCACCTCTGATATTATTTGGAAGGATACCTTTCACTGGATTACATGCGATGTATCCTCACTTTACACTTGTATTGATCACACCAAAGGTATCCAGGCTATTAATCACTTTTTTGAATTAGACACCAATCTTCACCCTTCACAAAAAACTTTTCTCTTGGCATGCATTCAATTTATTTTAAGTCACAACTACTTTTTATTTGAAGACACATATTATTTACAAATCTGTGGAACGGCTATGGGTACCAGATTTGCCCCCAGCTATGCTAATCTCTACATGGGTCTGTGGGAGAGAACCCATGTTTGGGAGAATGCTAGTCTGAGGGGTGGTCTGGTATACTATGGCCGTTTCATAGATGATATTATCTTTATTTGGGATGGTGATAGGGATATCCTGGAGGAGATTCTGTCATCCTTTAACATCAATGAGATGGGCCTTAAATTTACACATACTGTACACCCTAGCACAATTGTCTTTCTGGATTTAGAACTTTTCATTGGCACAGAAAATCAGATTCAAACAAGAACACACTTCAAATCAGTGTCAGCTAACAGCTATTTACATTATGGCAGTAACCACTATAAAAAGTGGCTAAATAACGTGCCCAAGAGCCAGTTTTACAGAATCAGGCGCAACTGCTCAGAGGACTCTGACTTTGCATCACAGGGAAAAGATCTATCAAATACGTTTTTGGAAAAGGGATATGATGCCTCTGTTGTTAACAAAGATTTCAGGATGCAGGTCTTATTAAAAGAGAGACACTTTTGGAAAAATCAAAAAATAAATCTGAATCATTGTGTTTAAGCAGAAAAAAGGAATATAAATCAAATAATGCACCAAAATTCATTACACAATTCAATCAATCTGCTCACCAAATTAGACATATTTTAAATTGTCATTGGAAAATTATACGCAATGATCCTGTTATTGGTCACCTAGTACCAGAATATGCTCCAACTGTATTCAGAAAGGCGAGGAGCATTAAAACAATACTGGCACCAAGTAAACTTAAAACCAAGAAGATTACCAATCAGAATATGGCTCTAAGGGAGGGAAATGTTAGTTGTGGAAGAGGCCGGTGTTTAACCTGCAAACATTTGACAAAATCTAACAAGTTCACATCACATTCAAATGGTACATCATATGAAATAAAAGACCATATAAATTGTTTAACAGAATACGTTGTGTATCTTATCTCATGTGAATGTGGCACCCAATATATAGGCCGTACATCTAGAGCCCTTAGTACACGGTTCTTAGAGCACCGGCGGAACATTATTAATGGGTGTCAAACACACAGCCTCTCCCGTCACTTTTGTACTAGTCACAACAAAAATCCCAAATCCCTTTCTGTCATGGGTATTGAATTCATCCCCCCCTCATATATGGGAGGTGATCGCTTTCAGAAGCTATGTACCCGAGAAACATATTGGATGTACATTTTGGATACAACCTATCCCAAGGGACACAATGACCACATTGACATCAGTACCATAGTTTGAACACCTCTAAGGGGTGTTCTCCAGAGGTCTGGTCTGAATGCTTAGCATTCCCTCTGGGCTATGGTCTGGTCATTGTGTTCCTATTCACTTATTCAAGGGGTCAGTCAGCTTTCGTGTCTGTCACGATTCATCTCCACAAATGGTCAATATTCTATATTAGGTTTGATTCATTTTTATCTTTATTTATTTTTATTTTTATTTTATTTTATTTATACATTTTTTACAATTTTTATTCACTTTTTATATTTATTTTTATTTTTATTTTGATTTTTAGTTTCATTTTCATTTTCATTTTCAATTACATTTATTTTTTATTTTCATTTTATATTCATATATTTATTTCATTATTTTTAATTCAATACATATATTTTAGTATATACATAATTCACTATTTACATTATTTTGTTTTTCACATCACTCACATACACTTTATTATCTATCATTCACATTGATGCACACAACACATAATCCACTTTCATATTTATTAGAACACAGCACCCATATTAAATTGCTTAATACTTTCATATTAGTTTAAGTCACTGTCGCCTTCGTTTGGTCTGTCCTTGCTTTTGGATCCATCTCATCTACTTCCTCTGACTCCCCACTGACATTCCAATAATGGGTTAATACCCTGATAACATACCAGGTAACTACTTGCTATTTTGTTGGGTGTCATTGATTTAATTGAAAATGTTTATTGCTAATTTACATAGCTGTCCATATACTATGGTTCATTCATTTGTGTTCTCCCTAGTTGAGATGTCACTAATAATCAAGTGCAATAGACCTGACTCTACTAAACATATAAATAGTTCTATTCAAATATACTCTCTAGAATGTCTGAATGCAATTAATCCTTATATTTAATTACTATGCACCTTGTAGTGCTGTTTGTCTATTGATTCAGCCTGTCACATTCCACTTATTAATTGTATTCATATCATCAATAATATCAAGCACATTCAGAACATCAGTTATGTTGTTTCAATATATAGTTTGCATGTTACTCTTTGGACATCGATGGGGTCCTCAAAATATTTAGAAATTGATTTTACTTGTTCTAATTATACATATGTGTAATTGATTTAATTGATTGCTTCAAATTCAATTAAGCTTTATTGGCTACTTGCTGTTAACCTCCCTATAAATACTAAGGACATATGCTTGAAGGGTATCCCCTGAAGAAGTCGCCATTTGATGACGAAACGCGTAGGGCGTGGCTAGAGTCCGGCCGCCATTTGCCCACAAACACTGATGCAGGTTGACTGAGAACTCTTGGCTCCCGTGTGCTGCTCTCCCGGCTTGCTACCTTGTACTATTATACATCTGGGGTGCTAGTTTCCCGGAGGGACCGATTTGGTGGAGCACTGAAGGTGAAACACCCCTCTTCCGGTTCCGGTTCGCGAGGCTGATCCACGTGACGACGCCACTGATTGCGGACGGACGCTGGTGATTGAGCTGCAAGGCACATGAGAGCCTATCTCATACATGCTTTTATTTGCTGTATCCTTGTGAGTGGCCATTTGTTAGATTTCATGTTCATCCAATACATTTTTATTGTGGTAATGCACTAGGTGTGCGCCTGTTTCTTTTTTGTTCTTTTTTCCAGATATCACTAGGGACTGGTGATCCCTTTGAAACGGGCTGCAAGAAACCAAGGACATTTCCACTGGAACAGGACTTTATGTATTGAAGGTTTTTTATTATATATTTTTATCTTTTGACAATTTTTTCTATATATTTTTTATTAATAAATACATTTTTTAGATTTTTTATATTTTTTCCTTTAGGGTTTTTTGTCAGGAGATTGCATTGCCATTTGTTTATTTTAAAAGTTTTATCATAGTGTACTAGCCCTATCTAGCTGCCCCTTCAAGCCTATCCAATTAGCTATTGTCTCTCCCACTAGTAATTTATAATTAATATTTATAATTAACTGGTTATTTAGCGGCGCTACTTCATATTGTTTTTTTTTATATATATATATATATATATATATATATATATATATATATATATATATATATATATATATATATACCATCTTCATATCAACTTTTATATACTGCATGATCTACACTTATATTTGAGCACCATCTTCCCACACATTTCTCTTTTTTATTTTTATCAGTGTACCTACTTTTGATTTGAGCAATTTTGTATTATTTATCTAGTTAGTCACAGGCTTTAAATGTGTTGTTTCTATTAATATATATATATATATATATATATATATATATATATATATATATATATATATATATATATACACATATATATATATATATATAGAAAGATATAAGAAAAAAAGCGCCAAATCCTAGTGCATTACTGTGCAAAAATCGATATATTTAATTCCCAAAAATCTCAATAAAAATGAACTCACAAACATAAAACATTTAAAAGCATTGTATGAGTAATACTCATGCTCCTAGGACCAGGAAACGCTGCTTTGCTGCTGTAGTCCCTCCGTGACTCCACTGGAACAGAATGCTGCCTCCGTTGTTCACTGCCTGCAGGAACTGACGTATCAGGCGCTCCACGATGGTCTCTCACCCGGTACACACCACCAGATGATCTTTAGTTCCCACCGGGGACGGTAGATGCCGCGGACCAGCGGATGACGTCACGGAATCGTCCAAGATACCGGACCGGTACAGATTCTCAGCAGTTCAATAGCAAGCGTTGGAAAGTCCACTGCACACCTTCCCTACGCGTTTCATCAGATTGACTGACTTCTTCAGGGGGTCCCTGAAGAAGTCAGTCAATCTGATGAAACGCGTAGGGAAGGTGTGCCGGTCCGGTATCTTGGACGATTCCCGTGACGTCATCCGCTGGTCCGCGGCATCTACCGTCCCCGGTGGGAACTAAAGATCATCTGGTGGTGTGTACCGGGTGAGAGACCATCGTGGAGCGCCTGATACGTCAGTTCCTGCAGGCAGTGAACAACGGAGGCAGCATTCTGTTCCAGTGGAGTCACGGAGGGACTACAGCAGCAAAGCAGCGTTTTCTGGTCCTAGGAGCATGAGTATTACTCATACAATGCTTTTAAATGTTTTATGTTTGTGAGTTCATTTTTATTGAGATTTTTGGGAATTAAATATATCGATTTTTGCACAGTAATGCACTAGGATTTGGCGCTTTTTTTCTTATATCTTTCTATATAGGTGGAGAGGGAAGTCGTTGTGCCCTTGTAAAGAAGCTGCCTGTCGGTCCTAATAGTGCTACTGTTACTCCCCAATTATTGGACTTATTTGTTGGACTCTAGAGGACTATCTGCATTGAGCAGATTAAGGAAAGTTCACAGCACCACACATTTTTTTGTTTAAATTATATTTTTTAGTTGCTTTGTTTAGACATTCATTATGCCCTATTGGTATATTAATTAATCTCATTATTTAAGGATATAATGTATTATTTTATCATATATTAATTCATGAATATTGTGTTTATATATTTATAATCCACTAATAGTCTATTTATAGATACCCTATATTTCTGGCTATTCACACACGAGCGCAGACCTTCATTGTATATATTGTTAATATATATATATATATATATATATATATATATATATATATACTAGCTGAGAGACCCGGCGTTGCCCGGGAGTCACACTGTTCCCCCCCCCACACACACTGCCCCCCCCACACACACTGCCCCCCCCACACACACTGTCTCCCCCCCACACACACACTGTCTCCCCCCCCTACACACACTGTCCCCCCTCCCCCACACACTGTCCCCCCCCCCACACACACACACACACACACACACACACACACACACACACACACACACACACACACACACACACACACACACACACACACACACACACACACACTGCCCCCCCTCCCCCACACACACAGACTGTCCCCCCCTCCCCCACACACACAGACTGTCCCCCCCTCCCCCACACACACAGACTGTCCCCCCCTCCCCCACACCCACACTGTCCTCCCCCACACACACAGACTGTCCCCCCCTCCCCCACACACACTGCCTCCCCCCACACACACACTGTCCCCCCCCCCCACACACACACACACTGTCCCCCCCCCACACGTAGGCCACGGCCTGTAGAGGGTCTGCAGTTGCGGGGGGAGATCTGTGGCGTGCGTCCCGGTCCGCGGGTCATTGAGGGTGTGCGGTAGCGGGAGGGAGATGTGTGGCATGGTGGGCGGTCCGCGGGCCATACAGTGTGTGAGGTAGCGGGAGGGCGATCGGTGCCACGGCCTGTAGAGGGTCTGCGGTTGCGGAGAGAGATCTGTGGCGTGTGTCCCGGTCCGTGGCCCGCAGAGGGTGTGCGGTAGCGGGAGGGAGATGTGTGTCGTGCGCTGGCGTTCGGAAGAGCTCCGTGCGGGCCGCTGCCGAAGTGTGTAGGTAGCCGGTGGCGATGTTGTTTAGCGGGAGATGGGAGGGGCGCGGTAGCGGGAGGGAGATCTGTGGCGTGCGTCCCGGTCCGCGGGCCGTAGAGGGTGTGCGGTAGCGGGAGGGAGATCTGTGGCGTGCTGGTCGGTCCGCGGGCCGTACAGTGTGTGAGGTAGCGGGAGGGCGATCGGTGCCGATTGTATTTGACTGTAGGCCGCGGCATGTAGAGGGTGTGCGGTTGCGGAGGGAGATCTGTGGCGTGGACCGGGGGGGAGGGGGGCGAGGGGGGTGTTTTGAAGAGGCAGTCTGCAGTGTTTGGTGTTGTGTGAATGTTGTGTGAATGTGTGTGTGTGCAGTGTCTGCAGTGTTTGGTGTTGTGTGAATGTGTGTGTGTGCAGTGTTTGGTGTTATCATGCGTTGTGTGTAGGTGTTGTGTGTAGCTGATTCTGTACCTGATTGGGCAGTCTGTGGTAGCAGACGGTGAGGGTTTTGATAGCTGTGAAGCGTGGCCCCAGAGCAGTGAAGGTTGAGGATTAGAGGATTAGGTGCTGCAAATGCAAAGCGTTCCCAAAGCTCAGTGAGGGGTGGGACAGTGTGGAAGTATTAGCTCAGTGAGGGGTGGGACAGTGTGGCATTGGTGTTGGACGCAGGCCAATGAGAGGTGTGCGGGGCGGGCATTGGACGCAGGCCAATGAGGGTCAGTGAGGGGTGGGACAGTGTGGCATTGGTGTTGGACGCAGGCCAATGAGAGGTGTGCGGGGGCAGACATGGCCTGAGCCGGAGTGACAGGCCCAAGGTGCTATGCGATTGGCCCTTGGGACGCAGACATACAGTGCTTTCTGAAATATATAGTAGAGGTATCAGTACCGTGTTAGCCGAGCTTCAATAATCAAAAAATAAATAGATGATACCGTTCTGTGGCTAACGAAATGCTTTTATTTGTGCGAGCTTTCGAGATACACTGATCTCTTCTTCCGGCGATGTTACAATGAATGAAGCAAGCAAAGGGTATACTTAAAAACAATGTCTCTTGGAATGTTATCTGTGCTTGTCCTTCCCCCGGTGTGGATGAGATTTATGGCTAGAGGTGTTAAATGGTTCCTGAAAGTAAGTGATGTAAGAGTGTGTGTGTGTATCTGTTTGAATATAAATGAATGGAGAGCCCACAGTGTATATAGTGCTTTACAAAAGGGGTGTGTGGAGTGGGAGTTAATATAAATGGTGTGGGTAGGTGTGGAAATGTGAGAGATAGTAGCATAACTGAAAGTGTGTGTGGATACTATGAGGTCCCTATTGGTGTATAGGGATGGAAAAACATGGAGTATTAGTATGTGTAAGAGACAGCTGTGTATGTACAGACATGGCCATTAGCACTCATGGGAAGAGAGTGCACTTGTGTCAGTAATGACTCATAAAATTTCGATCTCTGTTTAGGCCACCGTTAAGTGTCCTGAACAGTTGCTTAAATTTGTTTTCATGCAACCGTCTCTCTTTCGGTGTTTTAAGATTACCTTTGAGTATGGCAACCCTCAGATCGTTCATCTTATGGCCAGAGTCAGAGAAATGTTCGCCGACAGGACTGTCTCTTGTTCCGCGTGTGATGCTGTGGCGATGCAGGTTCATTCTCTTGTTTAGCCCCTGCCCCGTCTCACCTATGTAGTAGCAGCCTCCTGGGCATTTCATGTACATGATGAGGTACACGACATTGCTGGAGGTACAGGTGAACCTGCCTCTGATTTTGTATTCCCGATTCCTGTGTGGTATTTGTATTGTGTCCGCTGTGTAGAGCATTGCGCAGGTTTTGCATCTTGGGTCCTGGCATGGTTTCGTCCTGCATTCAGTTGTACTGCTGAATACTTTACTCCTCACCATAATATTCTTGAGATTATGAGGTTGTCTGTATGATAATAAGGGTGCTTCAGGGAAGACCTGTTGCAGTCTTGTATCTTCCTGAGGATGGGTTGTAGTTCCCAGGCGATCTTGGGTAGGGCTCCTAGGTGTGGGTTATATGTGACCACCAAAGGTACCCTGTCGCTTGTCTCCTTCTGTTTGTATTCAAGGAGATCACTTCTTGGTATTCTGGTGGCTTTGTGAATTTGCTGGTCTACAATTCTGTGGTTATATCCACTGTTTATAAAATCTGATCTCAAGGCTTTAAACCGCTGGTCTCTGTCTGCTGTGTCGGAGCATATCCGGTTGTAGCGTATGGCTTGACTGTAGATGGTTGCATGTTTGGTGTGTGTCGGGTGGAAGCTGTTGTCCCTCAAATACCTGGCTCTGTCTGTAGGTTTGCGGTATACAGAAGTCCGTAGTTGGTTGTTCTTTATAGTAATGGTGGTCTCTAGGAAATGTACTTCATCCGGGGAATGGGTGAGTTTGAGGTTGATGGTCGGGTGGAACGTATGGAAGTTGTCATAGAACTGTAGGAGGTCCTGTTCGCCAGAGTTCCAAATCAGGAGGATGTCATCGATGTAGCGAAGGTATGTAAGGGGTTTCAAGTGACAGGTGGAAAAAAAGTCACTTTCCAGTTTTGCGCAGAACAGATTGGCATACTGTGGCCCCATCCAAGTACCCATAGCGGTCCCGGTTTTTTGGAGGTATGTGTCATTTACAAATATGAAGTAGTTATGGGTCAGAATAAATTTTATGCATTTAGTCACTCTCTGTGAGTGGCTCCTGCAGTCCAGAAAGTATCTGCAGGCTGAAATCCCATCCTTGTGGGGGATGTTTGTATAAAGTGACTCTACATCCATGGTTGCTAGTAGTGTTCCTGTTGGGAGGGGGCCAATGGTATTCAGTTTGTTTAGCAGGTCGGTGGTATCCTGGATATAGCTTGGTGTGTTCCTGACAAGGGGTTTTAGAATGCCCTCCACCCAGCCAGAAATATTCTCGGTAAGTGTGCCAGATCCAGAGATAATAGGGCGACCAGGGTTACCCTCTTTGTGAATTTTAGGGAGCATGTAGAATGTGCCAGGTTTTGGGTTAGCTTGTATCAGGTCCAGAATTTGTTCTCTTGTGCGGATCGGGAGTGTTTTAATGACCCTGTTGAGTTCTCTCATGTATTTTTTAGTTGGATCCTCCTGCAGTTGCGTGTAATACTTTGAATCAGAGAGTTGCCTGTGTGCTTCCCGCAGGTAGTCTGTGGTGTTCATTATGACCACTGCTCCTCCCTTGTCCGCAGGTTTGATTGTTATGTTGTGGTTGGCCTTTAGCGATTCTATGGCTCTCCTCTCCATCAGTGTCAGATTATATGTTTGTTTCCTTACTTTGTCCAGGATGGTGGTTTTGGCGCTGTGTCTGAAGCTTTCAATGTACCGGTCCATTGTGGGGTTGCGCCCAGTTTGTGGGATCCAGTTGGATTTTTGCTTCTCCCTGCTCATGTGCATCGGCTCTCCTTCTGCAGTGTTGGCATAATCTTGGTTGTGTCTGTTGTGGAAGAACTCCGTAAGACGCATCCTTCTGAAGAATTCTTCCAGGTCACTGCACAGCTCAATCTTGTCCATAGGCTTGGTAGGGCAGAATGTGAGACCCTTTGATAATACTGAGGACTCTGCTTGATTAGGTGTGTAGTTTGAAAGGGTAACAGTGCAGTCCTGCTCTTGGTGACTGTCAATGTTTGTGTTATTAGTTGTTGTGCTGGCTACTGCAGAGTATCTCATTCTTAGCCTCAGTCTGTGCAGTTTCTTTTCCTTATTGCTAATTAGACCCTTCAGGAGTTTTTCATGGAATGTTTGGAGTCCTCTCCATGTGTCTGTGTGTATTTCTCCTGTCTCCAGGATGCAGTCTATCATCTATTTTGTCTTTCTCCCGTTGCTGTAACAGATGCTGATAAGATGGTACCTTAATCTTTATGAGTTCTTGGTGCCCAGTTGTTGGGAGAATTTTGTGTTGTATGTGTTGGCAAGTGGGTTTTTGAGGATGAGTCCTTTTGGGATCAGATGCTCCTTTTTGCCTTTGCCGAGGAAGATGATATCGCTGTCTAGTTGTGCCTGTTTTTTCAGTAAATCCTTTCGCTTCATTTGAGTGCGGTACAATGTGCTATCTTCCATATTTTCATGTAGAGGTATCAGTACTGTGTTAGCCGAGCTTCAATAATCAAAAAATAAATAGATGATATCGTTCTGTGGCTAACAAAATGCTTTTATTTGTGCGAGCTTTCGAGATACACTGATCTCTTCTTCCGGCGATGTTACAATGAATGAAGCAAGCAAAGGGTATACATATATATATATATATATAAATAAGAAACAACACAATTAAAGCCTGCGACTAACTAGATAAATAATACAAAATTGCTCAAATCAAAAGTAGGTACACTGATAAAAATAAAAAAGAGAAATGTGTGGGGAGATGGTGCTCAAATATAAGTGTAGATCATGCAGTATATAAAAGTTGATATGAAGATGGTTAACTGGAACCCATCATGGTATATAACAGTCCATAAGAATATACATTCCAGGGGTAACCAAACCTAGCAGTATCTACTTGATTACTGCATCCAATGGTCTGGATATATAAACCCCATAATGATCCAAAATGAGGTCAAAGGTAAACAATAAGGGCCCATAGGGAAATCCTGAGTGAATCCTGTATTCTTAGGTTCCAGGGCGTGCTATCCTGTGAGGTATATCAGCAAGTAGAGGTAGTCGAGCAAAGGAGCACCGCACAGAGTCCATCCATACGAAGAAAATAAATTCAGGGCAACTCCATATAAAAAGTATAAGGTGGTTTAATCAAAGTACAGTGATGAAGAGAGGACTAACGCACCAACGCGTTTCATCCGATAGGGACTTTATCAAGGTGTCACCTTGGAATGGTCTAGGTTGCAGATTGGGGTGTCCAGCAGGGGTTCACACTGAAGTTTGGGTGTCCAAGGGGAGTGCAAACAAACACAACCCCAGACTTCATGGTGTGGGGATACCTTGGGGACTACTGTTTTATCTTATTTTGTGTAATTCATGTTTTTCTAATAAATCAATTTATATATCACCTTTGCTTGAGTGCTCTTATAGGGACCCTTTTTCTTTTCCTTTGCTGGTATATATATATATATATAGGCTTTAAGCTTCAGTGGTTTATTTTCCACATCAATAACACATCGGCACACTGTCCCTTTAAGGCAAACCAACTCATAAAACAAAAAAGTACTAACTTCACAACATGTCCCTAGCTATCCACCTGGGTAGCTAAGTTTCTTTCAGTTTAAAAAAATCACATACATGTCTGGAATTAAATATAAAGTCCTTATCTGTGGTTGGGGAACTCTGTCCCAAGAGAGTCCAGGAAATTCCTTCTGGATACTGTAACACAGCTTTGCTCCCTCAGCAGGGTTGGAACACTGGTTCCTTGAAGACAGGGCTGAATCCAGCAGGTTTTTTTTCCTCTCTCTTGTGATTCTCTTCCTTGGTGTGGTTCCCAGCGGTCTTAGCAGGACCTGCATACAACAGGCCTGTGGAACCATTTCAACAAGTGTCCTTCCAGGTTGGGGAACGTCTCTCTCAGCTGGAAGCTGACTGCTTGCCTTATAAACCCCTCTTTAGGCAGGAGTTCAGTCTGCTTAATTATCTGCACCTCCATCTAGCTCCTTCAGAGGAGTTTAACTTTCTGCATGCTGGATAAAACACACACAGCACCTCTCTCTGCCATACACAGACAGTGACTGTCACATATCCTCCTCCCCAGTGTAACATTGTCCTGTGGAGCGGTCTGTGCAACATTACCATGCACCAGCATCATTGTCGGAGATGTTCGACTTTAATCTCTTTTTTTTCCCCTTGACTTCCAATTGAAGAAGTTTTCAAACTTCCCTCCAGTCTTTTCTGTGTCCATTTTGTGGCTGGATCCATGAACCTAGTTCTCCTTGATAATTTCCCAAGAACCTCTTTACTCCCACCAGCTACTTTGCTTTTTTCCTTTGGGGCAATTACCAAGCCTTCAGGCCTGAAGAACGGTATTTTTATAAAAACTCAGCCACGATTTGTAATCGTGATTAAAGAGAAGACCGGGACCAAAGTTTTTGTACCTTATGCCTTCATCCAGTATCTCTTCAAGTATTTGCTCTAGTTGCTCATGAGGACTTATTGCTCCAGTTTATCTTTCCATGTCTTCACCCCGCCCCCTTTCACTCGCTTGACAAAGGGTACCTCCACGTGTCTCCTCGTCCGTGTCACTTGCACGACAATCTGTGCCTGACTCAGCATCATTTAGCACCAGTACTTCCACCTTGGCGGAGTTCTCATCAACTCTAACTGTAAGACCCTTCCTTTCCTGGCTTCTCCAGCTGAAGCATTCGATCATCGCCCTCTGCCATGGCACCTCCCTTTTACAGTCGGCAGACTTGTAGACTTGAGTCTCTCTTTCTTGGCTCATTCATTTACTCAGACAGATGCACCGCTGGATAGCCAGTGACACTCTTCGCAGCGTGCGTTAGCAGACACAGTTCTGTCTCATTCTCATCAGAGACTGCATCTTTATAGCGGCTGCTTTCATGGCAAGGAATCTACTCCAGACCACGTGGGCATGGTAGTACGACTAAATTTTTATTGCCCAACTGGTTGGGGAACTCTGTCCCAAGAAAGTCCAGGCAATCCTTTCGGGATACTGGTACACAGATTTGCTCCCTCATCAGGGTTGGAATGCTGGTGTGACGGTGCTTGTCTCTGATCAGGAAGCGGACCCGCAGGGCTGAGGTAGTGATGCAAATTAACTGACCAGAGCCTCAGGACAGAGTCCTGTAAGAGTATCAGTAGTCGGTAAGCAGGCAGGAGGTCAGGACTGGCGGCAGTGGTGCAAAGTCCAGGCAACAGGCAAAGGGTCAGGGCAGGTGGCAGGCAGCAGGCAGCGAGGTCACGGTCACAGTTCGGGGTTAGCAACAGGGATTCCAAATGAACAGGCTAGCCTCCGGAACAGGAAAGCCACAGGGATGGCTCACAAACAAGGAATGCTAAGCAACAGGTTTTGCACAGCAACAGGCTAGCCTCAGGAACAGGGAAGACTCACAAACAAGGAAGGCTCAGTTACTAGAACCCAAGGTGGGCAGGAACACAGGGAAACATATACAATGCTCAGGCAGGGTCTGGAGGTTACTGGCTTCTCTTTAAGCCCTTGAACAGGTGCAGCCAATATAGCAGGCAGCCAGCAATTAAAATGTTCACAGCAGCCAGGTAAGGGCGGGTTCCAGCCAAAGCCTGGAATGGAACCCTTACAGCCACTTACTTGAATACAGGGCGGCATCCAGCAGGCTCATTTACTCTCTCATGGCGATTCTCTTCCTGGGTGGGGTCCCAGCAGGCCCGGCAACAGCAGGCCTGGGGAATCGTTCCAACCAGTGTCCTTTCTGGTTGGGGAAAGTCTCCCTCAGCTGGTAGCTGACTGCCTGCCTTATAAAACCCTCTTTAGTTGGGAGTTTAGTCTGCTTAATTAGCTGCATCTCCAGCTAGCTCCTACAGAGGAATTTAACCTCCTGTATGCACACTGCACCTCTCTCTGGCTTAAACAGACAGTGACTGTCATACTAGGTTGTATGTTTCTGCTCATTTGAATGTATTATTTCCCTAGTTTGCACACCTTGAAGTTCATTGGGTACGTTATATCATTGCTATTATATTTTTCCAATGGGTAACATTCAATGAAAACAGTATATTGTGAGGGTTTGAGGAGTATTATAACATTGGTCACTCTCTGCAAGCAGCTATCACCTGGAAGTTTGTACTCTGTAGAGAAGTGCACACTAGCTGTCCTCAGCTCATACTCTTAGATGATGGTTGCAGCTGAACTTTATTTATCCAAGTCAATTAAGATGTAGAGAAAGAAGCACTCACAATTCTAGTCAAAAGTTGCTGCCCCGGTGCAGGTCCTTCGAAGTGTATTTGGAAAAGTATGTATAAGTATAAAGAAAAGTGGCACTCCTGTGGTCTTGTGCTAAATGTGAGTATATACTAGCTTTTGTACCCGGCTACCCCCGGGGAGCTGCCGGCACATCCCCCGCACTGCTGCCACATCTCCCATTGCTTCTGGCACATCTCCCCGCACCCCCCCCCCACTGCTGGCACATCTCCCTGCACTGCTGCTGCATCCCCCCCGCTGAAGGCACATCTCCCCCCTCCCCCCACCCCCGCTGCTGGCACATCTTCCCCCGCTGTTGCCGCATCTCCCTTCGCTGCCAGCACATCTCCCCGCACCCCCCCCGCTGCTGGCACATCTCCCCGCGCTGCTTCCGCATCACCCCTCGCTGCCGGCACATCTCACCCCCCGCTGGTCTCCCCCCGCTAGCTGGCACACATCCCCCCCCCCACTGACACATCTTCCCTGCACATCTCACATCACACACACACACACAGAGACACACACAGCCCCGATCCAGCAGGACACGCACCCTCCCTTAGTAGCCACGCCCCCCGCTCCTGCTCTAACATTTTTGCAGGACAACCGATGGAAACTTAGTCATATTGGAAGCTCAAAATAGTTGCGTTGACCTACAAATCCGCAGCACAATGTCCAGTAAAAATTTTGTTGTGCTACGTCATGCCGTTTGTGAGATTGCGATGCTTCGGACATACAAACAAACAAACGGAATAATAAACTTAGAAATATAGTATAGATAAGGCTTAGGTGTGTTTCTGTACAAACAAAGGTTCAGCTGTTACAGGTTTGCTAAGCAATGACAGCAAGGAGGGGAGGAGAGACAGCAAGGAGGGGAGACGAGACGAGACAGAGAGACAGCAAGGAGAGGAGGAGACAGATGGATAATGAGTAATAGGGGAACGTAAAGCAGTGTGCACATGGGACAGAAAGGAGTGCAAATAGAGGGAAGGAGAGAGCAAAGCGGGTAGGAGTAGGAAACAGAGAGATGACAAGGAGAGGGGGAGACAGATGTGATAGGTAGGAGAGGAGGGAGTGTAGTGTTGACAGAGAAGAGCAGACACAGCAAGTTAGGGAGTGCAAAGAGAGGGGAGGAAAGAGTACAAAGTGGAGCAGGGTATGATGGAAAAGAGAGTAAGGGGGGGAAAGGGAACAAGAGACCGCAAGGCATTACAGGGAGGGGTGAAAACAAAGAATAATGTTTAATTAATAACCTTTAAGATCTGCTAGATTGTCATGTATTATGCAGGGTACAGCTAGTTTATTTTTTAAAAGATCAATGTGTTGGTCCTTGTTTGGACTATTATCCAGATCTGGATCTTTAAAAGGTCCAAACAGGAACCAAAACGTTGATATTGTCTAAAAAAATTCTCACATTTAGACCAGGATCACTGAGTTCCACTTTTACTTTGACATACCTGTAGCTTGTTATCACCTGTCTTGTGCATCACGTCAAGCTTTTTCAGTGACCAATCAGGTGATGTATCTAGGTTTGTGCCCAGTGTAACACAAATGCAGGTAGCATTAGCATTCTTACTGTGTCTGTAACATGTCTCCTTTTTTTAATTTGCAAACGTGTGGTGTTTTGAATTACATGTTACAGACTTCTGGGGCCATTCTTTTCCTTGTGGTATTATTTTGAAGTGAACAAAAGGGCCTTTGATGTTGCGGGCCCTTTACAGTGAAGATCGTGTTTTTTTTTAAATGCCTGTCTTTTTCTTCCTCATTGCTGAGAGGGTGAAAATGAAATTGTTACATAAAAAAAAAAAAAGTAATAAACAGAAATCTCCTCCAACTTTAAAATAATACCTGAAAAGTGCAAAAATACACACGCTGGTGTTTTCATATATGTTTTGCAGACAGTTTAATGGAAAAAAAACACTTCCATTCAAACAGCCAAGAGATTAATACAATCAGTTACTCAGATCACTGTGGGAAGGTTAAATTGCAATTTTTGTTTAGAAAGCAGCAACTATTGGTTGTAACAGTCTCAAAGTAATCAACAACTAATACTAATTCATTCACCCATTATGTTTCTTAGAAAATATTTTCAATTGCCTGGTAACATGAAGGCAACACCTGCTACATCATTATAATCCTGGACTTTTATGCAATTATTTATTTTGCTATTTCTTGCACTCGAAACCATTTAAACCATTTAGACAGGTGTGGAATATGGGAATATAGAACTAGAGATAAAAGAAAAATGTACATACTGCTTTAATCAAATGTAAAGCAAGCAGAGCCTTCATTTAGCTGCATGGTGTGAAGCTGGGTAAAATGTAGTCTGCATTAAAATTAAGCAGGTGTCGCTGGAGAATCAACATGACAAACTGTGAGATGTAATTTATTTTACCATGTCTAACTGCCAGTGAGATACCTACTGAGTGAGAAGTCACTTCCCACTCTTTGCCCACAGAGGGCATTGCTGCTCATTCTTTTGGACACAGTGAGTCAGTGACACTGAACAAAGAAGCTGGAAGCAGCAACTCAGTCAGCTCTGTCCTCTTGTCTTCACTGCAATCCCCATTACATCCCGTCCCTTCACTTCCCATCTCCACATTTTCCTTTCCAGCCTCTACACTTCTCTGGATCAATGGATGCACACATCTGAATCTCAGCTCACATACACTGCTGGTGGACTGCTCTAGTAACAAGTGAGCTCTTTAAATCTGCTCTCTTTTCTGCTCTACCAAAGAAAAGAGATAGCATTAGATTATCCCCTCCCCCCTTTATATATATATATATATTTGGTCTCCTCTTTCTAAAATGTCGAAATGGAACTAAATTCAACGATTTCATGCACAGGGATTTAATTCTGGAGGATTGTTTTTGGATGGTTTACACTGGGACCTGCAGCCTCCCCCTACAGCTTATCCTGAGTTAGTTTCTTGGTTCTGGTGGCTGATGTTGCTCTGGACTGAAATTAAGTTTATGTGCTGAAGCCAGGAAAAAAGGGGACAGGAAAATAAAAAGGAAGAAGGGCTGTGTGTGAGTGCATGTGTGTGCTTGGGCTCAGGACACAAATATCTGGAGGTGTTAGCTGAAATATGGAGAATTGTCTTGGATTTTATTCTGTACCAAAGCTGATTTTTCTTCTATTCGGTTTCACTCTGCTCTGCTCAGACCTTCCAGTATCTGGTAAGTACAGTATCAGCATTTCCATTTCACCTCAAAGATGGATAAATGTAACAGTGTATTTTGATTCTCATTTCACAAAGGAGCAATTTGATTGCATTTGCAGCACTTTTTTTCCCTGCTGTTTGATAAAGAGATGACAGATTGGTTTTAGCTCTCTCTGATACTTCAGATGGATTTCGAATAAGGAAATGCTGCAGTGTTTTAAAGAAAAACATATTATTAACAAGCTCAACGAAAATTGCAACCCCTGCACCTGCTAGTTTTTATAATGAATTATTTACTCTGTTTCTCCAGAGATTTTGAATGCGACCTAATGTATTAAAGATATGAGCGAATAATTTGAAAAATATGGTTTTGTAAACCATTCCACACCATGACTGATTTATGTTTCAGAGGGTCTGCCTTTTCACATATGACAGACAAAGTGTGATCTAATGATGATTTGTATTAAATGTTAGTATAGTTGTATGTTAAAGGAAAGACATAGATTAGAATAATATATTCCTCATTTGAAGAAGATGATGGGCAAATTCTCAAATGTGATTGCTTGTTAAGTGCTTAAAAGTAGTGCGTGAAAATTGGTAGCATTAAACTAATTAAACAGTTGCAGAAAACTGTTACCTTCAGGAAGGTGAAATTGCTGTGATTCTTTTATGTACTGTATCTGCTCATGGAGATATGCATCTGATGTACCCTAATTAGTGACGTTTTGAAAGTCATTTTCCCAAAACGTGCATTGAATAATATACATTTGGACATTTATGCAGTTTTACTGTTTTTCTCCATCAGGAGATCATGCACCTACAATGTTGAATGTTATGTTTGGTAGTGACTTAAGACCCTTAATTTCCCCTATTCTCCTTACGTGTTACAGCCAGCACTGACACAAGAATGTGTATCAACAGTGCTCTCTCTCCAGGAACAAGATAGTAGTAACAAATATTTATTTATAGAGCTAATATTCATGTTTTAATATTCAAAAACGGTCTTCTATTTTTAGTTTAACAGGTGTAGATAGCAATGCAAAAGTGGAAGAATACATTAATGTATCTTCTATATATTAGCTTGTTGTGCTGTAGTATTTATGTCCCCAAAAAGGAAAGCACAGTATGCACTTGTACTGTATGCAAAGATAAAGTTGGGTGTTTCACGGAAGATTACAATCCAACAGATCAATCTACCCCTTCGGTGCTGAAGTGGACAGCAACTAACCTGCAAGCTGGTTTCCTTATAGCTTTATGTGAGGCTCTCAAATATCCAAATTGCATAACACATTCAAGTCACACGAGAGGGTATTAATCAACATAAACCGTTGTACATCCGGTCATGGTTAGAAATTCAGTATATTAATGCAGTAATATGGATGCAGCCGTTGATTTACTGGTTGGCAAAAACGAATTTATTAAAGCATTTTGTGCCTTTAAGGCAGTATTGCTCGCTTGGCCTCTACCCATTAATCTCCGAGCTCCATTCCTCCTTCTAGTAAGCTATTTTCTTTCTTCAGAACACTGCCAGAGCAGGAGAGAATTAATAGTAGTGAATGGGAATTCACTGTATAGAAACACCAGTAGGAGGTACCCATAAGAAGACTTGGGTACAATAGGCGTTCTTTTAGCAAAGTTTCTATCCTTGAGAAGGGCAACTCAATGAACAAAGATTTGCAACCAATTTGCATTGTATCTTTTGTTATTTGATACAATGCAGATATCTTTGATGTATAAATATTGACAGCTGACCAATTAATCTGGTCTTTCTTTCGGCTGGATGTCATCTGGTGGTTATTTAGTATTTTGGAAGACAAGTGTGTATTTATTTTCACTCTTCAGATCAATGTAATTTATTAAACAGTTTTTAAATATAAATATATACGACTGCTTTGTAAACTAATCTGCAATTTGTGAATGGCTAATGTGGCTGTATGTCTAGGATAATAATCTAAATAGGCTCCATATTTCTACTTTGTGAAATGTATTTTGATCTTAACATCTACAAATAAAATCTGCTAAAAACATATAAAATATTTTAATATCTTATCAAGTACTAAATGTTGAGTTGGTAGCCATTACTCACGCTGTATATGTGTATTCGGTGGATTACCTAAATACAACAAGTTTGGGTTTGTACAGAATTTTTTATGAGATCATAATAAATGTATTGGTGTATGTTGCTGGACAAATCAACAGTGACATGTCCCAGCATCTATTTCACACTTCTGATTGCTGCCCACTGTGCTGTGCAGCATGGGAACATGGGTATAGTATAGGTAAAGAATATTGGTTAATAAATGTAATATGAGGACATTTGTCTAACCAAGAACACAAACATTTTTGCACAGGTGGTTTATTATGATTTGATCCCTTTGTTTCTTTGAGTATCCTCTTTTGTTATAAACCCCCCTACAACATTTTCTTCTAACAACCGAATACAATCTGTATGGTCAGTGAAGCAAGACAGCAGTACATTTCCAATCCCACTCTTGTACTGTGTCCATGGGGGTTACGTATCAAGCTCCCTCCGCTGAAAAACTGGAGTAAAACAAATGGTACCAAATTTACCAAGACAAATAATCATATTGCGTCATGGAGGAACTTTACCTTTAATAAATCTGGTACGGTTTTTATTTGCTCGACTTTCGTCCTGGTTTTGCAGCATGGAGACACTGGTACATCATCCCCCATATATTTCCAAAGAATTAGTGATTATTTACTAAAGTCTCATGGTGGCAAAGGTGGGGCGAAACTTGTACACACATGAGATTTATCAAAGGAAATATGTGAACAGTTTATAATGAGATTCGTTTGCTTGGAGAAACATGCAAATTTTTTGCACTGTTTTCTGCCTCAGTAAGACCAGGCCAGGGGAGGGGAGGGGGCAGGCCAGAGAGGTGGAGCCTAGCCCCCCGGTCAGGAAGCCCCCACGCCGATGGCTAGGAGGCCGCTTTACAGCCAGGAGACCTTGGTCATTACAGACGTAGCAAGAGTTATTGCACTCACCAGCATCCGCTTATGGCTGACTAAACTGCATGGCGGCTTCTCCCGCTGGCCCGTTATGAATGTCTCTCTGCACTGTGCCAGTGGGAGTAATAACCACTGCTACATCTGTAAATAGACTCAATTGTATTACAAATGTGAAATATGGATACCTACGCCTTTTCTACCTAATGTAGATATGAGGAAAAGTTGGCTATTCCCAGGGATCAAGTTTGACTTCATGATTGCTACAGCAACATTATTGTGAATATTTGTTAATAATTTTATATTTATAACTCAAGGAAACTTAATCATACCTTGTTATTTACTGTCTTGGAGACAGCCCCCTTTTAATCAGGTATAATAATAGCAATAATAATAATAATAATAATAATAATAATACTAATAATAATAGTATAACTAGTACTTGTATTTTGTATACTTATCCTTAATTAGTATGCACCCCATGCAGTGCCTTGTGTTACCCTTACTTGCTTGGATTTTAATTTGCTTCCAGTCCCAACAGCCCACACAATCAAGTCAATTAATGATGCATTTTTCAGCAGAGCTTAATTTCTTTTATTTCTGTTATCAGACTAATAGTACTATATGCCCCATCCCCATCTTATAAATCAGCTATCTAAAATAATTAGCAAAACGGTATTACTAAATGAGGAAAATGCTTTGGTGTTGTAGAATTGCAGAAAAATGGTTACATTTCATTTTCTAGTCATTAAGTTAATATAAAGTTAATTCTTCCCCTGTAAAATTAACATACTGTCACTTTCATTTTTCACTTTTAATGTCTCAGAATCCAAAAAACTCAACTTAATTAATAATGAGAATACCAAAATCTTTTTTTCTATTAAACTTCAATAACTTATGCTTTGTTCACCTTCACTGCCACCTAAGATTTTTTTGTAATCAATAGTAAATAAAAATACCACTTGTGGGGCATTTGCATGCCCCAGACTGGTCTGCAACCCTGTCTTTCCCATTATCACTGTACCCCATAGTGCTTCCAGTGCAGCCAGGGATTCTGGGTAATGACATTCAAATGAGCATAGTGTTTCAATCTTTATGTCTTAGCAATTTTAACATAGAGTTCTATAAACTTATGCCCACCAGGGAGGGTTTTTGTCACTTTTTTAAACCACCATAACTTTTTAAATGTCTAGTTGTAACCAAATGTTTATGTCAAACTCCCCTATTGGCATACATATGCTAGATGGAGTGAACTGGTCAGAAGGCCACCGAATCAGGTTCCCACCCACCAGACTTGTAACTGATGAGTATTCTGATTTTAAAGTACAGTAGGGCCCCGCTTCTCTGCGTTCCGCTAATACGGTGGTTTTATAAATAAATGTTTCCTGACTTCACCCATGTATTTGTCATGCAGCACAGCCTCTTTACACACTCATGCTCGCGCCTCCTCCCCCTTTCCTCCTCGGTTTCCGCCCAATCCCTTCTCGGCTCGCCTTCGTTTGCTTCCGGAATGCTTCATTCTGGGACGGAGTAGGAGGGAGGAGTGATGGGATGTTGCAGGTGAACATAGCGCTCTGCACAAAAAAAGGCTATGTTTCACTTTTCGTGGATTTTCGCTTTTTGGCGGGGGTCAGGAACCTAATCCGCCATATGAGTGGGGCCCGACTGTACACTAAACTCTAAAGAACACTTAATCTTGGTTACACTTCTACCATGCACTGTTGCTTTAAGTAAATTAAAATGAATAGGTTACACATTACTTGCTGAGAATTTTTAAGTGTTACCTTCATAATTACTATAAAGTCTCTAACTTTAATGATGTTTCTGTATGGACAATGAACTCGTTTTTTATCATGTTAGTAAATGTACTGTGCTGTTAATCTTTCTCTGTTAAAATAACAATGAGAGACCCCTGCTGGGGCCATGAATTTTCCAATTATATGAATATAAAAGTGTTTAACTCAATCATGTGTAGTGATAGGAATATTGTTAGTCTTTAAATATCACATGGAATGTGCATCATTATGCAATCAGTAACTAGAGATACAGTGCTTCTATTTCATATTCCTTATTACTTATGGTCTTTTGCCAAAGTATGATGCTTGTTGTTACATGGGAGATATAACATACTTAAATTAATTGGGATAGACATTTGTTTACATGGAAACTGTGGATAAGAGGCATGGTACACCGTTGGAATAGTCATATGCCCATCTGCCTCTCGATAATATTTCACATATGTTGAAATATGGTACAAAGTGACCCCTTTCTTTCTTGTTTAAAATACATCATAAATCAAATATCCAGTTGCAAGACTTACCAACCGTTGGTTAGACAGCAAGTGAGATGAAGTTTAAAACATGAAGAAGCAGAAGACCAGATTTAACTACAACATATTTATTTTATCATTTGTATTTATTATTTAAAAGATTTTGGCCCGAAGCGAATAGATCTTTTTAAGACTGAGAAATCACCTTTATCCTTAGCTATGCAATAAGTATAATATATAATATTTTGTATACTAGAACTGACTTTACTACTCCATCATTTATACCATAATATATGTACATTTAATACCCATGAATAATCGGTACTGTGCATAAACTCTCAAAAACAGAAAGGCCAACGCAACATACAAAATGACACAACATATAGTACAATACTTCAGTGCTTACCTGCTCATGAGTAAGGGTCGTTTAGTTAAACCCTTCGTCCAAAAAGGTTATAAGCCTGCAGCCACTTCACGGCATGACCAATCTGCAGGTCCTACCACTAACTGGTACAATTCTCATGTACATTAACTCTGTGGTGCTGAAGGATACTGCAATGAATATCACAGCAATGTATTACAGACCACACCAACATCAACGAATTGTGCCGTAAATTGCTGGAAATGAACATTTGTCAATGTAAAGCAATGGTTAGTATAACTCCACATTTATAACCACTTGTTGCTGCTTCTTATTGGTGAATAGAAACAAATTATTGGGTAATCTCCCAAAACAATGGGGTTATTCATTAACCTGCGATCATGATGATTGGGGCACTATCACAGTTTAATGGATAACCCCACAAAGAATGCTGAAATGTTCTGCCATGCTTGATAACATGTAACCCCATCCAAAGGGGAAAAAAAGAAATCCCTCTTATGCGAAGAACATTGCGGTCATATCTAGTTATAACATAAAGGGCTTTTGGGGGCAGGCACCACACAATGTAAGGATTGGGAAGGTGTGCAAATTGGAACAAACGTACTGGGAGATTCACTTACTTACTAGTATGTGCATTGTAGGGTAATGCATCTGATCCAGCGTTATCTGCCATTCAAGTCAATGGCAGTCAACACTGGATCAGGTGTGTTGATCTGCAACAAACCTTGGGGAATCCTTCCCGTACGTTTTTTTTTTCTTTTAAAGAGAAATAGATTTGACCAACTGATCAAGTCCATTCCGAAACTCGTTATTCTTTTTATAGGAAAGCACCTTTAAGAAGAATTAAATGTATCCCTTCAAGCAGACTATTTACTGGTGGAAAGAGGGATTTGAGAGTTTTGTGTCCACAAGATGTGTTTGAAACAACATAGCATAGTTGTGGAAAACATAACGTATTTGCTAAAGCTTGTGTTCATACTTTGTGGTCTTCTATACATCGCGCTTTGCCTGATTTTCCACATGTAACAAGGTTAATTATATAATTGTTCCACTATCTTCTTTGGAGGCTGCCCAGAGAGCCTGAAAAGCAATGCGTAGACACCACCTTGGAGGTGGCTGTGTTATTCTCTGAGGTGTAATTATAGAGCAGCGTAGAAATAAAGGCTGCACATATTACCAGCATCTGCCTCTGCCAAATATTATCTGCAATATGTTTTATAATATGGAACAATGGCATTTCTTCCTGTAAATATTTTCTTACCCATCTGATCCTACTAAACCAGTCCCTTGAATATGTTTATTAATTTTACTTTCAATTACAGCAATGCAGATCTTGTAATGATTGCCATATTTATTATATGTTATCTTTTCAGATTTGTGCTGTGCTTTTCCTACTGCTACAGGTTCAATGCTGCTTGTTGATGTCCATCTCTGATCAGTAGTGAATAGAATAAGCAGCAAGGAATCTATAGCTCTTGTTTTCTTCCCTGCAGGGAAATGTTTGATTTAATCAATAAAAACAATATCTACTGCTCAGCACATACCTGAATAGCCACCAGTGTGATCCTCCTACTTAAAATTCCTATCCAGTCTTTAGTGCTAGGTTTTCAACTTATTTTCCTTAGGCTTGTGGTTTCAGTGCCGTTTGTAATGCTAGATAGTTTTATAGATATTTTTAACAGCTGCATCTAACATTGTATTGGGATTTTGTGAGGCCTGATAATAGAAGAAAAAAAAAAGCTACACGATTTTCCCAAACCATTGCATAGCTAGGGCTCACTGCACAGGGAAATATTCCCTGTCACCAATAATTTATGGTTTCACATAGCTATTTTAGCAGGGATGTGTTTACATGATGTCTGAGCATAATAATGTCACTGCATGTTACAGTCTAGAGCGGTTTTAGCTTTGATTAATAAAGAAAATGCAAAAGAAATCAGCAAGATCATCAGCTTTAGTTGGCTTTAAGTCAGCCTTCCAATACCAGACATGTTTCAAAAAAATGCATCAACATGAAGCATGCTAAGGCTTTCCGTTTTCCCTGCAGACCCTGCATTGGTGTATGGTATATGGAGAATAGACATGAATCGATTTATTTGAGGCTAATAATAGAGACATGTAGTATGTGCTACCAAATTACCATTGTTATATACTGCAGAAAGTATGAAAAAGCTCCTCTCTTCTGTGGGTGATCATTTGCCATATGTATCAAGTAAGTCCGTTAATGGCCAGGGGAATGTGCATCACGTTAGAAAAAGGTAGGCTTAATATAATTTGCTAAATGAGAAACTCAGAATACCCTGATTGTTAGTAGTAATAAAGTCAGTACTAAATAATGGGATGCAAATAGTGTTTTTATTAATTTAGGGTGCTATGAGTGAAGCAAAGTTACTACTAATTGCTCCAATAATTTGCAGCATACGTCAAATCAGTTACTACAAGTTACTTTGGTTTGATTTGACCTCATAAGTATTACTTCGTTTTATGAGTTATGATGAAATAGGAGAGGTAAGGGAAGGTGTACCTTTTTTTCTAGTTGTATCTTATATTATTATGTATTAGTGTTTTGTATCTCTTAACATCATTTTGCTCATTTTTGCATGTTAACCTGGCGTGCACCCCTATGGAGACATCCACATTAATAATATTAGTAAACTTCAAAAACTCTCTATGAATATACAACCACACCTTAAATACATTTAATTGATATGGATATCTCGACTGTTGCAGCATACTTTTGAGCTCTACTTCTCACACCTGTAGCTAACCATAATCATGTCGTGGTCAGTATTGCACCTGGCTTCCTTTCTATAGTTTGCATATTCCCAGGTACAGTACAGTACTTCAGGTGCGCTCCATTTTGCACACAGGGCTCATTGAACTGGCAATGAGGAAGTGGAAGTGGTCAGCTTATAGAGGAAGGCAAGGGAGTAACCACACATACGATTAGCTAAAGGAGTGAGCAGGGAAGTTCAAAAGAATGCTGTGACAGTGGAGCTACCCAGCAGCTGGTTTAGCTCACACTTGTACTGTAGCGCCGACGAGTATTCTAAAACAAATCTGGGGCAATCACCAACAAGACCCAGGTACATGCCGGATACATGCTGCAACATTTCTGCAGACAGACTAATGACCCATCGGATTAACAGTGGGGGTCCCTGGCAGTCCCATTCAAACTGAATGGGACTGCCAGGGACCCCTGCTGTGTTAATCCGATGGGCCATTTGTCTCTGCAGAAATGTCATCGAAATGTTTGCAGCATGTACCCAGCATGTACCTGGATATTGTTGGTGATAGCCCCAGATTTTCCAAGGCAAGTTTTAGAATACTCGTCGACGCACCTGTATGCACATGAGTCTATCTGCAAGTTATTTCAAGGTGTATTTGAAGGGATATATATAGTACTGGGGACTCTACTAAATATCTCTCACTCTCCGGAACGTGCAGATTTTTATTTCAGTGAGAAATTCACCCATCTCTACTAATAGGGTACAATGAACCTTACAGGATTTGTAACTAGAAATGCAAATACAAGCTCTGGCTAGTTGTGCGAGTGCAACAGTTTCCTGTGTTGTTCCCACAAACTACTTTTGAAGTTATTGCAACAAAATATGTTTCTTTACTGTATATCCCTCAGCAAATATTATTCCTCAGGAGTAATGTGCTTGTGGAGCATTGAAGCCAAAGGTCAAGCTAAATTGAAATCTGTAAAATATGTGGAGCAGTTGTTACAGTTAAATAAAGTATGTGCTGAGCATTAGTCAATTAAAACATAAGTCTGTTACTGTTGAGTTTGGGTAATTATTAAATACATCTAGGACCCAAAACCATCTGGCTAATCAAGATAAATTGGGTCACTTACCCATCTGACGTTTTGACATTTCCCAGCATTTGCTCTTACTCTGTTAATAGGAATAAACAAGGAATGATGAATGCCATATAAAGAATATAAAGTCAATATAAATGTCATTTTTATTTTAGGTTTGTTTATCAATTTCAAATAATGGGGGAAATGGGCTTTAAAACATTTTAATGAACTCACCATTCTTCCTGTAGGAGCACCATATAAATATAAGTCTTGCCATATAAAGATACGTAAGATCTAACATTGCAGGTCCAAATAATTTTGCATCATTTTGTGTGGGTCCACTTAAAATGGCTGCAGTTTTTTTTTTTTTAAGTAATTGTACTACAAAAGAAACACATTAACTGCAGTTAAAAAGGTTTTCACGTTCTGATTTAAAAACCACTGCGTACACACTTACACATTTCTGTGATATTTTTGAATATATATATATATATATACTCGACTCCTCTCTCACATTCGCCCCTCACATTCAAAACATTTCTAAAACTTGTCGCTTTTTCCTCCGCAATATAACTAAGATACGCCCTTTCCTCTGTTGTTCGACTGCTAAAACTCTGACTCAGGCCCTCATTCTCTCCCGTCTTGATTACTGTAACCTCCTGCTGTCTGGCCTTCCTGCCTCTCACCTGTCTCCCCTACAATCTATCCTAAATGCTGCTGCCAGAATCACTCTACTCTTTCCTAGATCTGTCTCAGCATCTCCCCTCCTGAAATCCCTCTCCTGGCTTCCGATCAAATCCTGCATCTCACACTCCATTCTTCTCCTCACTTTTAAAGCTTTACATTCTTCTGCCCCTCCTTACATCTCATCCCTAATTTCTCGCTATGCACCATCCACCATCAAGGATGTCTTCTTTCTACCCCCTTTGTATCTAAAGCCCTCTCCCGCCTTAAACCTTTTTCACTGACTGCCCCACACCTCTGGAATGCCCTTCCCCTCAGTACCCGACTAGCACCCTCTCTATCCACTTTTAAGACCCACCTTAAGACACACTTGCTTAAAGAAGCATATGAATAGCACTGTGGATATTCTGAACACAGGATACATAAAGATTGGCCCCTGCAGACGCACTTACCAGAACTCCCTCCTACTGTCTCTGTACGTTCTACCTACCTACCAATTAGACTGTAAGCTCCTCGGGGCAGGGACTCCTCTTCCGAAATGTTACTTTTATGTCTAAAGCACTTATTCCCATGATCTGTTATTTATATTATCTGTTATTTATTTGATTACCACATGTATTACTACTGTGAAGCGCTATGTACACTAATGGCGCTATATAAATAAAGACATACAATACAATACAATATTCCTACAATATTTTTGAAGTTAGTTCATATATATAATATTTTGGGGGGTTTACATGAAGAACCACATTTGCTAAGAGGAGTTAATTTTTGTGCCAATATAAATGATACATTTGTTAATGTCTGTAAATCATCTCTGCACATGGACACTTTTAAAGATGGTATCATGTAATATATACATTTAGGCCCATGTTTAGTAAACAGTATTCTGTCATAAGACATCTTCCGGCACTGGAAGACACCTTAAAACCCAATGACTTGAATGAGCTGAAATGTGTCTTCTAGCAACTGGAATGTGTCATTGAGCAGAAAAATGCTTAGTAAACATGAACCTAAGTTTCACCAGAAATCCCAGCCCCTTATTACTAAAAGTGCTTACCAGGCATTGCTCTGCCATATATTATAGTTGGCAGCAAAATAATTAACATATGGTAATCACACTTTACATTTTGAAGGGGTTAATTTGCTGTAAGTTTTTTTAATACTACATGAATTAATGTATAGATAAGGCTGTATATAATTCCTCTCACAATCATTGTCCTATATTATGCCTGCAGCCCAATTTATAAAACACTGATGTTCTGCCACCTATAAAGAAATAGGAAATGTTCTATTAATACATAATTCATTGTGTCCTTTATAGCCTTGGAAATGGACCATACAAGTCCCTAGATAGGGTAATTGGCAACACAAATGAATAGTGAGTTAAAGTGATTTTTCAGAGCTGTGTGCAATACATTATATAAATGTTAAATGCAGCCACAAATTGTTGCTTCCAGATTCAGCAATCCAAACTAAAATAGCTTGGTTTTAATTTCTTAATCTTAAACTCATATATTGTATAGTGTACAGTGTACATTCCTCATTAATTCCTAAAAAAACAGTACCCTGAATTCCTGAGTCTGTATGAGGCATATGAAAGGAAATACATTTTTCTTTATTTGTACTCAATACACCCGAATCTCCGATAAGAGATACTGCAGCTCGATCATGCATTAACTGCAATTAGCCTGAATGGTGGCTAACGCAGATCGAGCTCTGATAACCCTTATCAGAGGTTTGTGAATCCAATCCTAATTTCTTACCTGAAATATATTTTTTTGTTTCCTGCCTGTTTCTGGTATTATAATATAAGGAAAGAGCAACTTTATGGAATGAAAGGGTTAAGTCCTATACTCATTGCATTGCTTGTTGTCTATTCCCAGAAAACACTCAATGATAATCAGGGTATGGATATGAGTAAGATCAGCATTTGGAAGATCTTAAATATCATAGGGTTATTCCCATGCACTAACATGAAAGGA
This sequence comes from Ascaphus truei, assembly GCF_040206685.1. Classification (NCBI taxonomy): domain Eukaryota; kingdom Metazoa; phylum Chordata; class Amphibia; order Anura; family Ascaphidae; genus Ascaphus; species Ascaphus truei. Next base: position 37,065,272 of record NC_134483.1, read on the forward strand.
TGTCTGAGGATCTCCGTTGTTAGATAAACTACTCATTACCATATGATTTGCATATATGCAAGCAAAAGGTCCATTAAAATCTATCAATTTGCTATTTTTAATGTGAATTCGAGTACATCATAACGCTAAACAACTTTGGGGATACAATGTTTTTATTTTAAAGTAGTTAATATAATAAGTATTTAAATATATATATATATATATATATATATATATACACGTGAAAAGTCAGTCGGCACTCCATAAGCACAGATATTGATAGTGCTTGTCCCATAAAATAAGTAAAACAACGATACCGTGTAGATCCCACGAAATAAGGAGACAGCACTCAATCTTGCAGTAGAAATAGTGTATTAGAAACAAGGCACAGAAATTCCAACGTTTCGGTCCCAGAAAACGGGACCTTCCTCAGGGAGACGCATCTCCTGATTTCGTGGGATCTACACAGTATTGTTCATATATATAAAAGGAAATAAGGTGCGCAAAATGTCAGCAAATAGTAAAAGAATGTATCAATTGAATGCTGCCTCAAAGTATGATTTATACACAAAATCAAATAAATATAATAGGGAAAGGGAAAAAGGGTGCAAATCAATGATAGTGTAGTAATCAATGTAGGATTACAGGGACATGAGTAAGAATCCAATAGGCAAAGTCCGTCTAGTAGTAGAATCTATAAAGAAAGAATGCCAATATAGTGAAGTACGTTTGTATTGACAGTAAGCGCAAAACAGACAGCTACTTACAATGTAGCAATGAAAACAGGCGTTTCAGGATTAAAAATCCTATCTGTGCCATGTAGATGCTTCCTTTAGGATTTGGACTCCATGAGGATCAACAGAGCTTCGCCGCAGCAGCAGCCTCTGTCCTCCAGCTCCTTCGGGTCCTCCAAATCTCTCGATGACAGCGGGATAGTGACGTCAAAATAACTCAGTCACTGACAAGGATCGCTGAGGAAATTCCTAATACCTAGCAGTATTGGCAATTTAGGATGTATATTAAAAGTCAATATAAAAACTCAATGATAAATCGTCAGAATGGCCTTAACCTAACGCGTTTCGTCTAATGATAGACCCCTGAAAAAGTCTATCATTAGACGAAGCGCGACTGTTGGCGTTCCTCATGGAGTCTGGATCCTAAAGGAAGCATCCCCATGGCACAGATAGGATTTTTATTCTGAAACACCTGTTTTCATGGCTACATTGTAAGCAGCTGTCTGTTTTGCACTTACTGTCAATACAAACGTACTTCACAATATTGGCATTCTTCTCTTTATAAATTCTACTACTGGTTGGACTTTGCCTATTAGATTCTTACTCAGGTCCCTGTAATGTTATATTGGTTACTACACTATAATAGATTTGCGCCCTCTTTCCTTTCCCTAATCTATCTATCATCTATCTATCCATCTATCCATCTATCCATATATCCATCTATCCATCTATCCATCTATCCATCTATCCATCTATCCATCTATCCATCTATCCATCTATCATCTATCCATCGATAGATGTCTAGATATATATTATATATCTTTATCCAATCAGTGATGATTTATATATTGATATTTTATTTTTTATTTTATTTATATATTATATATCTTATATATTATATATATATATGTGTACTGTATATATTATATATCTTTATCCATTCAGTTGCAATGCTTTTATTTCAGAGAAGCTCCCATACTTTAAAAGTATAATAATCACACATTGCTGCAGTTACCGTGGTTTTTTTAAAGTAGTAAAGTAAAAGTAAAATAATGATTTAAATGATGGTATTATATATATTATATATCTTTTTCCTGTTTGGACGTTTGTTAACAAAATGTGAGATAATCCTGTTGAGCATTACTTCCTCTTGCCAACGTCACACGCAGTTTAGCACTAAACACAGAACCCAGTTCAAGGATTAAATTAATAATTTATGCATAGTTTAGTGTATACAATTATAAGTGGAGGCAGGTACTCGGATGGAAGCACATTGGAGTGATCGGTTAGGGAAGGTCTATTATTAAATCTCTTTCTCCTTCGAAAGTTGCCATCATTGAACATACCCATCCGTGATGCGTGCAGTGCCCAGCACCTGCTGCTCTTGTTGGGGTTCTAATAAGGCAATCATTCATGCTTAAGTTGTGCCCAATAAAATTCCTCCAGCCTTTTCAGTTTGGTGTATTTGCATAGAATGGGTACTTGTCAACAATATACTGATAGATTTAAGAGAGAGACACACTCTTATCTGTCCCGACTTGAATTGCACAATATATCATATAGCATAACTGCAAGCTGGTCTTGTGTAGCATGGAGAAAGCGATGTACAGAACATGTACAGTACAAAGGTCATGAGACACATTTAGTAAATGCATAGTGTTTTTTTTTTAGTAAAGTGTGAAACTGCAACAGCAGAAATGTACAAGGTAATTAGACAAATAGACGTACATTTTATCTTGCATTCCGACACCTGCGAGGTTACTACTAAACTTTAATGTAGCATTCAGAGTATTAAAGGTGAAGATATTAAGTGCGCCACCTGCCAGCAATGCACTGAACTGCAACAACATAGATAACGGCAGAAATAATTCTGGCTGGCCGCGGTTGAGGCGGGTGTGGCTCAGCGCAGCTCAGCCGTGGACGAGGTGCGGACAACAAAGTGTTCATGCTGCACCTCACGGCGCCCTGGTTGGGGATAAATGACGCTACACCTGTGTCTGAGATCAGTTTGAAACGTGGCAATTTTGAGGATTTTGCTAAAAAAAAGCAAGTTTTGCATTTTTCCTAAAATTCTCTTTCTCTTGCTTTCATCATTCAATAAAACGGGAATGAACAGTGTCTTATATGTTCAGAGCTTGTCCCTATGGAACAAACCTATCTGTAAACAAAAAATCCAGCTTTATCAGGTAAAAAAAATGGTGTTACTGTATGCATATATAGTACTGTTTATTTGTCATAAAATCTGCAATATTGGAAGTTCTGCTTCACTGTATTTTCAAATCACACGAGGCAAGCAGCCATCAAATTACAAGAGTAAACGTGGTCTTGAAGGCTAAAATGGCCATTTGGGGGAGAAAATAGCTCGGGGGTAAGGAGGTCGTTTTTGTGATGTGAGCAATCAATTCTATACCAGAAAAACATCTAAAATCTCTTTTCAGGCAGATTTGCTCTAACAATACAGCTGATCTGCTAAGCACACAGGAAACACATTTTTATTAACGCTTTTGCTGCCAGTCGTGCATTCATGCTTGTCCCAATGCATGCAGCCAAAGCAATTATAATGAGCATATTACATGTACCCAGACAAAACAGGGGTTCTTAACCCCCTTAAGTGTCCTAGGATTTAGCTACAACATCATGGGCTCTGGCAGCCTGACTCCTCCGTGACATAGTACCTCTTTCCTCCCAAAAATGCTCGTTTCCTAGGGGAGATCCTGCCCTCCTATAAAGCGCAGGGTGTGATCTGAAGGCGGATGACTTCTTCCTCTTCCGTTTCCTCATCAGTGAGGAAGTGATTCCATGACCGCTTCGGAGGGGGCCGAGGGCACTCTTGCCATGTGGCCCCCTCCAGCACTCAAAGAGTTAAACATCAATCAATGCTGCATTTCTATGTTTGTTTTTGGTTTGTAACTGTATTCAGACTCCCATCTTTTCTGTGTTGCAGAGAAATACATAAAAAAAAATATATATATATATATATATTAAAACAATACATTGTGCTCCGATGCAAGCCTGATCCTGGCCGCAATAGTATTCTTGTCCTAAACTTTTCAAAGTATTATTTCTCTGAAAAAAAGGTGTGTGTGTGTGGGGGGGGGGGGGGGGGGGGAGAAACAAGGGGGGGGGGTTCCTAGAGCTGGAATTTCTGCGGCTTAGCTCTGGGAGATTCCCAAAATGAATATAGTTAAGAACATTAATTGTCAGTACTACTTCTACGTATTCAATTAGTAGAATTTATACTTAGGGGGTTAGTCATTAAACTGGTGATAGTGCCGATCGGGAACCATAGTACTGAAACTCCCATTGTAGTTTCCATGTGATCAGACACAGATCAGCCCTATTGCAGTTTAATAAATGGGATGCACAAACTTTTTCCCGTGCGCAACCCTGCCTGCTCTCCTCGGCGCCTCGTGACCCGCTCCCCCCCACATGTCCCCGGCGTCAGATGATGCACAGGGTCATGTGATGTCATGTCGCCATGATAACGTGATGCCACGTGACCCCGCAGCATCATTTCACACCGGGTTACCAGGACAACGCGTCGCTGGTAAAGGGAAGGTAAGTTTATTATAGAGGCCTCCCGCGGTCCCCCGGCATTTAATTTAAATGCTTGGGGGGATAGCGCAGGACCTCTATAACTGCCGTGCCCCCAACCCGAAAATCTACCGGGGCGCGCCCCCCAGTTTGCACAACGCTGCATTAGACAGTATAAAATAAATAACTTTGTAAGCAAACAAACTCAAATTCTTTTAAACAAAGAATCCAACTCCTCAAATTAACATGGCTGGATACATCCAACAGGATAATTGTTGCGTTTTACTAAAACATCACTTTTTTGCTGACTATCAAAAGCAGTAGAGCAGAACCAATGATGCTTATAGAGTTACTAGCTTTAGAAGGAATCCAATTAAAGTGGACTACTTGTGAAATTGACTTAATTAAGTGTCTTTTCACCAGTCATTCAGAAAATCCAAGGAAATATAAGTACTGTATACTCAACAAGCAACTTTTGAATAAAAGTACAAAAATGGAAGAAAATCTGTAAATATAAAATGTACTTGCATTTTAAAAGATCAACTCTCGATAACGCTGTAGTCTGCATATTTTCAACCGGGTCGTGAAGTGTAGTTTTACTTACCCACCTATGGTAGAAGTAATTGCTGTCCAATTTCATCATTTATTTTTTAAACGTTAAAAATGTTTAGGTATATATTTATGAAATACAAAAAAAAACAAAGATGTCCAAAGCTACTTCCAATGTGACAAAAATACACAGTGCAATACCTATATATTCTCTTGAAAAAGGGTCATTTAGTTTAACCCTTTGGCCAAAGCGTCTTAAGCCTGCTGCCACTTTCAAGGCATGACCGTTAGCAGGTCCTAACACTCCCTGAGGTAAAATTCTTATTTACCTGTATACAGTAATTACAGGAAGAATGATCTGCATTGGATCTGTTGTAACCTGGAAAAATGAAACTGACCTGCCAACCTGGAAAATGGGGAGGGGCGAGCTTAAACCTTGGGGAGGAGGGGCAAAGGTTTAATATAGGTATTTGACATTATACTAAATATTCAATACATATTATTAACTGAGACTGCACCTTTAACTGCAAGTGAAATTGGTATAAGTTTTCATAATAAGGGGCGCCGAAATGAGAGTGTGACATCATCATGAGTGATGAATAATTTGCAAATGCTCTGAGTTGAATGATATCTCCAATTTGACGGCTATATTCTTTGATTTTATCATCTCTGCTCTTGGCGGTTCAGGGAAAGACATGCACTGAACTAACAAGTACCGATGGGAGAAAAAGTAACACCGATAGCGGTGGGGGTCATGGTGTTATGAGATGACCAGGCAGTGTCCTAACTTTATTTTTTTAATAATTTAGTAAGGCGACATCTACACTCAAGTAGTAATCTATTATGTTTTTATGACTGATTTCATTAAAGTAATTTAAATTCAGGCATTTCACATAAAGGCACTAAAATACAGGACAATTAGATATCCCAGAAGACTGTTCTGTGACAACGGGACAAGTCAATGAAATAAGGGACAATCCCATACATATGGGACTTCTGGCAACCCTAAACAAATCCTAATTCTGTTTTTGTTAAAAATATATATATATATATATAAATATATATATATATATATATATATATATATATATAGTGAATAAATGAGAACAAGGCACTCCGTCAGGTAGATATAGGTGAGTGCTAATCCTATATAAATCAAATAGGCTATACGATACCGTGTAAGCAGATATCAGAGGCAGCACTCCAGTAGATAGTCAAAAAAAGGTATTTAATGTGACATATAAACCAACGTTTCGGTCCTCCACACGGGACCTTTCTCAAGGTGATGAACAAACAGAGTGAGTCATAACACATATATATACCCTAAACCCCCAAAGCAAACAGGTGCAACACATGATGTAAAGTAATAATTGCTTACATGCTGTATGTAGGAGCTGCACAGTAGCACCAGACTGTCAGATGACAGTGAAAACGCTTTAACACTCCTGCCACGTCTGCAGTGTTAACTGCGCATGTGTGTATGTGGGAAGTTGAAGTGTCAGAGTGCTTAGACTCCTGTCACATGATAACGGGCCAGTGGAGGGCGTATCTAGGCAATGTAAATGGTTACTGCGCATGTGTGAGCTTTAATGCTGTAGCAGGGAAAGATAGAATCTTAAAGACCTGTAGGATCGCTATTGTGCATGCGCGAACCGCCGATAAATAAATAAATAATGCGGAACTGTGCGCGATCGCCAGCTGATGTGCTTGGGCTTAGCTGCCACGACAATGTGTTGTGGGAGAACCTAGTGCACATCTGTACTGTGTAGAGCCAATCTATGCCCCAAAATGAGTGCTGATACTCATGTGTATGGCCCCAAAGCGAATTCAATGGGAACAGTAGGGAGCTAATGCGCATGTGCAAACTGACAAGCATAATTCAATAAAATATGATGACTGGATAAACTGAATGTTTGCTCTCTGCTAATATAAAGAATGACTGTGGGACCAGGCAAAGAACACCCATACTGATGTCCCATAGTGGATATATCTGCTATGTGGCAGCAGGACTGTGTACCCGAAGGTAGAGTCTGATGCTCTGCATCATGTAAGCAAAGCTGCCAGCTTAAAATATGTGGTAGCATAAGCTAATGTAAATGGGCTATCAAAGAAAGGACGTTGGTTAGCCCCTGCACAAATATCATCATGAAACATGTTGCATCAACAAAAAACACCAATGTAACAGTGCAATACAGTGATCCCCAATACATGTGAACATATAACCTGAGATGAGCTGACGCATTAATAATATGTATATATTTGTATATATTGTGTTGGACCAGAATCAACAGTGTATGGATGGACCTGTGTATTAATAGATTACACCATCTTGCCTAATACCGTCTAAATAACATCAATAAATGGGTGAAGTATTGAATAAGCCTTCTGAGATAAACATTATCCTATGAGGCATGACAACTGGTATATACAGTATTTACAATCGTGACAATGTATGGCGGTGGCAATCGTGGTGTCTATTGGCTATGTGCAGGAATTGGTATCATAGCATAAAGACAACTGCTGAAACAATGAGGTATATAGACATTAATTGGTGGTGATAACCAATGTATAGAGACAAGATAAATCCTGTAGAATTGAATGATAATGTGTGAGTCCGCAATAGATAATGCAAGACCCATCCAGTAGATAGCTGATCTGAGGGCAAAGAGATACATGTAACAGTTAAGTCATTGATACAAAGCAACTGGGTCCTAATTGGGCACCGTGTCTGTCATAATAGATAGCTCAAAGGAAACAGCTCAGCGACAAATCTTCATTTAGTCCGCGTGGACTTAATGTGTCCAATTTATAGATTGTCCGAGCCTCCAGTTGAAGGAGAGCCTTGTTGCGGCCCCCTCCCCTGGGGGACAGTTGAACTTGTGCAATAGGCATACACCGTAGAGTAGCTAGACTGTGCTGTTTTTCTTTAAAATGACGAGCCACCGGTTGTTGTGTGAGGTCCTCCTTATTGTCGGTGTCTGCCAAGGCCTTCCGGATTGCAGACCGATGTAAACTGAGGCGTTCTTTAAGCATCCTAATGGTCTTGCCAATGTAGTACAGCCCACAGGGGCACCGGATGAAATACACCACGTATTTAGAGTCACAATTCATGAAGTCCTTGATGTGAATGCGATGTCCATGATGTGGATGTGGGTAAATTTTGCCCAATACCATATACTGGCAGTTGACACAACCTCTGCATTTATGCACTCCAACTGGTCTAGTCAACCAGGACTGTTTCTTGCTGTATTTGGAACGCGGGTCGGCCTGTGTCAGCAAGTCTCCCAAATTGCGACCTCTGCGGTAGCAGAACCGGGGAGGGTCCTTGAAATGCTGTCCAATTTGCTTATCCTTGGCCAAAATGTCGACATGTTGCAAGATGCTGCGTTTGATGAAACCTGACGCTGTTGTGTAAGTGCTTTTAATATTGAAGCGATTGTCACTTGTCTTCTTATATTGTGGTTTTAGCAAGGTGCTTCTTTGGATGCCTCTTGCTTTTTCCAGTGCCATTGTCACCTCTGCCCGGTCGTAGCCACGTTCCAGGAAGGATTTCTTCATGCCCTCGAGTGCTGCCTCTAGCCTTGATGGTTCACTAGTGACTCTGATTACCCTCAAAAATTGTGAGAAGGGTAATCCTTGCTTCATTGGTGCCGGATGGTGGCTGGTTGCCAATAATAATGTATTTTTATCTGTTGCTTTGCGCAACAGCCTCGTTGCTAAATGACCATTTGCTTTGTACACAATAGTGTCTAGAAAGGCTACCTCAATTGTGCTAAAACATAATGTGAAGCGTATGGTGGTAGGTAAATGGTTGAGTGTATCAACAAATGTAAGTAACTCTGCCTCAGTCCCAGACCAAACCAAAAACAAATCGTCAATGTAGCGAAAAAACTTTACCAGATATTTGCTGTACATTGGATTGTTGAAAAAATGTTCACATTCATAGGAATCCATGAATAGATTGGCATACGATGGGGCCATATTGGACCCCATTGCAGTGCCAATCAGCTGCAAATAAAAATTATTTTCAAATTTAAAATAATTTTTATGCAAAATAACATCCATTAATAGCAGCAAAAAATCAGGTGGAGGGCCAGTATGTGCAGTAAAGCTCATTAAATGTTCTCTGCTAGCCTGAATACCATCAATATGATTAATGTTGGTATACAGGCTTGCAACATCCATAGTTGCCAAAATGTAGTCGTCAGTAATGTTTGTCAAAGTGGCCAATTGATTAATGAAATCAGTGGTGTCTTTGATATAAGATTTCATGTTAAATACCATTGGTTGCAGAAAAAAGTCCACAAATTGTGAAAGTGGATGTGTTAATGAGCCACGTGCTGAAATGATCGGCCTACCGGGAGGTGCTGTGATGGATTTGTGTATTTTGGGAAGAATGTAAATGACTGGAATGATTGGATGGGATGTAAGACTGTTCTGTGACAACGGGACAAGTCAATGAAATAAGGGACAATCCCATACATATGGGACTTCTGGCAACCCTAAACAAATCCTAATTCTGTTTTTGTTAAAAAAATATATATATATATATATATATATATATATATATATATATATATATATATATATATATATATATATATATATATATATATATATAATTAAACTGTACCTATTCTATTGTAACAATGATTTCAACTGGATGAAATTCTACAGAATAGAAAAATTGCAAATAACTACGTTATGATACTGTACCTACTATACACTTCCAACCTTGGCAGCAAATGCGGACCACTGGGTAGATTGATTATAATTTCAATAAGATTTCATTTTTTTCCTTATGAAAGTTACTGAACATAAATAGCATGAATAACCTACCGAATAGAGCAGATTCAGTTTATATTGTTTTCAACTGTGCTGTAATGCTACTTTTGTGCATTTCAATGACATAACATATTTCAATGACATTACCAATCTGTTGACAGTTGGAGTATTAGGAAATTACACATCATTTGATCTATAGTATAAATTAGTTCAATAAAGTGATGTGCTGTGTCTTCATTAAAAGAACAGAAAGTAATGATGAAACTATGTCCTGTTCCATCTTGCTGCCGCTATGAAAAATGAACACTCAATACAGTTTCTGTACTGATTCCTGTACTAGAATCTGGTTGTATCTAGTCGATAATTAACCAATGCTATCTGTGAAAATGAACCCCAAGTTCAGAGCTCAAGAACGAATAGGTCAGCTTTTGAAGGTAATTCAAGTTATCTTAGTGATCATAGAGAAGTTAATTGGTTAATTAAAAATGCCAGTTATGAGCACATTCAGATGTCTCAGACAGGTCTGCAACCCTGCCTTTTGCAATTATTTCTTAGCATACAGTGCTTCCACTGCAGCCAGGGATTCTGGGTAATGACATGCAAATGAGCACTTACAGTGTCACTTTTTGCTTCTTGTCCATTTTAACATGGATCTCTCTAAGCTTATGCCTGCCGTATTACACAGCTTTTCAGCACAGCCTGGGCTAATGAAGTGCACAGCCAGTAAACCTACTCACAGACAGCTGTTTCGACCTTTTGGGTCTCATCAGTGTGAAGCCGGTTATACTGACTTTGCAGTTTGAAGCTGGAGGCGGGTTAAAACACTCATGAAATAAGTTACTTTATTGTGGTTAAAAAGTTACAAAAACCCTGCACCGTACACCGGTAGTGTACAGCAAATAAAAATACCACTTATGAGCTTATTCACGCCTCAGACATGTCTGCAACCCTGTCTTTCCCCCATTATTACTTAGCATACCATTAAAAAATTATTATTTAATCATTAATTTAAAATATTTTAAAAACTAGGCCTTTTGGTTGCTCCTGAGCATGCACTTGGGGAGACTACACACTTTAGACATTAAAAAGCTCTTCTTTTTATTTGCTACCAATTGTCATTTTGTCATGTACACTGCTCACCCTGAATGATATGAGTCCCATCCTACAGCTTTACCCAGCCATCTGGTTTCACAGTCAGAATCCGAATGTTCTCTCAACTGCAGCAATTAATGTATATGTCACTGTTATAGGAGCCTATGCCAAACATATTTATATTTCCATTTTAACACAACCTGGGGGAGAAAAATGCCAGCTCTACGTTCCTTGCAGGAGAGCCATTTGTAATTATCACATTGAATTTAATAACAGGTTAAAAAATATTTAAGGTATAAGAAAATGTAGCATTTTGAGGTCATATGTTTACTAAATTTACCTTAAAGTGTCAGCACTTCTTCTTTTTTTTTTTTTTTAAATGCACAATTTAAGTACAAATATATCAGTATTTTTAGATAATGTTTCTGAGCTGCTTAGAATCAATGCAAGGGAATGTTAATTGCTTAAGTGTCCATCATGACACCTTAGCCCATCAAATTCTTGGCTTGTTATTTTGGCTTCAAACTGAATTGTACTGAGGCTAGAAACTATAATCAATCTTTTAACTTGTCCATGTGACTGGTGAAACCACTAACTGTTATTACATGTTTAATGTGGACTCTACAGGAAAACATTGTTTGTGGTATATTTTAGTAGATGTCACAAGAAATTGTACAACAAATAAAAATACCACTTGTGAGCACATTCACATGTCTCAGACTAGTCTGCAATCCCGTCTTTCCCCATTATCTTTTAGCATACAATGCTTTCACTGCAGCCAGGGATTCTGGGAAATGAAATACAAGTGTCACCTTTTGCTTCATGTCATTTTAACATGGACCCCCTATAAGCATATGCCTGCCATATTTCACAGCTTTCCAGTACAGCCTGAAAGAAATGGTGTAACATCACTTTTACACAAATAGTATTATTTTGTTTGACAACTGTACATCTTAAATGGACAAACATGATAAATACTGTCATAACATACCGAAGGTGTTGTTTAATATCATTGTGGTCTCTATTCCTCGAGAAAACATCCATGTGTGGATTTAGGGGAAACCTCAGCCAAAACATTCACTAAGCAAATGTGAGGATATTTTGACATCTCTACACTCAACTAGTTATAAAAGAATCCTGAACTTTCATCTCCTGGTTTACAGGCACAAAGAAGATTGCCAATTACAGCTGCTTACTTCGAAGACAGACACAGATTTCCCTTTATCTTTGTCACTCTTTCTTTTCAATATAATACTAACCCACTTCCGAATGTTTATCATTTAGATAGGAATCAATCACCATCACTAAATTGGTGAATAAATAGAAACTCTCCGTTATGATGGACACCCATTGAATCTGCATTGCATTGTTTTCTTCCTTGCAAACTGATCCAGATAATTATTATTTGTTTTGTTGGCTACTGGTTTAAATTCATTAATTGTTTTGTTGGCTAGAGTTTAAAATTAATTAATTGTTTTGTTGGACAGTGCTTTTATTTATTAAATGTATTGGTTGGCTAGTGCTTTCATTTATTTAATTGGTTGGCTAGTGCTCTTATTTATTTAAATGGGGTGTTTAGGGGCTTGTGTAAATCTTTTATTATTGTGTATTTTTGGCCTTCATGCTTTTTTATTAGGGTGACAATTGACTGCTATTGTGGCTTATCATGCCCATATATATATGGGTATGATGTACCACTATGCGAATCAATGGGTAGAGGGTGGGTATAGCGGTCCTGGGGTGGGTAGTTAGGCTTCCCAGGTGGATAGCGGGGGAGGGTGGGTTAACCCATTAATTACTATAGGGGTTATGAACCACTAAGGTGATTACAGGGTTAAGGGCCATTAGATTGTATTTGTTCTTGTATTCTTTCTTGCATTGGAGGACATGGACCTGGAGTATGCAGATGAGGACACCCTTCATGATGGCAGGGGTAAGTAGAAAGTTTTATTTATTTTGTTTATGCTGGCTGGCTTATGTTTTATTTTATAATGGGCAAATGAGCTATTATCCATATCTGGATAATAGGTATGTGTTGGGGGGGGGAGGGGTGTATTTATTTCAATGTATTCCACATTTTTTTAGCCACAGGATTGGTACCGCAGGCCAGTGGGGACCTTCGGGGACCACCTGAGGGCCCCCAGACACCCACGGGGACCATACAAGGCCCCCAAACACCCATATAGACCACATGAGGACCCCCAGACACCCGCGGTCTCTGGTATCAAGCATGTAGGGGTAGAGTAAGGGGGTATTAGCGTTGTTGTGTTTTTAATGTTTATTGTGTGTAGCAGCTGTTTTAATATAAATGTTAATACTAGTGTAGATGAGCAGGACTCCTGATGAAATCGGGGATCTGGTGTTAATGCGTTGAGTGACTTAGCTACCAATTGCAACCGCTGTGCAGGCCACAGACTGCGGTGTTTGCAGAAGCTGCTGCTAGTCCGGTGAATATCCAGGTACTTAAACCAGGAAGTGCAGAAGCCAGCCACAGAGGAGAGGCAGGAGACACAAGTGAGCTGTGTAGAGGAGTGGTGGCACGCCATACACCCCAGCTGGTGGCAACCTGTCTCATATACTCAATGCCTGTGTAGCCCTTTTTCTGACACTCTAAAGAGACTACGGGTAACTGCACGCACCTGTGGCTCCAGGAGATCTGAGCCTCCGCTAACTGGGAGCCTGGGGTAACACTTATTAGCACAGCGCCTCCACTTACCCAGGATCCCCGTGATATGAGATTCCCCCGGGGAAAGAAACATATACACACACATATGATTTAAACCAGTTTTACTATAATGCACGGTAACCTTAGCACTCTATCATAGCAGTCAACACATAACATAACACTTATACTATAACGCTTATCCTTAACTCAGCTAACTGGTAATGTCCTTATAACGTGAGTGGCTCGGCCACGCTCTTAATGAGTATTGTCCTGTACAGTAGTGACTTAGCCACGCTCTTATGAGTATGTCTCTATCCCGTCACCACGTGCTCCACACATTGTGTCCTCTACTAATGGAGAGGATTGCTCCGTGTATTTAGGTCTTTGGCCACTCACAAGTTTCCCCAAAGAGTTACGCCTAAGGCGGGATCAGCGCCTGTTGACCGGTGTTGGTGCACTTGATGTAAATACCTTCCTGTCACGGCGGTGACCAGTAACACTTCGAAAAGGATCAGCCTGGTCCCAAACAGCTCGGCACCTCTTTGCTCCGCACACTTGTCCCTAACTGTCTACACAGTAAGGTGACTGATCGCTACCGCTATGGGCGTCCCTGCAGCACAGCAACCTACTGTGATTCAGGGGTTTTTCCTAAGGGCCTGCGGGGTAAAGCTAGCCTATGCTCGCGGGACACGGACTGCCTGCACTCATACACCCTCCTCCTTTACCTTCCGGATCCCCTCTGCCTAGCGTGGTCTCTCCCCCACGCTTCCCTTTCCTCCTCTCGTAATCCCAGCCTTTGATTGGCTTCTGACATCAGCTGACTGTCCCGGTGCTCATGGGAGTTGTAGTTTGCTGATGGAGCCTTTTCCCTATTTGTCCGACGTTCGCGCTTGGACTGCGCATGCGCGACCTCTCTGCTCTGTCAGTGCCCTCTGAAAGGTTGCGCAATAACATGGCGGCACCCTATACTGTCGGGCCGCCGCGGAACCTGCACCACTCTCTGAGACCTCACTGCAACCACCTGAGGTAACTAACACATCCCTACATTCTCCCCCTTGCAGAATCCAACATCCCCGCTTGGGTCAACTTACATACTACAGTATACACAGAACGTGATATATAAAAATGATACAACATAAATGCGATCTTGCTTATCAGCTCTAGATTAGATTGCATATTTCATTGAACATTACAGCAACAGACTGCACTCTGCTGCGAGCCCACTGCTGAGCCTCATAACGGGGTGCCCCAAATCTATCATAAGCCATCCTCATTGGAGGTTTACCAGTTCTTTGGCTTCGGCGAAGTTGCTCTTCAGCTACCTCCTCGGGAGAGTAGTAAGTCTCGTTTGGCATTTTCAATTCTGCCCTTGAGGGGCTTGATAGGTCTACAAAGTCTTTTTGGGGCACAAAGCATAGGCTCTGCGGGTCTAGTGGCTGGCTCACGGGAGTCAGCGTATCTGTCGTTGGACCAAGGGGCTCTTTACCCATAGCTCCTTCGGGAGATTCCCCCGCGGCCTGAAGGCCCCTTTGAAAGGTTCCCTCCATAGGATTCTCAGAGGTGGCATTTATTACAGTCTCTGGGCCACGCTCTGTACTTTCAGCTTCTCCATCAATTGAAACAGTGGGCACTTCCAATTCATTGTCCCCTACTTGAGGTATGGGGAGCAGATGATTCCGATGCCATACCTTTACCCGGCCTTCGGAGTCCCTGATGCGGTATACCGGGAGGCCAGGCATCTGTGATTCCACCTCATATACCCCATCTCTCCACCGATCAGCCAGCTTATGCTTTTCGGGAATGCCCAAGTTACGAAGGAGAACAGCATCCCCCGGGCGGATCTCTTTATGTCGTACCTTGTGATCATAGCGCCTTTTGTTGCTCGCATTTAATTGTGCCACTGCCTTTTCAGCCAATTTATAGGCCTGCTGCAGACTGTCCTGTAACCTTTGTACATATCGGAAATGCGTCCTGTTGGATACCCCATCGGTAGATATCCGCAGTCGCACATCCACGGGCAGCCTAGCTTCTCTCCCAAACATCAAGAAATATGGAGTATACCCTGAAGACTCGTGTCAAGTACAGTTATAGGCATGCACCAGCGTCTCCACATGCTTGCTCCACTCAGTCTTCTGAGAGCCTTTTAAGGTCCCCAGCATGTCAAGTATTGTTCGGTTGAACCGTTCAGGCATAGCATCCCCTTCGGGGTGGTACGGGGTGGTTCATGACTTAGCTATATTTAACAGCTTCAGCAGTTCTCTAATGAGAGTACTCTCGAAATCCCTGCCTTGATCCAAGTGCAGTCGGTTCAGTAATCCATAATGAATGAAGTATTTCTCCCATAATACTCTAGCCACGGTCACTGCCCGCTGATCTTTGGTGGGGAACGCTTGAGCGTATCTTATATAGTGGTCTGAAATCACTAGTACGTTACCGATACCCCATGTTTCTGGCTCGATACACAAGAAATCCATGCACACCAAATCCATAGGACCAGAGCTTTTCAGATGGGCCATGGGGGCCGCCCGAGTGGGGAGTGTTTTCCTCTGTATACAGCGGGTACACCTCCGGCAATGCATTTCCAGTGATTCTCTCATTTTTGGCCAATAGAACCGGTCCCGGAGCAACATGAACGTTTTGTCAACGCCCAGATGGCCATGATCATCGTGTAGGGCCCGGAGGACCATATTTCTCAGACTTTTAGGCAAGAATAGTTGTCGCGGTCGGGATGATTGTGGTATGGGATGACCCGATACAATAGGCAATTGTCCAGTTCAAACTTTCCGAACTCATTCAACAATAGTTTCACCAGTTCTCTGGGGGCTTACTTAAGAATAGAGGGGTTCTCTTGCTGTAGAGCTTGGCGAGCTAGTTCCACCACTGGGTCTTGAATCTGGTGTTGCACCAATTCTTTCCAGGAAATGATTTTATCTTCTGTAATGTTCATTCCTTCCCGACATCGGTAGGCCCGGGGAATGGCTCAGGATTGGCACCTTAATAAGTCAGCTACTCTTAGCTCTGAGAACGCCACCTGATTGTTGACCACTGCTGCTAGTGAACATAAAGCACGTATGCCAGGCCCCGGAATTTCCTCCCATACCTCCTCATCCATGGTGGGTTGAAGCCACGGTCTCCACGACAAAGCATCAGCCCCTATGTTAGCGGGCCCTGGTTAATACTTAAGGTTGAACCAATAGTTGGCCAGCGCCGCCAACCACTGGGGGACCCGTCGCATCCAATTTGGCGGACGTGTTGATGTAAGTGAAGTAAGGTTGTTATCTGTCCTGACTTCAAACTGTACCCCATACAAGTAATTGTGTAGCTTGTCCACTACAGCCCATTTGAGGGCTAGGAACTCCAACTTGTGGACGGGGTAGTTCTGTTCGCTTGGATTCAAGTTTCGACTCGCATACGCCACTGGGTGGAGCCCTGTGTCATGTTTCTGGTGCAACACTGCTTCCAGGCCACTGAAGCTGGCATCCACGTGTAGAACGTATTCTCGGTCGGGGTCGGCATAGGCCAGCACTGGGGCCTGCATTAGGCTGGTTTTTAATTTCAAGAACGTTTGTTCACAAGCAGAGGTCCATTTCTCTCCAAATGGCATTTGTTCTGTGGTGGTTTTTCTGCCAGTGTTCTCAGGATAGATTTTTAAGAGATTATTCAGGAGTTTAGCTTTGCTTGAGTAGCCCTCCACGAATCGCCGGTAGTAGCCGCAGACCCCCCGGAAGGATCGAAGTTCTTGGATGTTGTTAGGCCGGGGCAA
This sequence comes from Ascaphus truei, assembly GCF_040206685.1. Classification (NCBI taxonomy): domain Eukaryota; kingdom Metazoa; phylum Chordata; class Amphibia; order Anura; family Ascaphidae; genus Ascaphus; species Ascaphus truei. Next base: position 37,082,373 of record NC_134483.1, read on the forward strand.
ATTCACCACTGCCTCTATCTTCCCTGGGTCGGTGGATATCCCTTCAGCGGACACAATGTGATCCACGTATGTCACGGACGTGCGGCAGAATTTGCACTTATCCAGGGACAGTTTAAGCCCCTCCTTTTGAAGTTGATCCAACACCTTCATCAGCCGCTCCTCATGCTCCTCTAGCGTCTTCCCGAACACTATAATGTCGTCCAGGTACACCAAGCATTCTTGCGGGTTCAAGTCTCCCAGTGTCTTTTCCATTAACCTCTGAAAGGTGGCAGCAGCCCCGCATATCCCTTGCGGCATACGGGTGAACTGGTAGAACCCTAGTGGGCAGATGAAGGCCGTTCTCTCCTTATCTTCCAGATCCATGGGTACTTGATAATACCCCGACCTCAAATCTAGTACGCTGAATCATTTACTTCCCGTCAAGGCGTTCAAGAGGTCCTCGATGCGTGGGAGGGTGTACTGACCAGGTACCGTACGATTGTTCAATGTCCTATAGTCTACTCAGAGACGTACGGTCCCATTCTTTTTGCGAACCACCACGATGGGTAAAGCATAGGGACTGCGTGATCCTTGAACGATACCAGCTTCCTCCATTTCGGCTATTAGTCTCCTCACCTCTTCCACGTCTCGGGGCGCTATGTGGCAAGAACATTCCCGGAACGGTGCAGTGTCGCTCAATCGAATGGTGTGGCGGGCGTTGCAACTGCACCCCACATCCATATCACTCATGGAGAACACCCCCCGTTGTTCTTCCAGTTTGGTCTGCAGTCTTCCTCTCCAACCCTCCATCAAGGGCGAGTCTCCGAAGTCAAATGCCAACCAGGTCACGGCATAGGCGGTGGCCACCGGACGCCCACCTGCAGCCTTCTCCTCCAGGGTTACTGGATAGATTTGACTCAATTGTTGCCGGCGGTCAATGCACATGGTGTAGGGAGAAAGGTTCCGCACGTACACCTGGGTTCGGGCCGGAATTTTCATCTACCACTTCTTTATCGAGGCCTATACTTCGTAGCCGAGCCGCTGGTCATCGCGGGTCGAGCTTTCCAAGGAGAACAGTTGATCCTCCGGACGTCTGGCCGGATAATGACAGGCGGCGACCATCATTCTTCCTTCCGCGGACGGGACCTCGGTTAGCCCACGCTCTTGACTATACAGCATCCCATGTTCCTCTTCGGTCACAATCTTACCGCAAACCTCTTGTAATACCGGGCAAGCAGCTAGAGCCAGCAACGGTGATTCACTCGCTTCCTGTAGATACATGTGGAGCACAGCAATGTCTGTGTTGGTCCCCATGATTATGGAGGCGCTGGGATGATCCTGGGGTTCTGGACATACTAAGGCCTCCACCTCCATGGGGTGATGCTTGCCTGTGTTCAACTGGGGAATGTTCAGATGTACCTTCACCACTCCGTCAATAGGGTAGTCTTCATGGCTCAACCCTCTCAACCGCAAGGAGTCAGCAGATAGTAGCGGCAGCCGTGCAAGTGTTGATCGTAGAAGGGCCGATACATGATGGTCACCTGGGACCCAGTATCCATCAGCGTCGAGGCGTAGATGCCTTCAATCACCACCTTGACGATGGCCGCTGGCCCGATTCAACTACTCGACAAGGATGGGGCCGCTGTTTCGCCTGCCTGAGGGGTACTCAGCTTTAGCGTCCGACTTTTTGGTGTCTTTAGCCGCAACCACCGTCTTCTTTCCCGGGGTCAAATCACGCCCCAGTAGCACAGTCTCATTGCTGGACCCGGTCCATCAGGTCGTCGAACGCCAGTGCTTGCCCTGGCATGAGACAGCCGCTGACATGTACGGACACCGAGTGCAATGGGAGGAGTCCCCTCAGTAGCTGGGTTGTGCGTAGTCCATTGGCATCCACCTTCTGCACCACCCCCTTTCTCACCAGGGTCCACAGATCCAGATGAAACCGTCGAAGGAAGTCAGACACCATCTCTCCTTCTTTGTGGGCCAAAGCATGGAACCTGGCCATCAGCGCAAACATATCCACAGGAACCTCATACACTTTGGTAAGGGAGTATATGATGCCTGCCGCATCAGCATTCGGGTGGTCGTCCCGATAGCAACACACCATGTGGGACGCTGGAGTCGCAGGCACTCAATTATGGGCTGTCTCCAGATGGCATCTGTGCATGACCATTCAGGAAGTACCTGTTCTAAGTGGTCCAGCCATTCCTCGAATCCGATTTCTCCCAGAGGAGTGGGTTTGTCATCAGAAAATGCCTTCAGCTTTCGGTATTGGAGGGACTGCGTAGTGTGGTGAAGAGCTTCTGCAAGCACAGGGATGGAGGCGTTATCCGACAGGCTACCCCCAGCAGGGGAATAGGCGTCTAGTCTCGACAGGCTGGTTCTACTCAGCGCGGGCCTAATGGCTGAGGGGGTGAACGAAGTGCCTAGACCCATTGCAGCGGGCCATCGGGGGGTCAAACTGCTCTCGGGGGTACGGGCAGGACTGGACGTGCCGGTACTTAATGGACCAGGGTAGCCCCTCTGTGGTGTGGACGCAGCCAGGGGCTTGGCGTAATTCACCCGTACTAATGGGCATTGGATGCCGGGGGCGTTGAGCAGAAGTAGTACTGCGGGCATTGCATTGGGGCATATATCCTGGTCGGTGACGAATAATATCTTACGCCAATTCTGCTTCCTGTTATAGTAGTGATCTTGCACTCGGGCAGAGTCCAGGAGTGGAAGTTTCTTACTTGATCAGTCACCGTGCCCAGGGAGAGGGTAGCGGGAACACTTCCCAGGCCAAAGGCACGTGTCAGGGGAATTTCATCCCACGCTGGGCTTGCGCACCTCGGGCTCCAAGGGCACAAACATGGCGGAATGAAAAAAAATTGATCACAGTGAAAAAAAATCTTGGGCACCCCAGGTCTGAGATCTTAGCAGCGCCTCCAAATGTAGCCCTTTTTTTGACATGCTAAAGAGACTACGGGTAACTGCATGCACCTGTGGCTCCAGGAGATCTGAGCCTCCGCTAACTGGGAGCCTGGGGTAACACTTATTAGCGCAGTGCCTCCACTTACCCAGGATCCCCGTGATATGAGATTCCCCTGGGCAAGAAACATATACACACACATATGATTTAAACCAGTTTTACTATAATGCACGGTAACCTTAGCACTCTATCATAGCAGTCAACACATAACATAACACTTATTCTATAACGCTTATCCTTATCTCAGCTAACTGTAATGTCCTTATAACGTGAGTGGCTCGGCCATGCTCTTAATGAGTATTGTCCTGTACAGTAGTGACTTAGCCACGCTCTTATGAGTATGTCTCTATCCGTCACCGCGTGCCCCACACATCGTGTCCTTGTACTAATAGAGAGGATTGCTCCGTGTATTTAGGCCTTTGGTCACTTACTAGTGTCCCCAAAGAGTTACGCCTAAGACGGGATCAGCGCCTGTTGACCGGTGTTGGTGCACTTGATGTAAATACCTTCCGTCACGGCGGTGACCGGTAACACTTCGAAAAGGATCAGACGAATCCTCTGCTTGCCTTTGATGTTGCGTGGTGCAGCTGCCTGGTACCAAACAGCTCGGCACCTCTTTGCTCCGCACACTTGGCCCTAACTGTCTACACAGTAAGGTGACTGATCGCTACCGCTATGGGCATCCCTGCAGCACAGCAACCTACTGTGACTCAGGGGTTTTTCCTAAGGGCCTGCGGGGTAAAGCTAGCCTATGCAGGCGTGTCACGGACCCCCTGCACTCATACACCCTCCTCCTTTACCTTCCGGATCCCCTCTGCCTAGCGTGGTCTCTCCCCCACGCTTCCCTTTCCTCCTCCCGTAATCCCAGCCTTCTGATTGGCTCCTGACATCATATAAGGAAAAAACCCCGGGCGCTACCCCACAGTCTGGTGAATAAGAAAGACTTGCTTATTCTTAATAAACCAACACAACCTTATGAGTCCTAAAAATTTCCCATCTGTTTTTCGGTCTCCGTCTATGACTCTAACCCCATGAAGGATCTATCCAGGATCCTTAGTAAATATAGAAACAAAGAAGAAAAGGGGAGCACAGATGGAGATACACTGAATGACAGTTTAACAACTCTGGGATATAAATCCCCAAGGTAATGGATGGGCTGATACTGAAGTGTATAATATCAAACAAATACTTACATGGCCTTGTGTAAGTGTTATCTCATCAAGGTTTCTTTTCTTTATCTTCTTTCTGTGTCTTCCTTAAACTGGATCTCTTCACTTCTTCTTGAGTCTTGATGGTTGATTCTTCTGGTGAACAGCTGCTTTTCTCATATGAAGTGTCCCTCATAAGGAATTAATGACAAAGAAAAGCATCAGAGATGGTATAATTTCCTGAGGGGCCACAAATTATAATGAAGTGATCACAGTGACATAAGTAAATGCAGAAAAATAATGCTGCATACACTCACACGGGCAAGTGTGAGTGGACTTCTTTAGGGGGGTATCTTTATTCTCGCACCACCCTGAAAGTAGGGGAATGGAAACAATGAGTAATCCTATGAGAAAGGATATAAAAGTTAAAGGGAATGGGGAAGGAATATAACATAATATAGTACTCACACGGCCACGTGTGAGCCCCCAAGTGGAATGGTCTCTTTTCTTGCTCTCTCAATGCCGTAGTTTTTCTCCCAGATGAAAGAAAGTGCGTGCTGATCCAAGTGAACAAAAAAACTTTATTTTAAAACACATATAAAACAAAAAGCCCTTAGGTCTAACACCGAGGGGTCTAAAAGTCTAAAAACGCCTGTCCAATTCCAGAAGATGTGTGTCCAGGGCGCGTGGTGCGCAGGCAAACTTAACCCGCGTCCGGGTACAGTTACGTTTACCATAGCTACTCGCATTTACCATAGCTACTCCTTTAAAATGTGCTTTCCTAGTATGTTTTGCAGCTCCTAATATCCATTGGTGGAATTTATCATAATTAGCTAATTAAAATATGACTTTATTTGGCATTTTTCTTTTCCAGAATTCATTCAAATAATATTTATCATACGCCTGAAGTTCAAAGCACATGTTTGAAATCAAACACCAAATCATGCATGAACATTGGCGGCAGGGTTAGTTTAGTTGGAAAAATATGAGAAATTAATTCCTCACACTTAGTGTGCGAGAGAAAAAATCCATTCTCATTATAACTTTTATTTGTGCTAAATAATTCTATAACAACTTTTTATTGATTTTACAGCCAAGGAACAAATGAAGGATTACATGGCTTTGGGGATTATAACATTGTACAGAAATATTAATTCTCAGATTAATGCATTTCATACTGGAGGATCTACAGTAGAAGCTAATTCGAATACTGATTGGCTTAGATTAAAGATGTTAACCCTTGTTCTTTTAGAGATTAACTTGCTGCAGCACTATATATATATATATATATATATATATATATATATATATAATATATATATATATATATATATATATATATATATATATATATATATATATATATATATATATATATATATATATATATATATATATATATTGCAGTCTGTATAAAGATAAGTATAGCCTGTTGGCAAAACCATGGGCTTTGAAATGGGAGAATCTGATCCAATTCCAAGTGCTACTCCTTTTGACATAGGCCAATTACCTTTATCTCCCTATTCTCTAGGCACCAAACTTGAGAAGTGAAACTTTTGTCCGAAGTGCCCAAAATTGAAAAAATAGTTTTGCACATCTCTACACCAGACATTAGATTATAAACTCTCAAGGGCATACATTTGTCATGCATGTGAGTTGTATCTACTAGACAGAGCTGTAAGCACTGATTATGCAGCCCGGGTGCTTAACCTGGATGTCCCACATCAGAGATCAATGCCCGGAAAAGCTACCTGTTCGACGGGTTGAGTTGAAAATACTCATTATTAAACTTACTGACTACCCTAGTCAGCTCTATATACGAGCATCGCATTCATTTTTACCTGCACTATTCCCAGTTTACTGAGGAGTGCTAGATATTTAGTAGAACCTATAATAATTCACAATGCAATTAGCATCTATTGTTGCATTCTGGAATTCCAATTCCAAGTGTTCCTAATTTAGGGAAAAGTATACATGAAATTGTCCTTCACGTTTTCAAGTAGAAAAAATTATAGTAGCTAAGCTAGCCCTGGAGAAGAGTAGATTTGTTAAAGACCAACAAGAGAATGTCACAAGTATGATGAGTAACACGATCTAAAGGAAATACATCCCAAGCCATAACAAGATTTTTTAACTGCTGTGTTTCAGAAACGTAAGTGTATTAAATCAGTTGTTTTTGGTTACGTGATGGAAGGGAGGTTGTTCTTTCTTTGTTACTTGCTTGTACCTCCATAAATGTTTAGATTTTTAAGAAGGTAACCGTTTCAAACGATGCTGGTGTTGCATATTATGTGTAATTAGAAAATACTAATTGATTGCAGAAAATTCTATTTTTAGATCACCTGTTAGTTTGCAGGGACACAGAGGAATAATTAAAGTGAACAATTAATTTAAGTACTAGGAATCTATAAGATCATTGTATACATGTGTTCAGCATACAATGCAACCTTTGTTTTTGTGGGTTAACTGCATCAATGTTGAAAGGTACTGTAATATAATGGACACTATGATAAATTACTTTATTTCAGAAGCAAAGTATTAATAGTATGCAGCACTTGATTGAAAATTATGTTATCCTTAATACCATATGTCAAGTTCACAAGAAATGTTGTTACTTCTACATTTTTTTTCCTATATATATTGAGATTTGTCTAACAAAATCAGTAAATGAGTCAATGATATACTTTGCCAATGGGGCTCCTCTAGAATACATTATAGTATATACTCTGTAAACATAATAGTAAAATTGTACCCGTGTACTGAGTGCTTGAGTAGATTTTACAGGTATAAACTCTACATGGCAGGATCATTGTCATCTGCTTCTTCAAAGGTTATCAGGCCTTGAGGGGAGCTACAGGCTTGTTAATCCCACAGGTATTAGGGAAAGGTAATTTCCTATTGCATGACCGATGTACTCAGCAGGTGGAGAAACAATAGATTTGAAAAAGATTATAGGGTCTGAAATGTGCAGGACTTGTCATGTTTAAACCGTGGGGATCTACAGCTCTTAATTACTACTTGGATTATCCTGAGATCATTAAATACTGTAACAAACTCGAATGTTATAGCCAAAACAGTTTTACATAGTAAAATTGGTTGTTTTTCTGTTGCAGTTCTTTTTGACATGTTTGTGTCTGTGTTAACATCGACAACATTCAAATCTAGACACTTATCTATGACCTCCAAATACAGTACATTTGAAGCTATTGGATTAAATAATTACAAACCACATGAATGAATTATATATGACTGTATGGAGGTCATTTATTGTCACAGCTGTTGATTAGAACAGCTTATTGGAACTAGTAAGAAAAGGCTCCTGGGACAAGTTACAGAACCTGCTCTTGTCTTTCCTGCTAAGTAACCCCTTGTGGAGGAGATCGTTTTACGATTGTAATATAGGCACAATTTAATGCACTACACACTATGCTAAAACTTGACCTGTTAATTTCAGTGATAACTGACAAAGTTGATTCTGATTACAGCACTGTCTTTAGCAATTTGCACAATGAAATACTGTGTTTTTTTTAATCAGGCGCAAAGCACGCTCATATTGTACAATGGTACAGTAAGTGGTAGAGAAATGAGTTGAGTGTGAAGTCTCCAATACCAGCCCCAAGGAGCTTACAATAAACATTATTCAACATATTGGGTGCTATCTTTAAAGCGTCCCTAGAGAGGATTTTATCATATAACAGACTCACAGAAGAATTAGACGTTAGTGTGTCTCTGTGCACCAATGTATTAAACAAAGTTTGTGTGCGGTGTCAATCAACTTCTCTCTCACAAAGAAAAAAATTACATTAGGGGGTGGAAAGACCCATAGTGCAGTATGGTCAATTTTATATAAAGAAATATGGTTAAAAACACTTACTAAGGTAAGTTGGTAAGTTGGGCACATCAGTATGTGAGATTGGAGTGTTCACTGGAACAGACGCAGTCCTCTCGCTTTCCTGCCGGGAGCTCCCTGTCAGTCACTGTTACCACCTCTTGGTAACCGGCGTGATTCTGCTTCCACGTTCCATGTCACGTGGCTCGTGATGTCAGCGCGTACCTCTCGCACGCCGTCAATCGGGGGTTGGGCTTCAGCCGATGCTCACACCCCCACTGGATCAAACGAACTGGTCTCTGTGTACTCCCAATAGTATTCGAACTAGTAGGCAACCTTAGCAGATATGGCCCTACGCGTTTCGAGGCACTTCTCCTCTTCGTCAGGGGCGCTCTAATTTCATTGCATATTATATATTTATTGTATGCATAGGTAAGAGCACCAGCTGAATTGTTTATTATATACTTTTATTAATATCCCAGAGGGTTTTATCCCTTAATTTAACACCAAAATATTTTTTTATATCCTTAGGAACTGTCAGCACCTATAGCGTTTTATTAGGGGGTGGAGAAAGAGGAGGATGTTTCAGTAGTGTATTTGTGTAAATTCTATGTGACATTAAAGTAGCAACACTTGTGTGCGCCAAAAATTAGTAAAAACTGTTCGGCAAGTTTATCTTGACATTAAAGACAAACAGATAAAAAATGCATTCATATGTATGAACTTTGCAAACACTATAGAAATATTAAGAAACGTGTGCCAAATTTAAGGACATAAATTATTGCATTTCAACATATACCGATTTTAGTTTATTATTTGACAATATTCACTGTTTGTATTGGTTTCCAAAAAACACATTGCTGTAAGTTCTGTATACATAACCCCCAATGACACAAGAATGTGTGTGCTTGTTACCTACTGTACAAATGCCTTTATAATATTTTGTACATTTTTATCTGAGTGTACAGCTTATTTTAAAATCATTGGCACTGTGAAAATAGATAGTTATCCAGACATTATTTTTGTCGGCACTGGTCAAATAAATGATAAAAGGTTATATATATGAAATAAACATGCACAAATACATACAGTATGACAGATATGCATTTTTTTGGTTTGTTAGAGCAAATTAAATGTTGCTGAGTGTTCAGTTGTATGGATGGTTAGTACAATGCACATTTTACTGTATTCCATTTAAGGACTTGCCAGCATCTTGAGAAGACCCCAGAACTCACACATCAAACTGAAAAGCTGGAAACATCTACTTCACTTCATAATGAGTGTTGGTAATAATTATGAAGGGTGTTTACTCCTAACTGTCGGTTGATTAGCCTTTATTGTGGACATTGCTGTGAAACTCACAAGCCAATTTCTTGGGTGTTTCTTTTATTTGATGCTAATCTCAATGACTTGTTCACCTTTCTTACATTCGATGCTGGCACACAGTAATGGGACAGAAATCAAGGCAATCACACTGTTCCGCTTCAAAGATTAGAAGTTAATGCTCATCTTTGACCAGCAGATTGGACAATCATGTTTATTATTATTTATGTATATATAAATAAACATGTCAACATATTATGGCAGTTCAATACAATGACGGTGTGAAGACAAAACATGAACATTAAAGCATTGGCATACAGTACACATGTGCTTTAGGTAAGGTGGACCTACTCAAAGGAACCTACATTTAGGGCAAGTGGCAACAAAAGGTGTTAAGGGAGAAGAGGTGATGTGTTTCTTAATACTACTTCCTGGGAAGCCAGCAGCTGAGCCACTCTTTCCTTGGAGATAAATAATAGTTGTTACAGTAAAGGCACAAAGAAGAGGTTTGAGGGTATCAGGAGGATGATGGATAAGCTTCCTTGAAGAAGTGCTTTTTCAGGGCATCTTTAAAGGTGTGAAGGATGTGGAAAGTCTTACTGTGGCGACAATCTTTATTGCTACATTTGCCCGTCTTGTCCCGCGGGTCTTTTCGGGCTGGCGCCGAACGTGGCCACGCGCCAGCCCATCCTAGCCGCATCTTCCCCTCCCCCTTCCCTTCCCCTCGTGACCCCCTGGTTATTCCGCCCCGCTCCACGCTCCAAAAAGTAAAATACCCCCTTACCTGCAGCCTCCTTCAGGGATGCCTGGCGTCTTCGGGATGCCTGGCGTCTTCGGGGATGCCTGGCATTTTCGGGATGCCTGGCGCACGTGACCGGCGCCCGGCTGACGAGCGGCACGCCGCAAAAAAAAAAAAGATAGCCGCGTCTGCCCGCACATTGCGGTGGCGGCCGAGTTAGAATAAACTCTGCCGCCACTGTATGTTGAGCGTAAAAGAATTAGATAGGAGCACTAACGCCCAGGAAAAGTTTGCAGGTGGGAATTGGAGGAGGCTATAAGGGAGAAAAAAGAGGAGGCGAATATTTGGAAATTATTTTTGTGATATATCATGTGGAAGGCCAACATTATGAAGGGCTTTGTGTATGAAGAGTATACTCTTGATGTTGATTCTGAATTATATTGATATCCTGTGTAGGCTTGACACAAAGATAGCAAACCAAAATAAATGAGAGGGGCAAAACATTATACCTATCCCATTACAATCTTGTTCCCAGTTCAACTTAACCACTGTCTATTTTATGAGCACTTTTACATATTCAAGCAGTGCTAAATTAACGAAAAGCACTGTCATAAGTTGACACCATGAGATACAACATTAAATTAACATTTCTGACATTGTATTATATTATTTAATGGTAAAACAACCATTCAGATATTGCAAGGGAAGTTAGTAATTCTTTAATTTAATATCAGCCTTTTTCTTCAACTATAAGTAATTATTGCAATGCTTTCGCTCGTTTTACTTGAAGTGCAAATGTTTTTAGGCAAAAGAAAATTGGGTAGCACTTTGTGCGTAATAGATAGAGGCAAATCATTTTATTTTAGATTGTTAAAAAGGTGTTTCAGAATACTTGGCAATATGAAACTTGCTCATATCTATAGGAATGTTAAGTTGTGCGCTCCTAGACAAACAATGACATTTAAAATGATTTCTACAGAAAATAATAATAATATAACAGTCTCTGGAGGATTCTGGGAACTTTTATTGGTTTTAGATCTACTCTCACCAACTTGAAGTTGATATACTAATTTGCAGAATATAAAACACTTAAGATTCAGAATACTGAAGCCTAGGAATCTGTGCTTGTGAGACATGGTTAATATTTGCAGATTTGCCATAACATAATGGCCGACTTTTCATTGTTTGGCTTCAATATGTAACTAAAGTACCCCACTTATAAACGTAACCTTTAGAACGCTGGGGGTCAGGTGGAACGAGGATGTTACAGGACATCCAGCACTTCCAGAACGTGTGATCACCGGAGCCATTCCCATAATGCAAGCAGCCAGCAGATGCCGGAGCGCCACTTCCATTTGTTTGGGCGGGCCGCAACCATCGGAGCAGTTGGTCCATTCGACCCCCTCTCCCCTACAAAATGAGAAAGTACCATACCAAATATGTCAATGGGGCACTGTAATAAGATTGATAAATTGTGGCACTCATTCAGCACACAATAAAGAGTTTAGAAAGTGAATGGAGAAGATAATGATAATTGAAATCAGTGCAACACTAAGAGAACACAAAAAAAATATGGGGAAGATGGGAGTTTCTATTTTGTTTTTTATTCTTCAACCATTAGGAAATAAGTAATATATATATATATATATATATATATATATATATATTGTAAAAGTGTAGAACAAATAAACTTCAAATTATCATTAGCATCATCCAAGATGGATCGGACTTTACGACAAAGTACAAGTGGATCACAAAATCACATAAGAAACTATTGCTACATGTACGTCAATTGTTATATACAGGCATACCCCGGTTTAAGGACACTCACTTTAAGTACACTCGCGAGTAAGTACATATCGCTCAATAGGCAAACGCCAGCTCACGCATGCGCCAGTCAGCACGTCCTGAACAGCAATACCAGCTCCCTACCTGTAAAGAAGCTGTGCGCAAGCGGGGAGTCTATAGAGCCTGTTACAAATGCGTTATTTACATCAGTTCTGCACGTATATGACGATTGCAGTACAGTACATGCATCGATAAGTGGAGAAAAGGTAGTGCTTCACTTTAAGTACATTTTCGCTTTACATACATGCTCCGGTCCCATTGCGTACGTTAATGCGGGGTATGCCTGTATTGGCATTTCAGACATAATACTACCTGTAATAAATCACCATATTTAGACCAGTTCAAAATATCAAGTGCTGCTTGTGTTCTAAATATATAAACCCCATTTTCTGCTGTATATATCTTACATTGTTTGTGCTTCTGTACGCTGGAGATGAGCCCTGACTCACATTTCTGGAATTTCGAAACATTTATCATTGAAATTAAATTGGATAAAAACAGAGTGCAGACAATGTGCATTAACTTGTTCACACCAATTATCCTAGTTTATTTGCAAAGGTACTTGAAGAATGTTTTGCATCCAATTTCCTTTTTGGGAGCTGACTCAGAAATTAATTATGTCTTACAAGATGCTTGGGGTCAAAAATGTTTGTTGATATTTTATTTCCATGGCCTTTAGCCTTTAAATTAAATATCTCTGGGCTATGTTTTATGTTTGTAACACTGTTGCTAAGCTTATTAAAGTGCACAGCGGTAATACACATTTATCTGGAATATTTTACAGAAGAACTCAAATGCAGAGACTTCAATTGAGGAAAAAAAGGAGATTCTGTATATCCATTCCTACTTGTGCTTTAAGGGATTTATTAATTGGATTTTATAAGTCTGCACATTGGTGTTGAATGTGGGACATTTTCAAATGTATATAGAGAAAGTTAATGCTAAAATATTCAATTATAATATTTATTATTAATGAGCATGTTGTGCAATGCATATTTTGTCATAGAACACGTTTCTCATAGCTGATGTTAAGGTAAAGTTGCTCAGTAGAACTAAAATGTTGTTTACTATTGCTGTTTGTATTTGGCAGAGCTTCATGTTGAGAAGGTTGAATGTTTACTTCAGGGATTTGCCTTGTGAATGTGAGCTTTAAGGAGCAGGGCAATAATGCAAGTCGTATAGGTCATGCTACTCCCCAGCTTTATGTAGGACGCGCAATTCCTTTGAAAAATCCCCACTTCACACAGATACAGCCTAAACAAATAACAAAACAAATCTAGCCCTTGTTCTGATGGCTCTATTCTTCCATGCCTCTGGATCCCTTTGTATTACTAGGAGTTTACAGAAAAGCTACGATCCAACTCTCTGCCCCCAATGATATATACTGTATGTGATAAATACAATTTTACTACAAGACAGAATTAGTGAAAATGTACAGTCTACTATGGAATTGATAAACTTACAATTAATGAACATACTGAGTTCAGTGAAAAAACGAGAATGAACAGATTTCCATTGTAACTTTAGGCAGATGTCTGCAAATAGGGCACTAATTAGGCAAAATGGAAGGTGTTCATAATCATTTCTGTTATATCAGGAGGTCAAGGTTAGGCTATTTCCTAAAAAAACAGGTATGTTGTTTATTGTCAGCGCACACAAAGATAAAAACACACACCTTAGATAAGTCTTCTACTCTTGCAAATAAAGATACAGTGTTTTTGGGGAAATGGCAATACAATATATAAGTGCACTGATACTCACACGGCCATGTGTGAGCCAAATCACATCAAAGAGACCTTTGTGGTCTTGGATATAGACCCTCCTCCTGCACAATCCACCAATCAGATCGAACACTCTAATGGTGAGTAGCTACCGTCTCTCCCAAAACCCCAAAGAGGAGATAGGCAGATCCACAGTCAAAAACATAGACAGTTTATTAGTAGCACAACAGATATCAAAGACTCACACATAAGAAAGCACAGCTCTGCTCCAGACACCGTCGCGAGTTCTCCATTTGCGGTTTAACACTGCAGTTGCGTCCGACGCCAGGACCACTTGCAGATGGCTCGTCGATGGTACGGAAGCTGGCAGTGATCAAAAATCCCAGCATGCACCGGCAGGGAACTACGCGTTTCGCGAAATCACTTGCTTCCTCCGGAACCTGATATCTGTTGTGCTACAATACTAATAAACTATCTATGTATTTGACTGTGGATCTGCCTATCTCCTCTTTGGGGTTTCGTGAGAGATGGTAGCTACTCACCATTAGCGTGTTCAATCCGATTGGTGGATTGAGCAGGAGGAGGGTCTATATCCAAGACCACAAAGATCTCTTTGATGTGATTTGGCTCACACATGGCCGTGTGAGTATCAGTGCACTTATATATTATATTGCCATTTCCTAAAAACACTGTATCTTTATTTGCAAGAGTGTAAGACTTATCTAAAGTGCGTGTTTTTATCCTGGCATGCGCCCACCATAAACAACATACCTGTATTGCATTACGAGGATAGGGGAGGATTCTCATCTGGTCTAGCTGCAACATAATTCAAGGGGCCAGTATATATGTATTACCTTTGTTTTTGGTCCAATTGTGTTGGAGTATTCTATTAGTGTTAGTGGCACTGTAGCACCTATTACATCATCCACGGGAGCGCACCAGTTACTTTGTTTCTGTTTCCTAAAAATGAATGTTTCATGATTTTGACTACCATGCCAACCCTTTAAACCGACTTCTATTAAAAGAAGGAACCCCCAATAAACATTACAACTACTCGTCCTAGGTGCAATCCTGCACTTATGTCTTCTAACCAAATGCACATGTAAAAAAACAGCCATGCTTGGCAATTTTTTGCAAGGATTGCAATTTGCATGTTTTTCTTCCACAGTTATGGTAATATCAGCCACATTTGTGAATGCTTGTGAATGTTTTGCACATGTTTCTAGGCAGCAGGGGCAGGTACCACATTTTTTCAACATGACAGATATAGCAACTATCTCGTTGTAGTCCGACATGTTGAAGATATATTTGGAACCACTATTGTACTTTGAGTTGCTGGAGTTGAACAGGTATACTTGGGATTAGTACACAATGTCATATTTATTTTAATAGTAGGATAAACTTAGTGATAGTTCTTCTTTCAATCCTTACTTTATTTTTTTTTTTTACAAACTTCCAGTTATATTTTATTTTTAAAGAAAAAGAGAGTTAGTTTAAGAAGACTCTCTCTTGCTGTTTTTAGAGCATGAATATTGTATTATAAAATGTGATCCAAAGAGAGCTGATACAATTTTTAGTAGGTAAAGATTTTTTTGTAACATTGCTTTGTCTGCTGGGTAAACCGATAGGAAATCATGATGGTGGTGGTATATACACTGCAATAAATCACGTACAGTAAGTTTGAGCAACTCTTTACAATAGCATGTTAAAATCAGTCATGTTCTGTGCAATGTGCTTACAATGATAAGCCCTCTCAATATTGTATGAGATTTGTGATATCTTGCGGGATCTTCTAAGAACAAGCTGTTACATGAAAGCAGCAAAACATGTAAAATCTTATATGTTTTCTTTTATTTAAATAAATCAGTTCTTTAGTATTAGCAGTGCTAAACAATAAGACAACCGTATGGCTAATTGACTTGAACTTGCAGTGAGGTGCCTTCCAGCTTATTTCGAAAATATGCCCCAATAGATCATTTCACAGTAACCAGCAAGGACCACGATGCACTAACACTCAGTAGCTTATACTTTGGAGATAGAACCCCTAAACATAACACAAACAAAACAGATTACCGGTGCTCAACCAAAATGTCCCATCAATTTGAATAGAAGATGATCTAATGTCCTGTCATCAGAGGGCTGGGTTCCTCAGCCCCCAAGGTTCTGCCAGGGAACCTCCAAATGTGTATGTGAAAAACAGAAAAGACAAACACAGACCTCTTAGATAAGTGAAATATATATATATAATAGGACACAAGTCCCAATCCTTACTTAAAAGTAAAAAATCTGTAGTGCAGCAGCAGAGGAATACAAGTGTAAGTTCCACCATAGCAGAGAACTGTGTCCCATCAGTGTGAGTGTCCATAGAACATTGCATATACTGTAGCTACTGTCCTTAACTGGAACACTTTTGTGATGTTCTGCTCTGCCTGGTAGTAGCCCGTCCGTCAGGGGTGCCGGGTAGGATCCCCGTCTCTAGGGAACTGCAAGCACATGCAATCACAAGGCTTCCAGTGTTGTATGTACGTATGTCTTTATTTATAAAGCGCCATTAGTGTACATAGCGCTTCACATTAGTAATACACGTGACAATCATATATATAACAAATAATAGAAATAACAGATCATGGGAATAAGTGCTTCAGTCATAAAAGTAACATTTCGGAAGAGGAGTCCCTTCTCCGAGGAGCTTACAATATAATTGGGGGGAGAACGTACAAAGACAGTAGGAGGGCATTCAGGTAAGTGCATCTGCAGGGGGCCAAGCTTTATGTATCATGTATAGTATTAGTCGCGGTGCTACTCATATGCTTCTTTAAGCAAGTGTGTCTTAAGGTTGGTCTTAAAGGTGGATAGAGAGGGTGGTAGTTGGGTATTGAGGGGAAGGGCATTCTAGAGGTACAGGACAGTCAGTGAAAATTGTTTAAGGCGGGAGAGGGCTTTAGATACAAAGGGGGTAGAGAGAAGACATCCTTGAGCAGAACGCAAGAGTCTGGATGGTGCATAGCGAGAAATTAGGGCTGAGATGTAAGTAGGAGCAGAAGAGTGTAAGCTTTAAAAGTGAGGAGGAGAATTGAATGAGAGATTTGATAGGAAGCCAGGAGAGTGATTTCACCAGGGGAAACGCTGAGACAGATTTAGGAAAGAGTAGAGTGATTCTGGCAGCAGCGTTTAGGATAGATTGTAGGGTAGACAGGTGAGAGGCAGGAAGGCCGACAGCAGGAGGTTACAGTAATTGAGACGAGAGAGAATGAGGGCCTGAGTCAAAGTTTTAGCATTCGAGTAACAGAGGAAAGGGCATATCTTTGTTATATAGCGGAGGAAAAAGTGACAGGTTTTAGATACGTTTTGAATGTGAGGGGCGAATGTGAGAGAGGAGTCGAGTATGACCCCTAGGCAGCGTGCTTGGGCTACTGGGTGAATGATAGTACTTCCATTACTAATGTGGAAGGAGGTAGTAGGGACAGGTTTGGGAGGAAGCATAAGGAGCTCTGTTTTTGCCATGTTAAGTTTCAGTCGGTGGATGGCCATCCAGGATAATATTCCAGAGAAACATTCAGAAACTTTGGTCTGTACAGCAGGTGTAAGGTCAGGGGTTGAAAGGTAAATTTGTGTGTCATCAGCATAGAGGTGATATTTAAACCCAAGAGATGTGATTAGGTCACCTAGAGAAAGTGTGTACAGAGAAAAGAGAAGAGGTCCCAGGACAGAGCCCTGGGTTACCACCACAGAGAGATCGATAGAGGAGGAGGTGTCAGCAAAAGAGACACTGAAAGTATAATGGAAGAGGTGAAGAGATCAAGGATAGAGCTTTTTTACGACTACCAAGAGTATGGAGAATGTGAAGGAGAAGAGGGTGGTCCACGGTGTCAAATGCTGCAGAGAGGTCGAGTGATATGAGCAGAGTGTAATGAGCTCTGTCTTTGGCAGCATGGAGGTCATCAGTTATTTTAGTGAGGGCTGTTTAAGTGGAGTGAGCAGTGCGGAAGCCAGATTGAGAGAATAGGTGTTAAGAATATGTAGCAATCGAGAGAATACAAGATATTCAAGGATTTTAGAGGCAAAAGGCAGGAGGGAGACAGGTCGATAGTTAGAAGGACAGGTAGGGTCAAGTTTGCTGTTTTTGAGTAATGGTATAACGGTTGCATGCTTGAAGGAGGATGGAAAGGTACCAGAGTAGGTTGTGATCCTCTGATCTTCTTCTGGGTACTCGCACTCACAGCTGACGTTCGCGTCTGACGTCACGCCGTGAAATTTGGCCATGTGACAGAGAAAATAACTTACTATTCTTGCAACACTCTGAATAGAATGGTAACTGTGCCACCCTAAATATAACAGACAGGGGGCCTACAGCTTTTATGTGGCTTATCAGCTATCCATAGCGGACATCCTCCTAAGAAACTGTTATTTGTAGCATAGCCAGAGAAAAGCAGATCTTCTACTTTTTTTTTTATATCCCTATCAATGGGACATATGTAGGGTCCTAATTCTGCAGTTCAATGAAATTACTGTACCAAATCAGGCTTCTTTGACAGGTTTACTCATATGCCTCATACCCAGTCTTTAATTAATTACTAACACATACTGAATGTTCTTTGATCGAAGTTTCTTTCCTAATTATTTAACTTCTCAGTATCTATTTAAGTGTCTCACACCTACATCTGTTAACTAAGAATTAACATACTATTTAGATTGTAGGTGTGTTAATGGACCATAACCATACAAAAAAAAAAGACACGAGTTTTAAGTGCATATCATTTGATTTGCTTCATTCCCCGTCCCTACATTCATTAGCAGTACCAAGTGGTATCCATGGGATTAAATCATACTGCAGTAAAATAAAATCCATAAAATTAATGAAGGTCAGGAAATTGGTTAGCTGCCTCAAAGAAAAAATCTTAGAAATATTAAAGGGAACCATTCAAAAGATATTTTAAAGGTTTACTAGAAATCCATTGTTCCCTCTGTTTTTTGTACTATTCTTGTGTCCTTTGTTTGTAGCCATTCATTAAGTTGATTTTAAAATTGCATTGAAACGGATTAATATCACACAGAAACACATTGCAGTGAGCATGAGCTTGGTGTTCAAGATAATTCATAATTCCATAATTAGGCAAGGGATTTATTCACATGAAGTTTAATTGTATCTGGGAGTGAAGGTTTGTGGCAATTTGTGGACTTCCCTTTTCCTAAAGTAAAGTGCAGTTAAAGACCAGCAGAATATCCAATATTAAAAATGTAGTCTACTGTATATTTCTATGGATTGTCATGGTTCGTCTCCAAGGCTCAGATCCACAGATATTATGTTCCCTGAGGTTGACGCCAATTCACAAAGCTAAATATATGCAAAAACAATGGCCATTAGCTATCCCATTAGAGTAGGCTTAAAGGCGTGTTACGTTAGCACTGGCTGGTGTTAGGTTCAAACAACATGACTCGGTCAGTTTTACCTAAAGGTGGTGTTACTGTAGCTCCTTCCAGAGCCTGAGATAGGGATTTTGCTGGAGAGGAGAGAGGGGTCATACTTCACAGCATAAATTACGTTATGGAGAGAGAACAACCAATGAGGATAGGAGCGGCACGTATATGATAACATAAAGCATTTCCCTAATGTTAAATGCATTTTGGTTAAAGTCAGGCACAGTGCCACTACTATTTTTTTTATTTTTTTAATAACTCAAATTTTATTGAATTTTTTGTAACAGTACATAGTTTCATATTCATAATCACAGCTGTTGTACAAATAATACATATACTGTATATTGAAATGATAATCAGACTTGTTAGGAAAAGAACATTTGAATCTAAATCTGGAGGGGTGGGAAGAAGTGGAGGGGTGGGAAGCAGGGGGGTGGGAGAGAGTCCAATCCTCTGCTTCTCCAACTATCGATCCAAGCTTCTCCTCTTCCAGACTTCCAGGGTATGCCTCCCACGTGGTCCAACTCACTGATCTCTAGCCAAAGGGCTACCCCTTGCCTCTTATGTCTATTGTCTGTTTCTTTTAGGTTAGCGGAGACAGGGCCGCTTTATACATTAGGCCGACTGGGCACAGTGTCTAGGGCCTACGAACCTTTTAGGACCTACAATATTTCACTTGAAAAAATACCTAAACAAAAAAAATCACAAAATAAGAGAAAACATCAAGTTTTAATTTAAAATGTCTTTGAAGTATCGATATCTTTAAATATCGAAACAAAAGTATCAATGCCAAATATCGCTAGTATCGAAAGAAACAAGCAAACGATGAAATTAGCATAAAAATGAGTAAAAATATCGGACACACAGGCCTCTAGAAATAAAATTGCCAAGGGCCTACAAAGGTCTTAAAACGGCCCTGAGCGGAGAAGGTGTTTCCGAGACTCATAGCAGAATTGTAGCACCATCCACCCCTGGGATGTCTGTTTGTGCTAGCCATATAGTCCAGACGTTTAGAAATTTGACACCAGTATCATTAACCAAACTTGTTAATTTTTCCATCTGGCATACAAACCAAATTATGTTTCTGATTCTTGAAATAGTTGGAAGTTCAGTCTGTTTCCATAATGCTGTAATCGCGCACCTCGTTGCTATTGCGAAATGCGTAATTAATTTACCATGTGTTCTGGGAATCCCCTCTATTGGTCTGTTTAGAAGGAACAACATGGGTCTAATGGGATTTTGAGGCCTAACATCCTGTGAAGCCAATTTTTAATTTCTTCCCAGATGGGAAGCACCAGAGGGCAAGATCACATCATGTGTAAGAGATCTGCCTCACCTCCACATTGCTTTGGACACAATGGGGAGTATCCTTGAACAAATTTAGATAATTTCATCGGGGTGACGTAACACCTCATTAATACTTTATACACATTCTCCCTTAACGTCGTACATATTGAGCTCTTTGCTGCAGCTGTAACTGTTGCTGTCCCTTCCTTGTGTTCTAGAGTCTCCCCTAGGTTCTATTCCCATTGTGTCATGTAATTCAGTTTCTTTGAGTATGCTACTCCCGAACAGACCACCTCTCCATATAGTAGAGACATGAGTCCCCTAGTTTCTGTTTTTAATATAGAGTTTCTCAAAATTTGTCAATTGGGGACGTGGCGGAAATTTGTTCTAAAATGCTCTGATCTGGAGGAATCTAAAGAATTCCATATGTGGCATGTCCTTTTCAGACTTAATTTGTTCGAATGTTTTAATGCTATTTCTACCCTCCAGATCTTTGAGTCGAAAAAAACCCTTCTGTTTCTAAATTAGAAAGTCTCTACTAGTTAAACCTGGAGCAAAATATGGATTGCCATATATGGGGGGACATTAATGATTTTTTTGTCGTCAGAGAGCACTTAAATTTAGTCGCCTCCCAAATTGCAAGTGAGTTGGTCATTGAGGACAGCGGCTCTTTAATGGTTTGATAAATCTGTTTTGGGGTCCAAATCAAGTTGTGCAGTTCCAATGGGGCACATACTTTTGTCTCTAATTCCAGCCACCTTTTCAGACTCGGCTCTGTGGGCCATTGTGTAATTTGACTCATTTTAAGCCACTTTGGACCTGATCCACTGAGCTGTTATTGACTTAACTAGGTGTTAACCTAAGATTAGGTTACTAGGTAACTAGGTTTTAACCTGAGACTCTTCTTTACTAGATTCACAAGTGCTGTCTCCCCTTTTAAAGAACACATGAAGTGACAACTGTGTACAAAAAGGAACATAGCTGGGAGATAAGCGAATTGAACTCATTTAAATATAATTAGCATATTATCCATATCAATATTAGAATATATCCCAGGTATCTCAGGTGCGCTCCTTTTTGAGCACATGTATCTCTCTCTCAACTTGTTTTCTAAAGGTGTGTTTGGAGGGATATATATATATATATATATATATATATATATATATATATATATATATATATATATATATATATATATATATATCATAAATTATGACATAAATTGTTAGTCCAATAAAAAAAGGTATCACCTAATACTGAAGAACTCATTTATTCTGCACTATCGCTTCCGCTAGTTACAGCACTAGGGTCACAAAAGTATTCCTCCAACCGCTTCACACAACTGCTGGCTAACACTTGCAACTACTTTGCCACAACACTAACTGACAGTGTTGTGCCCTTTATACCTCAGGGGGCAGGCGCATCTCTGATGTCACTATCCAGGGACTCAGAGCATACAGCCACTCCCTTCCTTACACAGGGCACCACACCGGGGTGGGAGGGAAAACCTCCATAACTACTGTACTTACCAGGACTTACTGCCAACAGGGAAGATGTACGCAGTCATTATTATGCATGGCTACATACTCCCCCTGGTTAATACCCACCGTCCCGGCTGGGACCTAAATTTGGTGTACCTTGCGCCAGGAAACACTGCAAAAGAACACACAAATAACATGGCAAACATCATCACATTGACATAATAATGCAAGCCCATCTCACTCACTGACCAGCAGGGAGCGCTAACGAAAAAGCAGACCACTCTAATTTGGCACTCAATAGTAATGTCGAGGATCTGGCTTCTTCACCTCCCGCCCCGCGGCATCATGCACAGTCACGCTGTATTCCCGTGGTATCCCTCGCTCATTGCAATACACCACTTTGTGCATGTACACACTGCGTCCTATCTTCCAGACCCGCATAAGTTGAGCTACCCTCTGCTCGGCCTGAATTCCTTTAATGGCTCCCCCTTTTTCTACGATATAGTGCTGGATATCGTTTTTAAGCCATCTCTCCCTATTCTCCTCTATCTCTCTCATTAGAGGTTCCGGGACATACGGGTAATCAAGCCCATGCGACCTTCTGTATTTTGCCGCAATAGCCCGTTCAGCTCGGCAAGTCCTGGTCAACTTACTTTCGCCAGCCGCCCCGGGCAGCACCCATGACAGGGGCTCATCGGTCTCTACCGGGTCATCCAACCCTGCGGACCCCTTTGGGATAATAAGGCCTGCCTGGATACGATCCCACCTTACCCTTAGGGCCCTAAGGTATGCCTCGTCATCAAAGTCCCCGGCAGCCCACCAGTGATCAACCACTCCCTCCCTCTCTAGGATAAATCGGGTGCGGTCGAACCAGGCTACATACCCCTCGTACAACGGGGCCCACCACCTAGTCTCCTTCCGTTCTTCAGAACTAGGTTCTATAGACTCCTCTAATGATTCCTCATCAGGCCCACCCGAAGATACCCCGGAAGATACCCCGGACGTACCCTCAGATCGCTCAACAACTCCTTTGTACTGTGCGGTGTTTCTAACGGTAACGCTTAGCACACTAGGGCAATCACTGGATACCGACACTTGTCGGGACATCCTCCCTCCTCCCTCCGACCCATCATCCGAAGTTCCCCAGTCCAGGCTTCCAGTCCGATCCTCGGAAGGACCCCGTGACTCCCCGGACAACCCTAAGCTAGAACTGGACCCGAATGAAATAGTGACGGGGACAGGGGCTTTAGCTAGGGCCTTGGGGCTAACCTTGGGTGTGGACGGGGTTTGGGGACGGGACCGAACCGTAGGTATAGGCAGGGTTACGACCTGCTCCCCAGCAATACCTGTCTCGGCTTCGGCACAAAGTCTCTCTTTCTCCCCGGCAGTTGGGCTCTTCACTCTCCGACTCGAGCGCCCATTCCGTCTGGTAGTAGGTGAACAACTTCCGCTGCTCGACCGCAGAGGTGCGATCATCTCCCACTCGATGCCGCTCTGGTCATCCGGAATCACCTCCGCACACGCACGTGCTTCGACGCCATCTTGGGTTGGATCCCCAATCGGGATCTCTTTCTCCACGAGGACATCTGGCAACGCCTGTCTGCTGCGCGATCCAGTCTGGCTCTGGACTCGCTCTTCTTTCTCCTCCACCCCCTGGGTCTGCGACAGGCACGGTGTCATCTTAGTGCCTCGCAGGGTCAGGGTGGATCGACCTCCTTCCGATCCACTAGTCACCACGGCAGTGGGACTCCGGCGATCGGGTGGTCGCGGTACTGGAGACACTCTACTCCGCGTCTCTACACCACGGGGAATGGCATCTCTCCATGGCGTACCAATAGTACATATATGTATATATATATATACACAAAGCACTTATGACTCCTCTCTAGCAAAACCCATATTTCAGACCTCACTCAGCTAACTCCACTTAAAACACTGCGTTAACTACAATGAAGCTCTGTGGATAGACATTGATAGAGGGAGCACCTCTATTGCATATGATTAGCATGAATGTCTGTTCTAGTTAACGCACGGCCCATTATGGCTGCAAACAGCTCCACTGTGTTAATGAGCCATCAAGGTATCCACTAACACTTAACAAAGCATTAACTTAATCCAAAGGCTTGTTAGTCAATAACGGAGCTCTGTGGATCTGGGACAAAACTAGACTCATCCCGTCAACAAAAATGGCAAAAATAATCCACCACTGACTTTTGACTCCAAACTGGATTGATATTAGACTTGGTGACAGCTTGGGTCAGAATGATTTTATAAATTCGGGGCAGATATAGATTTGAAACAAATGTAATTAAAAAAAAAAAATATATATATATATATATATATATATATATATATATATATATATATGATATTTTTTTTTTTAATTATGTGCTAGTTTATTTTCAGAAATTGATTGGTATAAAACCTTTCCACATTATAAAAACACTGTGATTTTATTAAAAATACTAGGTCAATACAACATGCCGACTAGGTGACCCAACATATGTTTATCCTGCATTTATGTAACATAGTAACATAATAGTTCTGACTATCTATGCAAGCAGTGTTGGGCAATGTATACAAGTACAGGCATAATGTATTCAACTACAGCCATACTACTGTACATACTGTACCTGCATTGAACAACGCACAGTATTTTATGAGAAGCAGGGAGAAAAGCCGCCGTTCCACAAGTCACATGAAGCTTAATCTGGCATGTTGCCCTCTCTTGGTAATTAGTGCAATGCTATAAAATTGCTCATGCACCTTATCACACCGATTACCATACACTCCCTATACTGGATTCATATGACAATATGGCAGCTGAGCAAGATAGCAGATACGTCAATGGCTGCAGTCTTGTCAGTGTAGTTCCATGTCATTAAAATATATGCAGACCTTGGATTTTAATTAATTTTAAAAATGCATGTTGGATCCTTGTAGCAGTGTCATTTAAACAGGAAATTAAGGCCACAAACAACAGAATGTATTGCCAGCTCAGTATATCACGTGCAAATCCTATTATAAAGAAGGTGATATATGTATATTCTTTTACGGAAGGGCTAACTAAATCTCGTTTACGCAGGAGATTATTTAACTAGAGACTGATGATTTATGACAGTTAATCTGCTGTGTTGAGGTAATATGTTTGAGGGGGTTCGGATTAATAAAACTGAGCTAAAGAACATGTCCTTTATATGCATTTTCTTTTTTGTCCCTGATCATTTACCTTATCAAATTAAGAGAATATCAATAAGCATATTCAGTTTTATAAAAATGATAGTATTTTAAAGCCGAAATCAGCCCTACTTAATTGGTTTTATTTTCTGATTGACTCGATCTAATGGGTCTGACAAAGCGAAGCTGGTGGAATATTTATGGCGCATACACATGTTCATTAATCATTTAAGTGCAACCAATGGCAGGTCTGCAAAGGCAATATCTGTGGAATCAATAATCTCCTAGCAGAGACAGGGATGCTATGGAAAGCCCCTTACTCAGATTCGGGCAAAAACTTGTTTACAGGGAACTGCTTAAAATGATAGAGAATAACTGAGCCAGTTTCCATTAAAGCAGCAGTCTAAGCTGCCGTTTTTTTTTATTTTGTTTCCCCCCCCCTTAAAATGTACATCAATACAATCCACACAATGATGAGTAATTAGCTCAATTAGTTAAAACGGTGAGGATTCGACTCAGGGGTTCACTAAATGGCTGTCAGTGCAGCAGAAGAGGACCCACAAATTCAAAGTTCTGAGAGGAAGATAATGTTACCAGGCAGTCACTAGATACAATTGGTGCACTGCTAGAGAGAGGACAAGGCTCAAAAAGGGGTGTGCCAGCCTGTTTCAGAAGAGGAAGGAGATGTGACTTTGTAAATGGTTGTAATAGAAACAAAAAAAATCTTGTAATATTATAATACATTAAAAATGTCATTCATAGTTGTTTAAAAAATGCTACAAGTATTTTCTCATAGTACAGAACTGATTTATTAGAAAAAAAAAACACGTAGGATTGTGCTTGGTCTGCAGCTTAAAATATAGTGAGTCTACCAATTGTGTAAAATTGAGCGGTGTAAAGGCCGAACTGCTTTTTTGGACATGCAAACATATTTCACTGTGTGGTAACATAATGCCGACGAGTAGTCTAAAACTTGCCCTGAAAAATCTGGGGCAATCACCAACAATACCCCAGTAATGCTGCAACATTTTCTGTGACATTTCTGCAGAAAAACTAATGGCCCATCGGATTAACACAGCAGGGGTCCCCGACAGTTTGAATGGGACTGCCAGGGACCCCTGCTGTGTTAATCCGACGGGCCGTTTGTCTGCAGAAATTTCACTGAAATGTTGGCAGCATTACTTGGATATAGCCCCAGAATTTTGAAGGCAAGTTTTAGAATACTCGTCGGCGCACCTGTATGGCTATGAATACTATACATTGCATTTTCTATTACTGCAGCAAAATACTTCAGGATAATACTGTTGATGTAGAGAAGAAGATAACCACAATGGTTTTATTGGGCAACTTGTGTAAGTGACAAGTTGCTTTACATCAGCACTTATTGAGACCTTCCATCAGCTGCATCTCACTGCATGCTGCGTAAATGTAATTAAGACAAAGGTCCAAATTGATGGTATGATATATGACAGATTGGTCATATCTAGTAAGTAGTCTTCTACCATAAGACACCTAGTGCTGAATAACACTTAACGGCCCATTAAATTAAATGGGTTGGAAGGTGTCTCCCAATGCCAGAAGGTGTTTTATAGTAGAAGGCTGCTTAGTAAATATACACCATTATGAAGTTGGCCTAGCCTGAATGGGCGGCACAGCCAATGACCGGGGGGTTCGGCCTTCCCGAACCGTATTGGCCGCAAGAGCGTCCGGGGGAGGGGTCTCAGGTATAAAACCGGCAGCCAGGAGGGAGATGCGGCCTTTTGCTCCTGGCTTGCCACAGATTCCCACCCATCCCTAGGTTAACGTAAGATCTGAAGTTTGGATGGCATGTTAACATTTCTTTATGTTGCAGGAAGCTTAAAATAAATCGTCATACATATGGGAGGACGAAAAGATCCGGACGGAGTGGTTATTGCGGGGCCAATTTGCTTTGTCGCGATGGCAGTTGGGGGGTGGGAGGTAGGTGCTTGTCCTGCCAGAGAGGGCTCGGGCTGGTAAAGCAGGTTGAAGCGAGGGGGCATGTCACCGGGACGTACTTCCGGGTGCCCCCTTTGGCATTACCAGCACCGAGCACTTTCTGGCGCGGACGGGCAGCACACTATCTCCAGTTATTATTATGTTTATTATTAATAAACAAAGCCGCGGCCATTATACCTCCAGACTGTGTCCTCTCGTTATTGGTACGTTACATGTAAATAATACTAGGAGAGGGGGGGAAGCTCGCGCCTCCCTGGTCATGACCCAATCAAGTGAATGGTCTGTAATGTGCGTTCCAGAACCAGAATAGATTTTATGGCATAGCACCACTAAGCAACTATGGCCTAAATTCCAATACAGTTAGTCTTTGAGGATTCTTACAATGTATTGGTAGAAGCCCCACACAAAACAAATGCAATGTAATATATATGCAATAATATACAGTAAATATATGAAATATTATACAAATGTTTATAATAAGAGAGAGGGGGAATAAACATGTTACAAGTTTAGGAACTTATACAAATTAATACAACTGTAAAGTTATCAAATGCAAAGCTAATAACAGCCTCTAATAAACAACATAATAATATCTAAAAACAGCATGTTCGCACAAAGATTGTGTGACTAACTATATATATTCCTAGTTACGGTTACATTTGTATATTAGCCTTCCGTCTCTAAGCAATAAGGATGACACTTTTCTCCTTTTATAGTTTACATTGATTTCAATCTTCTCATATCCTTTGGAGGTTTTGCATTCCCTTCCTTTGTATCAGCTACCCGTATATCTGGGATAGAGGTGTTTAAAGTGGGGACGTTGTTAGTATAAGGTGAAAGCAATATTAAAAACCCAGAAAGGATTACGTGAACCCCATACTGAATGATGTGAATAAACATGCATCATACAAAATGCTGTAACTGTTATTTCAGGCTTAATTAATGAGAAAGTATCTTCCACCAGAATAAATGCCTGCATTCAATTTAGAAAAATAAGACATGTACTGTAACTTTTACTTGCAGCTGCTCAAAGGCCAATGAAACAGCAAACAAACGTAACAGATTGCATATTATAGGGAGCATTTGCTTTTCATGATGTGTCACTGTGGAATCTTTACCAGCAGCCATAATGTTGAAGCAATAATGCAAGGAGCAGGGAGGCTAAGGAAGGTAGGGGGAGGGGGGAGTATACGTTAAGTGGCTCTAGTGTAGACATTGTTTATGTTTAGGTACTACACAAAAACCTGTCAAGCGTTACCTTGAAAGATGACCACATTGATATTTTCATGCAGAGCATCTGCAGTTGTTTCATTTTGCTGAAATGCACTGTACACTGTTACAGCCTAAGAGTGGTAGGTGACATGATGAGAACATCGAGTGTGGGATTAAGGAATGTCACAGATGGCTTTTGCTCTATTTCATTACACAGTAAATCACGTAATCTAAAAAGTCTCAAATGAGATTTCTGTTAAGCTGAAATAAATGTGACTGCACTCTTGCCTATTAGAAAACTCTTAGCGTGATTTCATGAGAGCTAACTTGATGGTGTTGTCAGGGTCTTAATGTTAAGAAATTAAGTCAGCTTTTATGATTCAATTTATGATTGTATTGGACTGTAAGAAATTAAATTCCTTATCAACTGACCTCCTAAACTAAAAAAAAAAAGCTATATCAAATTAGGTTGGAGTATTCTTATTTTGTGAAGTTTACCTTTTTAATATAATTCCTTATATCTGTCAGCAAGCTTTCTTTAATGGCATTATGAGTTTTATTTGTAGCTGCTAGCAATACAATTAAAATGTCTTTTCGAACCAGGATGAAAGTAACAGAATGGTGTTTAGAGTTGCAGCTATAAGTAATATCAAAACAGTGTGCTAGTACAGAATACATTATTTCTTATAATAACAAGATTCTTATTCAGGCATGATGAAAGTAGAAAACCTTATTGGAAAGAAAGGCAGTCCAAATTTGTATTAAAAGTCTGTGTTGCAACTAAATTAAATTAGATTTTCTTCAATGAGAGTCATTTCGTAGACAGCAACACCTTGAAATATACCAACCTTCAATATAGGGTGAAACTGCTTTCCTGTGCTAAGCAAGAGTTCAACTCTGTTCAAATGAATGGGAATTAACATCTTCTCTATCCACAGCGATGGGGTTTCATAGCCTATTGAATAAGGACCATAGTTTGTAGAAGAGCTTATGATACAAATCTCTTCCTCAGATGGGGCTTTTAGTAAACTCCATACTCATTCACATTTTTATTATGGAGTGGTGCATTTCAATTCTGAAAGATGTACACGTTGACTTTATTCAAATCCTAGAGTGCAGTGCAGTTCTCAATTTGCACTCTCCCTTCTCGCAAGTTATGTACCATTAGATTTAAAAACACGTGCAAAATGTAACCAAATAATATACTGATGTTGCAAATATTTTGCAAGGTGTTCATACACAAACACCTGTGTTTTCAGTCTAAAAAAATCTGCACATTGATTAATAAACCACTATGAATAGCAACTATCCCTCTTTATTTTAGGCTGCAGCACAATAATATGTGCAATAACACAAACATGCTTATACATTAGCAATGTAGTTCTCACATTTATACGGTAAATGAGTGAAACTTATGCACAAGTTCATAAAAGTGGCCAATTCTGGTCTTTTGCCACTCCTGAAAATTTAGCAAAATGATTAACATTTGCAAATATTCGCTGGTAGTGTCTTTCTTAAAATCAAGCTTGAATGGGGGATAAAAATGCAGGCATTGGCTAAAAGAGAAGACAGGGGAAAGAGAGCACGACGTAGAGAGAGACTAGATTAGAGTCATTCTGCGTTCTTAAATACCACTTACACCAAGATGCCTAATTTTTATATGCAAACGTATGCAATAAAATTCTCGGAAACATTGGTCCTATGTCTTTTGATCTGTATGTTGTCATCTCATTACTTATAAATATAACATATGCAAAGACAAAGGACCAACAATTCCAGCTTTTTCCCTGAAACTAGCACACAAATGGTATTTTTGTATATGGTTAAATATTTAATTCTATTTGAAATAACTTGAGTCACCATGACTTGAATGAGTTAACTCATGTTGGTATTTAGTTGAATCAGAAATGGCAAAATATGCAAACTAAAAGTAGAGCAAGTATTGGTGAAAACCTCATAAAATATACACAGAAATTAACTCGGAGAGATTTGCGTATCTCTGCTCACAATGTCAAATGCTTTGGCAGATATAGAATAAACCACTTGTAGTCATAGACCCAGATTCACTAAAGGGTGCAAAACTTCAGCATGCTTTTACTCCAATTCATGTGAATGCGAGCTAAGCCATGTTAAAGCTTAGCACCCTTTAATGAGGGTCATCGTGAACACAATCGAAAAAAAGCACAGGGAAGTTTTGATTTTATGAATAATAATTAGCCGTCCATTAGCCATCCATGGTCACTTTTTTAATATAGTGTAATTTCTCTGAATTTGTGGGTCTCCCGGAGTCGATCAGGGGAGTCGCAGTTCCCAATATATTTTTTAGATTTAAATATCCTGGTCTGGTGGAGACGTATAGAAAATTATAAAGCAAACGGACAGTAGTAGTTTATCTGAAGAGACTTTTTTTGTGTGCGAAGTTAAGACCCCCCCCAATTTTTTTTTAAATGGTTGTAGGTTGACGAAGAGTCTTTCTATTGGTGACCCCACTGCCAAATTTGTCATTTTTGTTGTGTCTCAAATAGGCAAAGAAAAATACATATCTCGGGACCATGGAGTTGAGGGTGCTGTGAGTAAGCTGTGGCGGAACCCATTTAGGTCATTCTAAAAAAAATCCTGCTTAAAGATATTCTTTCATTTACCAACACAATAGAACTTCATACTGTAAATATAGTGGTGCATGAACTTTCAAGAACTCACAAGTCTTCTCAGATACAGTGGACTTTTAAAACGTATTATTATATTAGGACTTTATTATCGAATAGCTTTTGCAGCCCAACTCTGGGGCAATTGAGATTTTAAGAAATAATGTTGATTATAGTAAATCTAGCAGATGGACAGAACCTTCTGAGTATCATAACATTTCCTTTGCTCATTGAATATTACAAGGACAGCTAGATAATTAATAATTTCGTTCTCCCACTCACCATTCGTGAGCTCAGAGTCTCACCTTAAAATCTCATGCTCATTTTTGACTTTCATCTTGCTGGCTTCTGTGAAAGAGAATTGATTATAGTGTGTTAATAAAAAGTGCAGAATTTCATTAATTGCTTTTGTAAAGTAATACGAGACCTACTGATGAAAAAATCTATATGACTACAAAGTGATTAATATCTGTGCAAATGTAAGCTGTTGGCGTGTCAGATCCTCAACGGAGTGTCTACTTAAAACAATTGATCCGTTTATTGTGCACTTTGTTTTGTGGTTAATGACAGCTACGCCCCAAGTAAGAAAAAAAAATCTCATGTGTTTAATATATCAAGATACCCAAATATCAATAAAATATCCATGGTATATTTTGTCAAGTAATGGACTTGATGGTTTTCCTCTATGTGCTGCCATGTTTAGTGGTTTGCATTTCTCTGCTGTCCAACTCCAAGTGCCCATTTTTGTGACGCCATTCATGGTACTGCCTATGACAAAGACTATTTGGTAAGAGAAGGAGGGGTGTTTAATATTAAATGTACATATAAGAATGTGTTGATTTATCAGAGATGTATCATCAGTGTTAGAAGTATCTATGCTGTCATCTATGAAAGAACTGAAAGTTATGTGAAATAACATTGATATATATGACAGATGCACCATAAATGACAGCACCAAAGAAGCAACGGGTTATATCCCTATTTTAACGGTATAACTTAAATATGCTTTTAAAAAAGTGTTTAAAAAAAGAACAAACAAACAAAAAAATATTGTTTTTTTTTAAAGAAGAAGACAACTGAAAAATATTGTTAGTGGTGCCAAACTTTTATGTTGTTTATTATTTTAAGAATTCCATGAACAGTATATAGCCGTTATTAAAAGTGAGCATCGATCTCCCTTACCCATAAAAAGAGCAAAGACCCAACAAGCTGTGGATGCTACAGATCAATTTCATTGATAAATGTTTGCTAAGATTATGGCAAACAGGTTGAATTCAGGTTGAATTCATTTCTCCCCTCCCTCATATACACAGAACAAGATGGCTTCACACTTGGAAGACAAGCCATAGACTTTAAACATACAGTAGACAAGCCAAGCACTTTAAATCTTAAATAGCCTTAGCGACCAAGAATCAGACATTCTCAATGATTCTTGGATTGGATGCTGAAAAAGCATTTGGTGGAGTGACTAGACATTTATGAGCACAACAGTGCAAGCCTTTAGATTTGGTGGAAACTTTCCACGAGCTGTATTTGCCCTTTGTACCAACCCAACTACAAAAGTCATATGCCAAGGTTTCCCTTCCGATTTATTTCCTTCTTAAAGTGGCACGAATCAGGGATGCCCACTCTCACCTTTTTTATTTGTTCTCTGTATGGAGCCGCTAGCAGCAACATCAGGAATAACCCTGATATCTTTGGGATCCAATCAGGGGACCAGAACTATAAATTAGCACTATTCACCAATGATATGCTCATCCTCACTATTAACCGTATTTAATGAACTCTCAAAATTCAATAAAAGTCAGGATTAAAAATAAATAGTAAATGGGAAGCCCTTAATATAAACCTAGCATAGATATTAGTTAAGTTACTCAATGTAAAGTTTGATTTCAAATGGCAACCATTGGCCATCAAATATTTAGGAGTTCATTACCAATTACTGTAACACTTTCTACCGGGCAAACTATTCTAAAATCCTCAAAACTCTCAGAGATGATATAAGGGCATGGTCCGACTGCAACATTTCATACATTGGTAAGATCGAATGTATGAAGATGCATCTATTACCACACAGGCTTGATCTCTTCCAAACTCTACCTATCCCAGTTGTACCTAAATACATCCTTGCTCTACAGTCCCTGATTACTAAATGTATCTGGAAAAACAAAAGACATAGAATCAACAGACATAGTGTAGTTACATAGCTATATAGTAGATGAAGTTGAAAAAAGAAGTACAGGTACGTCCATCGAGCTCAACCTACAGTATGCAAAATTTAGATGACAGATACTTTATCCTATATTTGTACTTACAGCGTATTTATCCAGAAGAAGTCAAACAAAAAAAACCCAGTGAGACATCATCCAAAGATATCTCATAAAGGGAAAAATAAATTCCTTCCTAACTCCAAATATTGGCAATCAGATTACTTCCTGGATCAACAGCTATCCCATGTTTACTTATTTGGTATATCCCTGTATACCTTTCCTTTCGAAAAGATGTCCAACATTTTTGTGAACATATCTATGGTACTGTATCTGCCATCTCAGTCACCATGGGTAATGAATTCCACATTTTAACTACCCTTACTGTAAAGAACTGTTTCATGTGTTGCTGGTGAAATCTCTTTTCCTCCAAACTTAAGGGATGACCTTGTGTCATTTGTACTGCCCTTGGGATGAATAATTCTTTTGAAATATCCTTGTATTGTCCCTGAATATTTTTGTATATAGCTATCATATCCCCTCTTAGCTAAAGTAAACAAATCTAATTTATCTAGTATCTCCCTATAAATCCGATTATCCATCCCTTTATTAATTTGGTAGCTCTTCTCTACACTTTCTCTAGTTCCAGACGTATCCTTTATTTTCCTTATAGGGCAGGAGGCCTTGCCCTACTCTGCTTGGTCTCCTACTGTACTGTAATACAGCACAGATGGGCCAATTGGTTAAATGGCATTCAGACCCAGAACTACAATAACTTTGCCTTAGATTGCAGAGAGTATGGCAACCTTTGCTTTCATGCACGGGTATACCTAGCCTAGACCCCATTTCGATCTTTCCATAAGGCTCTTGTATGCATTCTTCAGGGGGGTCCAGTCAGAGAGATAGCAAATAAATCCCACCAACTTGAGGGTTATTTTAATTTAATATATCACTGTAGCACATTGAACTGTATTGTTGGATTTTAAATATGTGCTTGTATTACTATACCTGATTAAATAGGTGTGCTCTCCCCTGCCTTCTTCCGCTTTTATTATTTTGGTCCAAACCCCCCGCCCCCCCCACCCTCCAAATTGTTTTATTTTTCCACCCTGTGAAAATCATCAATGAGCTTTAAGCTAAAAAAATAAAGGAAATTATGCATATGCTTTGCTATTTTGGAGATATTTATAATTCTCTCTCTCCAGTTACAAGGGTTCACAAGTCAGACCAATAGATCAGTATGCAGTGTCAGAAACACATTTGCAAATTGCAGTTATGGAATCAGTGGTATAACAAATAGAAGTGACCAATCTTTCTTTCGGGCTTCTATAGGTTTCTGTTCTAAGAATGTAATCAATAAATGCAAACATCCTCATTTCATTAAACCAATTGAAACTCGACTTTATAAATGGCTTGCATGACTTACGTTGATGCAGTGAAAAATATTCAGTCATCCAATGCCTTCTCTGTAGTTTCCATCATTTGCTTCATAATTAACATTATATTTGATAGTTTTTCAGTTTCATGCCCAAAAATCTCATTCTAAAATTCACCACAATGTACAAAACAATTACAGATGTAGCCAGACTTGCTGTTTGCTGTGCCGCATACTAACAGGCTGATATCGGCGACCCGTCCATGGCACAAGAACAGTACATTTTTGCAGCCAGTGAGGATTGACAATGTAGGGTCCATGCATTAGAATAGTAAACCACGGCATTAATCCTCCATTTGATGAGCCATCCAGTAACCGATGCAATCCTTCCATCTCAATCCCCACTGCCATATGCTGTCCCCAGCAGCTCTGATGGTAAGAAGCTGTCTCTGGTCTGTCTCAAGATCTTGGATGATGTAGATGTCTGAATATGGGTCGCTCCATCCTGAGGGAATACTACAGGACCATATTCTGTCAACTGCATCATCCAGGAGGCTGGACAGTGTTAAATGTCCTATCCAGCCCCCTTGATGACCGAATATGGTTCTATAGTATCCCTCTAATGATGTAGAGACCTATATTTGGGCATCTATGTCATCCCGTGGGTTGGGACAGATCAGAGACAGCTTCTTACCTTTAGAGCTACTGCGAACAGCAACAGCCACTGAGACAGCTGCCCAGCGCATCTACAAGGTTGTATCGGTTTCTTGATGGCACGGGAGGATAAACGCTGTGGGATCCATTCCAGAAGCAGTGACCTCGCAGAATGAATCCTTCCGCCATCATGGCAGAGAGAACAATAAGTCTAGCTACACATGTAAGCTCTGATTTTGATGACCGACAAACAGCCTTATCACTAATAGACAGATACAAATTACACAAAAAACTAAACCATGTACTTACCATTGTACAAAAGTCCCAGAATTGCTCCAAGGTATGACTTATGCTACCAAAATTGCGCACACATAAGCTCTACAGTAAATCCAAAAGAATTCCAATGGATAGATAATCCCATGAAAGCACTCCCGTTCAGCGTCCCACTGATAAAAATATGAGGTAATGTGAAACCCTTAAGCACCGTATGCTCGTGATTCCGCCACGGGACGGGGCTATGATGTGGTAGGGAGGATATAGAAGTGCGGTAAAGCTGTGTCTCCTGTAAGGAAACTATAAACGGCTTATGACTCACCGCGATCCTCCGCCACTGCCCTCACAAACCCGGTGTCACACACGGTAGGAATCCCCAATGGGGGGATGAGGGGGTTATTACTCACAATCTTAACACGCCGAGTCCAGACTCCAATGCTGACATAGAGCTCCTCTGATCCGGAAGTGCGGCAACGCGTGCTCCAGCCAAGGTAAAGTAAACAGGAAAGGGTGGTCAGGCGGTTCACTGCTACCGTCTGGGTATGAAATCGAAAATCCACACGCTATAAGTCTAAAAGGTTGTATTTAATGAGTGCATATACACAGAAAGAAACTCTGACGCGTTTCGTCCACAGGTAGGGACTTTTCTCTGTAGCAGTATACTTTTTGTGTATATGCACTCATTAAATACAATCTTTTAAACTTATAGTGTGGGGATTTTCGATTTCATACCCAGACGGTAGCAGTGAACCGCCTGACTACCCTTTCCTGTTTACTTACCACTGTAGAGTTCAGTTAAAAAAGGATTTACAAATAGTTATATTTCAATGTATAGATTGCGCTTCAGTGGAGTATGTATTGAAAATGTCCAATAAAGAATAGTATCAAGTCCAAACGATGAGTTAAAAGTGTCTCCTGGTGCCTGTGTTGCAGCTTCTTATAAAGGGGGTCTCCTGTTTCACCTCCATGAGAGAAACCTATACATTGGATGATAGAAGTGCAGAAAACAAGGGCACCATAAAATATAAATAATTTAATCACAGAAGATTGGTAAAACATTAAACTATGTAGGGTTAACAGGAATTGCAATCAAGGGAGCATCTTAAACAGTAGCTTATCTGTGCATGAGTCTAGGTGCTTGATCCACAGTCACTGCTGGCTTCGTTCTGGTGGCACTTCTCTGAAGCTTAAAGGGAAAATCTGGATCCTTCGATGTCGGTGTCCCTCCTCATTATCCAGTGTCCCTTCTCATTCTCCAGTGCCAACAGCGTTGGAGCTCATTGTGGGGCTGTTTCAGGGGTGCTTCAGCAGAGCGGAGGGAATCCTGCATCATCCGGTGTCTGTGCCTCTCCATACTGCCCAGCATCATCTGGGGCGCACCTTGATAATGTCACTGGGCGGAGCCTTACTGCAGGACCTGGTCTTCCCAAGGATCAGACAAGCTATTGCATCCATTTTTTATTTTATTCACTCCTCATGAAACAGATTAAAGAACTGTGAAACGCGTTGAGAAGCTACAGCTGAAACTATTGCGACTGTTGATGCTGTAACTATCAAGCTGTATGCATGTACATTATCATATTTTCAAGAAATTCTTAATATCCCATTGCATCTTATTTTGTAAAGTATTATAGAAAATGTATGCTTCACAACAGGAAGGAACAGAGAGGTTTTTTTCTTTAAAGAAAGAGGAACTGTAAGTGTGTAATTTAAAAAAATTAGTGGTAATCTATACCTCCTAGTACTAAGTTGACCTGTAGACATCACTACTCTTTCAGAATAGAAAACTACTGGAGAATGTTACAACAAAGTGTGCAAAAAAATGAATGGTTGTTCCTATGTTGATAAGTAGGATTACACTTTAATACCTTTCTCTACCAAAGCATCCTGCAATACCAATGCAAGTTTTGCACACCCATCTAATAGTCAATGGGTTAACTGCACCCTACATAGGCACCATATTGTCTTTCCACCAAACTTCTGTATCAGCTTCAACAGAGAGAATGACTTCTGTATAAAGTATAAGAAAGTATAAGACACCTTTATGCACAGAGTGATCTTCTTTAACCTTTCTTCTAGACTTTTATCTTGTGGCTTTCCTCTTCCGGCTCGGCCTGCTAACCTACTCACAATCATCATCCAGGGTGAAGGTGCTTATTGCCCATTTGTCTGGTGAATCTATCTTGTCCTGTTTTCAATAGCTGATGAAAGAAAAAAAGTAACGATATCCCTCTCTTTCTATTGTGAGACAGTTGTGATAATAGTCATCATGTAATAGCCAAACTCTAAGCAGCACAACTAAAAGATCCAGAGGACATGTAAAATAATGGAAATGCACTGATCTTTGAAATTAGACAATTTTGGTTGCAGACATACATTGCAATACAAACCCATAAATGCACCCTTACTTCTGTACTATGCCATGCTACCCACATACAGGTTTTTTTTAATATTCCTATAGAGTACACCTCATACGCTTAAGATATATTGAAAAACACTAATAGAAATGGAATACTCACTAAAGAAATGCATATTTTACTTCTCCATGAGAGACCATTAGCACCATATATCACATTTAGAAATGAGAAATAATAATTTACATAATATTGAGGTTTAATGAAGTGACAAAAAACAGGCATCATTAAGCACCCAACCCTTTTACTACATCACACAGGCTGCTGATGTGGTATTTATGGGCCTGAATAAAACTAGGGGAAACAAGTATGATAATATAACTTTGTACGAAATCAAATGTTTCCAGTGTATTATTTATTAAAGTTGGTTTCATGAACTGTAAATTTGTGTACAAAAGGAATGATCATGTATGTGAACTGTATGGCATAAAGTTTTGCGAGGGTGGAATGGGACATTTCCTACCGCTACATTGCTGCAGCCACTTCGTCCGTGCTGTTCAGTCTCCAAGGACAGCTAGCCCCAGCTGTTTCACCTCTAAGATTAGGGGGTAATTTTATGGGGTTTTGAGGAAGTGGTTAAGCTTTTAAGGGTAAGAGGTAAGGTTAGGGGGTTAGGGTAATGGGTTAACGTTAGGGGGTTTCGAGTAATGATTAGTATTAGCATTAAGGGTTTGTTAGGCTTTTTTGGGTAAGTTGTTGACGGGTTAGGGTAAAGAGTAAAGGTATGGTTTTTTTTAAGGTAATGTTAGTGGGTTATCTTGGCGAAACAGCCAACGACTAAATGTCTCGGTGGGTAAACAGTGGTTGCTAAATGGTGGCAGTTAAATGTCACAGACTGAGTCAGGGGCCTACTGTATGTATCAAGAGCCCCAAAAAGTGTCACTAGACGCACATTACACGTTCAGTCTCCTTTTCCATGTGTCTGTGCCAGACAAGTCACATACATTTGAAGCACTTCTGTTAGGAAGAGTCATAATCATCTGGCAGGCAGCAAAGAGGCCGTGCTGCCCATCAGCCTGGCCTTAAGTAGGCCCTCTGGGAACTCCTCCCTGAGTAGGGGAGGGAGGTGTGGGGGCGGGCCAGCGAGGGGAAGGCCAGACCACCTTGTCATGATGCCCCCCCGCCTATGACTAGGGGGGTGCTTTCTTACTGCCTTATCTTTTTTATGATGTTTCTTTCATTTGACCCAAATTAGTTAGTCAAAGAAGTCGGTCTACATTTAACACTTAAAAGTCGAGATGGGAGAATTTATTTGGGTGGATTTGGATTTATTGGGTGGATTTCCGTGGTGGATCGGCCGGTTCTATTGGTCCGCGGATTTCAGTGGATCAATCTCAAAAAGGGCAAATCGCGTTTTGCGGGGCTTTTTATTATTATTATTACCAAATACACTCCGCGGATTCTAGAATCCGTGGACGGATTTGAACTATCCAGTCTGCGCATTCGGCAATCCGTTACTGGATTCTTAAGAATCCGCCAATGGATTCGTGACTCCCGGATTCGATTCTACAAATCCGTCCACAGGTTGTATCCAATGGCGTTTTTTGAGGAATCCGCACAGATTAAAGTCGACTAGATCTGTTTGTGGATTTTTTCACCGTGATATGGATTTTGGTGGGGTAATGCGAGAAAATCCAGGAAACAGATTTGGGCGGATTCGCCTCACCTCTACTTGAAAGGGAGATTAATTACTGCCCTGGATGAAGACATAAATGACTTCTTAGCTAACATTAACCTACTCAAACTAACATGAGAAGGAAAAATGTTAAAAGTGTCTTTATCAATGCATAAACCAAATAACTCTTTTAGGATACATTTAGTGGCAGCCACCTTTGAATCTGAGAGAGAGAGGACAGAAGCCTGATAATCCCACTTAAAGGACGGTTTGAGTTTGTATACCCTCTTGCATATACTGTGGACTTTTGACCAGGGCTTGATTCTGAGCTAATTCTTATTTGGCTACTTTGTGTCTTGTAGGGGGTGATAGGGTTAAGGGAAGTACCTTGTGGTTCTGTTGGACCCAAGGGAACTGGCCTGAGGAAAGGGTTGTTACCCTGAAACTTTGCCCCTCTTACCCTCCCCCATTGTCTTATTCTATGTTTATTTGTTTGCAGTTTTTCCTTTAGTGTTTTTTTCCCCCACTCCCCTTCCCTGTGTCTCTCCCACCTACTCTTGTGCTTTTTAAGATCCATATATTCTGCATTTATTTGTCGTGTAGCATTTCCATATTTGTGCAATACCTATTGTTCTATTATTACCGCTATTAAATGTTGGCTTATTCCGTGACTCTTTCGTTTTCTCTATTAATCAGTGTGTGCTGGAGCCCTTGTTTTGGTTTATATGATCTTCAGTGGGGTTGTTTGGGCCCACTTTGTTCCGTTTGCACCCTGTACTTCATGATTTTTTATTCATTATTTAGAGTGCTGTCTATTATTGTTTATACACAGTTATTTTTGTCTCCTTGTGGCCAGCTGGCCCTAAGGGTATTTGCTAGTTCCATACGTCAAGGCCCATCCATTCAACAATTTCTGTGTGACGTTCGATTTAATTCTTTATACTATGGTAAAATGCAACACAAGCAGCCAAAGAAAGGTTATGTTGTCTTTCCCTCCTCAGGTTTTTAATGATGATTTCATAACCAAGATCGATGCATGAAAATATTAAAATGCATCAAAGAGCAGTAACATAATAACAAAAAAGCTCACTAAAACCCCAGTACTCATGTTCGGAAGACCTTGCCTATCTAGTATTTCTGCTTTGAAATCGGTACAATTTAAAAGAAATGACTTACGGGTAACCTGTTACCCTTCTTCCTGACATTAAGGCCCATGTTTACAAAGTAGTGCTATTTCGGCTCATTTGGAACATATAGAGATTTATATAGCGATTTAGGTCAAAAAAACATGCACAGCCCCATACTGTACAAGGGTGCAAATGTAGGGGCATGTCTACTAAGCTTTGCTATTCCATAAGATATCTCCCGGCATCAGAAGATATGTTATGGAATAACACAGCTTACCCTAAATGTGCACTCTTTTGTCTGCCTGTGCAAGCCTTTCTGATCTAAAGCTCTAAATAAATCTCGAATGTTGTTATGCATTTATCAGATCTTACCCGCCCCATCCCTGGTGACATATTGAGCCATTTCAAACACTCTGCATAAGGCAAATAATTCCAGCCTTGAGTTTGTTCTCCGTAGAGGTCACCCCATCCGTCACTGATCCAATGCAAATTAATGCCCACAATGTCTTCCTTTTTCAATGGCAAGGATCCTAACTGCAACTAGAGCTGTGCAAAGAATACATGAAAAAAAAAGAACAAGAATATGAGCCCTGTTTGAAGTGTAAAATAGGAAGTATAATGAAATAGAATCCATTTTCCTGCTGATCATTACTGCACCGAGTGTATCGTTAGTTCTCATTTCTTGGGTTTAGGCTGCACAAGGGTCTCGTGTTTTGCTTCACCTAATTTGTAATGTTTCTGCTATTGTACATTGGCTCAACAATCTCTATTGTTTTAACATTATATTTAACCAGGAGAATCTGGTTTTTTTTTTTGTTTGTTTGTTTTTTTTTTTTTAAAGGTCTCTTTCTACATATTGTTAAAGGAGCTGTTCTGTCTAGGTTTTTTCGTTTGGTCTTACAGGTGAGAAGCTGGGGGTCTGCGCATGCCCTTCCCTAGGTAGTGTACCGACCTTATGCAAGCACTAATAAGAACACCCCCCCCACCCTCCCCAAAAAAATCCACCAATCCCCCCACCCCTTCTCCCCCCTAGGTGGGAAACAGGAGGTCTCCAGAGATTAATCGCATTCATTTTGGATCCAGGGACTCCCTTCTTCCTGAGATACTTACCTCCTTAGGGGGTGCCGGTATCCCCGCGCAGGTTTAGCTGTCCCATTATTTGGGCCAATAGGAAGCCATGACATCATAGGTGGATTCTCATTGGCCCTTGTGACCATGGGCTTTAAAGCTGAGCAAGAGATACCGTAACCCCATAAGGAGGTAAGTATCTCAGGACGCAGAAAGTTAATGCGGTTCAGCTCAGGAGACCCCTTGCAATCCTACAGAAAAGGAAAAGCAGCAGTGTTGCTACATTTTCCCTCTTGCCGCCCCCGGAGACCTGCCGCCCCTAGGCGGCTCCTTACCCAAGGTATGTCTAGGGATGGGCATGGGTCTGCGGAGCTGAACCCCATTCATTTCAGCTGCGGGGACACCCTGCTTCCAGAGATACTAACCTCCATAGGTTTTGTCAATAGGATGCCCGACTGGGTGAACAATACCTCATCTGTCGTGGCTTCCTTTCTGCCCTCGTGACACGGGGGATTCAAACATCCATGAAGGTAAGTATCTCAGGAACCTATGGGGTCCCCAGAGCAGATCTGTATACTACACTGCACTGTAGGGTTGTGCTCCATTTTAACCTCCCAGACACTTAATATTTAAAAAGCCTATATCTCCAGAAAGAAGCATCGACTATGAAAAAAAAAAATCAGCTTTGGAAAGAACAAAAAAAGGAAAAATAGAATGCTTAAAGATAGCCATTTTTTGTAGTCCGCAATGAAATCGTTGGGGAAAAAATCTCCTCCTGCAATTAAGCACACTGCCCCTGCTTTTATAATGGCTTTTCAATTGCTGCCTATACTGACATTACTTTGCCCTACTTTGAAACTTCAAATATATTCATGCCGTGGGTCCTCTTTAGCCACTGGCAAGCTTTTTATCCAGCAAAAATATTGCACCTTTTAGGAATAAGTGGAAAATAGGTGAGGCGGAAAGCGCACTAGAACAAAGGTATAAAGAAAATCTTTCTAATAGCACAAAGGAAAAATAAAATCTTACACCTCAATATATATATATAAAGCCATCCATCACAAATATCCTGTGTCCTTTCACACTTTTGTTTTTGTGCTGCCCAATATGGTGAAATTATATCGGACCATAATTTATTTCCACGCAAACCTCCAGAAACCGCCACCTTGATCTTCCCCACGGATTTACTGGAGCCGCTCAGGGGCAGGAGGTCCGGATATAGCCCAGATGGCCGATTTTACTTTTAAAAGGACAAACCCATTTATGAATAGCGTGGACGGTTTTTGGAATTACAAAATAATGAAATATTAATTGATTAAACTCCTTTTTTATCAGACTGCATGGATTACAATTATTTTATCAATTTCTTTGCAATCTGTAGTTAATCAGCCAATACTGGGGTGGAAATGGAATGATAACACCTGTAGTTGAATAAGATTAAAGAAAGGTAAGGTTTTTTTCGCCCACAGTTTCTAATTAAAGCCCTTATTTAATATCCATGTTCCCTTTCCTCTGCATATTTCAGCTCTATTTACAGTTTAACGGGTATTCTCACACCCAATCGCAGATATAGTGTGAGTGCGGAGAACCTACTGTTACCGGGTGTGGTGCTAAACCTGTTAGGCTCCCAGGAGAGCTGAGCTTCCGCCACGGGGAACCTGGGGCAAGTATATTATGAGTAACCCTGTACTTGGTGCAGCGCCTCCACCTGCGATGGCTCCCACCAGAGGGGGAGTGGT
Organism: Ascaphus truei; assembly: GCF_040206685.1. Taxonomy (NCBI): domain Eukaryota; kingdom Metazoa; phylum Chordata; class Amphibia; order Anura; family Ascaphidae; genus Ascaphus; species Ascaphus truei. The sequence goes on from NC_134483.1 coordinate 37,125,600, forward strand.
TCCTCGCAGGACAATATATATCACTCAGCACACAGTATGTATAACAACCAATACCTTTACTAGTGTGACCATACTCATGCATAACAATCAACAGATCAACAGGTGTCCCTCTCTAGAGGAGACACTAACTAAGGCGTCTCGCAGGACGCTACGCCCTTCACCAGGTGAACCCACCCCGTGTCCAGTAACCACATACACAATACGTCTCCCACCCTTTCCTAGTGAGAGGATATGCGTGACTGCGCAGTCACTGGTCCCGTGTGAATCTAATAGTATCGTTGGTGCACTTGATGTGTAGTAAGGGGCAGGGTCCTTAACCTGGGGCCTGTCCCTTCAACACTCAACTACTGGTGACTCAGGGCTATCTGGGGCCTAGGGGGCTGCTGGCCCAGTGCAGGGAGTCACTGACTCCTGCACCCTACCTCCTTCCCCTGGCTGCTCCTGGCACTCACTGACTCTCCCAGCACCTGCAGCAATGCACTGCAACCTCACACGATGCCCTCTTGTCAGCCCTCACAGCACTGACAGCCGTGACACTGACAAGACTGCACACCACATGCACCTAAGGGCAGATTCCCTAAGATGGGGCCGTCCCTTATTACTTACCCACTAACCTGGTGGGGAGTTGGGGCCTGTCTGGGACCTGGGGGACTTTACCTGGTGTTGGAGACACTTGCTCCCTACACCCTTCCTTCCCCTTCTTGCTCCCAGCTCCAACTGCCGTTGCTCTAAGCCCGAAAAATGTATCTGCCTGTGTGGGAATCCTGGTCTCTCATTGGCCACCTTGAGGCACCTGGTGCTTGCCTCTCTAAGCCTCATGGGAGTTGTAGTCCCATGGAGGCTGTTTCTGTATTGGGGCCGCGTGCGCGATCCTACTGCGCATGCACAACTCCCTAAGGGCTGCCACAACTTCCTAGCCTGTACTGCGCATGCGCGATCACGCCGCATGCGTGCGCGATCACGCCGCATGCGTGCGCACCCGCAATGGCGGCCCCCGCTAGCCGGGTCCTACAGCTCGGCTCGCTCCCTGCACTGGCCCCCACCTTTTGGAACAGCCGGCGGGTCCGTCGCCGCCTCCGGCGGCACTCGTGATCGCGCTGACCCAAAGGAGGGGGTCTCTGGGAGCCGGAGGGCACCGGGGCTACAACAGTATACTGTAGGAATCTTCCTGAGTAATTGGAAAATAGCTTCACAGATCATTGAATGGGGAGCTAACACTCAGTGTAACACGCTTCCTGGAGCCTACGTTACCCCTCAAATTCCAACTCCAAATTCTTAAGATTCAGCGGAAGTATATGGTTAGATTGTGGTCTAATTGAGATCTAATTCAAATTCTCCAGACTCTAAATCAGTTCAAAACTGGTGCAATTACCAGGACAGGTTGCATCATTGAGAAATACCATCATTTTTTTTTCTTTATGTATTCAGTGCTTTTTTTCACCCCATATTTACTTTTTATTCAATATTTGTTTTTCATTATATTTTCAGAATAAACAGAAAATGTGTCTAACAATTTCCCTAAAAAGTGATTTAAACAGCTGAGATCACAATGTCGTTTGCATTGGTGTCACATTGTCGCCTTTCCATGACAGAGGGATCAGTAACTTAGTGCACTATATTGCCACACTATGTTACACTGAATGCAAACAGGATAGGGTATTTACAATACAATGACTTAATCAGGGCGGACAAATAAGAATCAAAATTGCCTCACACAAAATAGGGGAAACTAAATGTCACGGGTGTGTGGATCTCAAAACCTGCCCACTGACAGGTTTTCTAGATCCAGGACAGTGTGTTGACCTGGGCCCTGGGTATCTGAGTGGGACGAGAGGTCAGTGGCCAGGGAGGGCCTCACAGCAGCGGAAAGCTTGGGCCCAGCAGTGCACGGAGACCCCAACGGTCGGATGTGAAAGTTAGGGCCAACTTTTGGGGCAGGGTTAAGAGACTGAAGCAGTGGAGGGAAACAGGTGCCACATTCTGCACAGAGGCCTGGACAGTTGAATGCTAAGTTGATCACGAATTTTGGGCAGCCTAGAGGGCCTAGTCCCAGCTGTCCCCTGCTGTTCACGGCCCTGCCGATAAAGTTCATCCTACCAACTATAGATTTTTAAACAGTTTGCAACAGTTTGATGATGCAACAACATTTTCCAGTTTTTCTCCCCAAATAAAAAAGTTGCCAACATTTTTTTGCATGTCATATAACCTGCATGTGGCCATATAACCTGCATGTGGCCATATAACCTGCATGTGGCCATATACCTGCATGTGGTCATATAACCTACATGTGGCCATATAACCTGCATGTGGCCATATAACCTGCATGTGGTCATATAACCTGCATGTGGTCATATAACCTGCATGTGGCCATATAACCTGCATGTGGCCATATAACATGCATGTGGCCATATAACCTGCAAGTGGTCATATAACCTGCATGTGGCCATATAACCTGCATGTGGCCATATAACCTGCATGTGGTCATATAACCTGCATGTGGCCATATAACCTGCATGTGGTCATATAACCTGCATGTGGCCATATAACCTGCAAATGGCCATATAACCTGCATGTGACTTTGCTACATTTTATTTATGTCTTCTTTTTAAAGTAAAGAAAATCAAGTAACATTTTAGTGAAAATTACAACATTTCCAAAAATAAACTGAAAAAATATGTGCACTGAATCCTGAGCAGTTTGCGCATCTCTTCTACAGACATCCGACTATAGCAACAGTCCATATAGTAAAATCATTGAATTAGTAGCACACAGTAACAAAGAGCAAAACCAACATAACAAACAATGTTAATGTCACATGCTTCAATTGTAAAATATAAGTATTATAGTATTTCGGGGCAGTCACCCTTTTGTAATAAAGAATAAGATAATATATAAACGTGATACTGTATGTTGCTGGCCTCTCTGAATGGTTCAATCAACCATGTTCCTGGTTCTTACTGTAGATTGGGTGGGTTGTCATGCTATCTTACTATACCCCCTTATCACGTGACAAGTAGCCATCGCTGCTATTTTAATTGAAGATTTCAAATGTGTCCCTAACTGGTTGATATTGACTTTATTTGTTTATCCAATGTTTTACCAGGAAGTAATACATTGAGCGTTACCTTCTCTCCTTTGAAAGTATTTATGTAAATTGTGCCCATGCATAATAAATGACAATTCAGTTGGACAATTGTTATCTGCTGGAGCATCGGGCACGTCAAACATATAAATGAAGAAGTTGCCTGTAAAAACTATTCTATGAAACGTCTTTGTTTCCTCTGAACGGGACTAGACAATGCACAAGTATTAAGCTAAATGTTTCTGTTATTTCTATTTACTTCATTGGTTCCCAGACTATCTGTTTCTACAGAAATAAGGCAGCAATAAGGGAGCTGAAGTACATCTACACTATAACTCTGTACATGGAATAGCGAGATAAGCAGTATCTGTTTTAATGGCTTGAACGTTCTGTTTGTTAGTCAACATATCAATACAGACAAGTGTAATTGTCTTCTCTGTATTTCCACCCAATTGTAAATGCAATAAAGTACAATAAACTGATAGCAGACAAAGCATTTTAAAGGTAAACAGTGGTACATAAAAGAGCAGTTCTGCTTTGTTAACAAAATGTTTTCCAACAACTTACAACAGAAATCTGCTTTCTTAGACAATAATAATAATAATTTTATATATATATATATTTAAAATATGAGTTTCTTTGTGATTTAGGGTAAGTTGACAGTAGAATTATTTTTAACACACTACATCATATTATTGATTTTTTCTTCTTTTTCGCCACGTATTCTTTTTGCCTTTTTTCTTGTGGAGCAACTTGAAAATAGTGCAGACTTTTTTGTTGTTCATCATAGACTGTGATTCCTTTCCATTGATTAACAAGAGATTTCTCCCTAGCTGTCCTAACATTTAAAGGTTGTAAAATTTACTTCGCTCATCTCAATCACCCATCCCCACTTTAGTACTAGGCAGCCATTCCACATGTGGTCCTTTGAGAACTCTTTAGGCCTATTACATACAGTATATAGTATGAAGAACTCTCTTACCAGCAGCGTACAACTAATCTGCCCATCAACAGAACCCATACAGCTGCTAAACTCTGCAATACATTTTGGGAAGTAAAAAAGTTTTACTTTATAGAGCAACTAACTCTTAATTCTGCCCAAAGCTATCATCTAATTCCTACACTCTTGATTGTTATGTTAATTAATGTGTGGTAACTATGAATGCTGTTAATGTCATTAACATGATTAGCTGCTAACGAGCAATAATGTTTATAACACTTCTGTGAAAAGACCAGTAAGCTTGGGACCAGGGAAACTGAATGACAATTCAGATGGACAATTGTTATCTGTTGGAGCATTTGGGCAAGTCAAAAATATAAATGAAGAAGTTGCCTGTAAAAACTATTCCATGAAACGTCTTTGTTTCACTGTGGGAAGGGTAAGTAAGCCTAACACACAGACACAAAGATGTAACTCAATACGAAGTGCGCTACGTTTTTCTTTGGCGATGGTGTGGCATGTGCAATAGGAAGGCTGCATTTACTGAAATTACTGGACCAGGGAACTAATACAGAACTAATGAACTAACCGCAAGACTTAGGGTTATTCTATCAACCATTAGAGACAAATAAATTATCTTCTGAACCCTATCATGTAAATTGTGAGTAAAACATACTGTATATAAACATCTGATGACATATGCTGTATACTTCAGGCATTCCCTATGTTGAGGTTGTAAGTATTATCATCTTATTTAATCATTTATCATCACTGTGCTAGCATATTGTAATAGACAAGTAACTATACTCCTTTTCAAGTAAATTACATTGAGTACATAGAGAATAGGATATTGAATGCAACGATTTAATCCGTGTGGTATACAGTAATGCAATGTTCTAAATTAGTTACATTAATTTGTACGTTGCCTTGTCTCATATTCTGCCAGTATTTAATGTAAAACTATATATTATCTCAGAATGTTTGGGATTTCCAAATTCTGCTGTAGTGTGGGGACATTGGCAGTAAGCATTAAGCACTATGACAGACTAGCTTAGTGTACTGAGTGATGCAAACATTGGGTATTGAAAAAACAATGCTGAGCTGAATAAATCTCACATGAAAACCTAAACATTCATCTTACAATTAATAATTCATTGAAGAACAAGACATAGTACACTGTAGCCTAGGGTAATGATGTATCCTTGCTTACCTTGAATTTCACTTCATATCCGCACAACTTCCGAATTTCCCTTTAAAAAAAGTTTCAATAAAAAACTATATTGAATACATATACTGTAGCAACACACTTTAAACCATAAAAAGCAGTCTTGGTTCCAGCCAATAGCTAAAGGTTGTATCTTCTTTTACCGACCACAACATCCTCCAAACAGTAAATCTCCAGTACTGCGTATACAAGGACCTTTGTGTTGTTTTATTTCTATGGAATAAAAGCAGGTACAACACAAAATCAAAAAAAATGCAGGCACACCGGCCTTCAAAATTGTGATACCTAAGGTTTTATTTGATAGGAAAAGTAGTGGGAGCCAAGAATGAAATAGAGAAATTACTGTAAGCATCATTATACACGTTTTATGTTTATTTTCATTGAAAGGGTACCGTGTTTATCATCAGCATAAGCCAACATATCTCCTTCCCTACCAGAGGGTTCTAAATTGCATTGTGATAGATTAAGCTGCAGACCAAGTAATATCCTACATGTGTTTTTTTTTAATAAATCAGTTCTGTACAATGAGAAAATACTTGTAGCATTTTTTTTAAACAGCTCTAAATTATATTGGAAAAAATGTGTGTGGTGCTCTCAAGACAATACTTAAGCCAGATATATATATATATATATAACAGGAAAACAACCCTTGGATAAGTATATATAATGTCTCTAGGAATGTAGCCCGGTAATGACAAACCCACAAACCATGCAGTAAGGAAATGTCAATAACACCAGCAGGTGACCGGTAGATGAAACATCCTATGACTTGAAACACTATAGTGGGACAATATGGAACGAACTCACTTGGGAATCTTCATCCACCATCAGCAGCAAGTCCAATTGAGTTCCAATGTCCAGGGTTGAATGTGCATCCGTAGAAAGTACTCAGAATGTGGAACAGTGAAGAAAAAACGAAGCACCAAGTCCAGCTGTAGAATAGCAATGACACCAACAGGGATACGTACCAAAAATAAGCTGTTTAATGGGATCTAGACAAAGTAACAAACACACCTACGCGTTTCCGACCTCAACAGTCCTTTATCAATTTCTTCACTGTTCCACAAGCTCTAAATTATATTTTTAATGTTTTATAATGTAACAAGCATTTTTTGTTTCTATAGCAACCATTTACAAAGTCACACACCCGTCCTCTTCTGAAACAAGCTCTGGAACACCCCTTTTTGAGCCCTGCCCTCTCTCTAGCAGTGCACCAATTGTATCTAGCGACTGCCTGGTCACATGATCTTCCCCACAGAACATGGCTTCTTTGGACCTCTTCTGCTGCACTGACAGCCATTTAGTGAACCCCCCGAACTGAATCTTCAACAATTGATCACAGGAGAACGGATCGATCGGCAACGTAGCTAATTACTTATCATTGTGTGGATTGTATTGATGCACATAATAAAGATTATTTTTTTTTTTTTTTTTTAAACGCAGCTTGGACTTCTGCTTTAACAGGTTACTTTAGCCCTTCCCCAGAGCGTCTGACAGACAAAGGAGTCTGATCTGCATATATCTGAAAATCATAATGGAACGGAATATAATTAGAGGAAATAAACAACGGTTCCTATAATGTGTAATATTTATACAATATAACCCCAATCTCAGATAACATGCAATCTGGAAGAATTTGCTGATCTCTATCTCAAGTGAAGCATACCTGTATCATGACTAGTAACCAAGTATCAAACCAAACAATGATTCACTGACTGCTGCAGTGAACATGCAGAAAGAGAGTATTAGAATGTTGTAGCCAACGTAACTTCGGTGACTTACTAGCCTTTGGGGGATTGCATATTCATTTTTATTAACTTTAATTAGAAGAGCACTATAAAATGTTCCCATTCTGTGTTGCGTGAGAAATGCAGAAGTTAATTGCTCTTGACATTTAATTGGTTTATGCTTCTATCTAACGCAATCTTGCACTACAAACGATTGAGATACCAGCGGGCCCATTTTTAAGATACAGCCATAGATTATTCACCAATAAATTAGTCTGTTTGTTATCTCTAGCAATAAATTACAAATGTGATTTAACTAGGTTGCGGAACCATGTAAGTCATTCTGCCATGTATATATGCAGACTGATTATACCACTCGAGGGATAACTGTTTTCAGGCTATGCATATTTGTCACTTTATATTCAGGCATGTTCAAAGATTTAAGCCATCTGAGTTCATACCTGTCTTTTGTCTTCTTCCCGATGTCATTTCGTGTGGCATGGAAACCCACAAGCATTGTCAACATTACCAATTCTAATTTCCAATGACCAGATAATGATAGAGTTCAATATGGCTGCATTCACGCAAGCAGACAATTGGAAATGCATCCATTATAATATGACATTTTTGAAACTGAAAGGCAAGAAATAAAGGATATGAAAAGGAAAATAAGAGTAATTTACAGACGTTTAGTGTAAGAATTTCACCAAACGAAAAATAAGCCGAGTAATATATTAAGGTTTCCTGATGCAAAAATATAACCTGTTATAGCAAAGAAAAAATATCCAGCTGACAAATAAAGAATGAGATAACAAATTATCTGTCTGGCCCAGATCCACTATGTTCCTATTTAAATGGGCGTTATCCGAAGTCGTAATGCCTAACGACAATAACCTAACATTAACCCAACGTCGCTCCTTGAAATAAAGGATGGCTAAAATGTTCTGACCATTAGTGCTAATGATAGGCAAAGAGGCGTTCCCCGAACTTTCCATATCCACTAAAGGCCGTGAACGCAGGGAGTTAAGACTAGGTTATTTAGGGCATACCCAAAGGTGGAGTTACCCCCATCCAGACCCTGTATAATAGGTTACCTGTAGGTACTGTATGACGTACTTAAAGCCAGGTTATTTGAAGTTAACACAATGTAGTGCTAACTTACAGTACTTAACACAATACCATGCTAATTAAAGCTCACATAAAGCCTATGCTAATGAGATATACAAAGGACGTTTGGTTTTGCATATAATTACCTTTGCAGATATGGGTTAAACTTAGGGTAAATAACATCCGTTACTAATTTAGGCAACCTAGCATTATTTATGGCTATGGCCCCACTGTTGTACGGGCACCTGGCGGTGCGTGCACCAACTACAGCTGCGATCGGAGGTCTGTAGGGGAGCGATGGGATGCGTGGGGGGGTAGGGCCCTGATGGGGGGGGGGTGCAGCCATGGCGGCGCATATCTGCCCTTCCATTGGCTGCCCGCCATGCACGTGACCACGTCGTGGCACGGGAAGACAAAATTCTTGTCTTCCCTGCCAGTGTACGCGTCACAACGCTTTGCACGCCTACACACACAGCCACTGGGGCCTGCCCTATAGAGGGCTGTGCTGTGGTGTGTGGCACGCACGCGGAAGCATGAGCCTCAGCGGCCACTGGGGGCCTGCCCTAATGGAGCTTAGTGCAACTTGGCCTAAATGCTGAGAAACAGCTTCCCCTTGCTGGAGTAAATTTGAGTTCCAGCCATTTGATTGGAGCTGATCTTTTCTCCATATTTGGGTAGTGCTCTCACATTACATTGAATTGGGATCCTCAGAGACAATGTGATAGCAAAAACATTCTTTTTTTTTTTGTGATTATGGTGTAGTCTGAATGATCTTATTGATAGACTATACCAGAATGCTTATGTATATAGTGTAGTGTAGCTGTCAATCTGTGTGACCCGCGTGCAGCTGCAGAACGGTTTAGAAAGGAAACATGTCCTTAGCATGTGATACTATTATACATTCTACAGCTTGAATCAATAAGAATATCACTATTATGTATATAATATATATATATATATATATATATATATATATATATATATATAAAAATATATTTATATATATATATATATATATATATATATATATATATATATATATATATATATATATATATATACTCAAATGAGCATACTGCATGCATTTAGAGATAACAGCTTCTACTTTATGCATGCTATATGTCTATTTTTGGGTGAAAACAATGCAATGGCAGTTATATGCGGGACTTTCAGTCTTGCACATTCCATGTTCTTACGAGTTACCCCATCGTTTCAGTTCAACTCACTAGAGATTATAGGCTGACACTGAGTGATGCGTATGCAGAATACTAAAAGCCCAAAGCAGTATGCAAGATTATGATCTGAAAATGTGACCAATTGCGGTCTGTCTGTGCAAATGAGCTGTCACAGATCTGGAGATTGTAGGATGGGTTACCTTACTCACAGTAATGCTGGGGACTGGCAAGGCATGTGTTCATTTCACATCACATAGAATTATATTAACACTACGGTAACAAAGGTTGCCTGGGAAGAAAACATTGTGCAGCATTGGAGGATTTTTCAATTTCTTTACATATCTGCAGATGTGTGTAGATTCATCATAGTTAGTAATGACTTTTATTGAACCGGGACTAGATGCTTTGATGCAAAAGTGTGTACAAAGCTTTGAAAAGCTCACATCTAATTGTTTATATATATATATATATATATATATATATATATATATATATATATTTATATAGGCAATACGATACCGTGTAGAAACGAATATCAGAGGCACAGCTCCAAATGGTTGTCAAAAGAATATATTGTATTAACAAGACATCATTTCCAACGTTTCGGTCCGCGTGAGGGACCTTTCTCAAGAAACGAATATCAGAGGCACGCGGACCGAAACGTTGGAAATGATGTCTTGTTAATACAATATATTCTTTTGACAACCATTTGGAGCTGTGCCTCTGATATTCGTCTCTACACAGTATCGTATTGCCTATTTGTACTATACAGGATTTGCACCCACCTTATTGATTTCCCAGACGGAGTGCCTATTGTTCTTTATATATATAAATATATACATATTTGTGTCTTCTAAATGAATTGCTATACCACTAAAACTGTTATGTTTCTATATTGATGTTGGTGTGTTTTGTGTCTACGTAACAATGCAATTGTGGAGCTAAAGTAGTGCATATAAAAATACATTTTGTGTCACTTTTCATCAATATATCAAAATACTTTTTTATCATATTGTTTTAGTGCCCATCTGCTTTGATCTGGGGAGAGTCAATAAAAGCTATTGTGGAGGAGTCACTTGTGGCAAACAATAGAATGGAAGTATTAAAGCATTGATTTTCAACTTTTTTGGGTTAAGGAACCCTATAATTATATTGTGACATTCTGCGGATCCTCAACTCTCTTAATAGCACAACTGAGATCAGATGCATTGTAAGGAACCCCAACCCTCTCTAATAGCGCGTCTGAGATCAGATGCATTGTAAGGATCCCCAACCCTCTCTAATAGCGCGTCTGAGATCAGATGCATTGTAAGGAACCCCAACCCTCTCTAATAGCAAATCTGAGATCAGATGAATTGTAAGGAACCCCAACCCTCTCTAATAGCGCGTCTGAGATCAGATGCATTGTTAAGGAACCCCAACCCTCTCTAATAGCGCGTCTGAGATCATATGTATTGTAAGAAAATCTAACCCTCTCTAATAGCGCGTCTGAGATCAGATGCATTGTTAAGGAACCCAAACCCTCTCTGATAGCAAATCTGAGATCAGATGAATTGAAAAGAACCCCAACCCTCTCTAATACCGCGTCCGAGATCCGATGCATTGTAAATTTTTCTGTATTGTAAATTATCTGAAAATTGGAGGGAACCCTCTAGGGATGCGCATCAGAGTTCTCCTGTTTTGTTTTCTCAAAAACTCAGGTTTGTCAGGTTTCAGGTGGAGTTAACAATTTGTATATTAACACAAATCTTATGTAGAGCCCTCCTTCCCCCCCCCCTTGAGGGATCCTAACTAATCTAAGGAGTAACAGGGAGTTAGAAAGTTAATCCTAGTAACGGCCCTTAGATAACATGTTGCAAGTAGCCAGGATGTAAATGTTGCAAAGTGATTGAGGCTGGAGTTTAGCCACTCCTTGTTTTTAGAACATGCTGGGAGGGTCACCTGATCTAGGGTGACACAGCATAGGCTAAGCCCACCCTTATTTTGCCCAGTTACAGAGGTAGGGAGAAAGACCACAAATAGGCGGGGAGAGTAACTCGACCCTCAGATCCCACGAGGAACCAGAGGAGGTAATCTCACTTGTAAATATGTTTTATAGTAAGTAACTAGGAAAGAAGCCCTTTGTGACTTTTCCCTCACTGCAAAATAACAATCAGTTTTAGGTTACCCCTATATGAACTTTAGGCGCAGCACATCCTACCAAATTAATATATATTTCTGATGATGGAAGCTACAGGTTAACATATGGTCCCTGGAGAAGCTCACCCCCCCCCACCCACTCCCAGTGTCCCAAACCCCAACATAACACATAGATAAATAAACACATACACATAAGGTTTGGAGGTACAAGACTGCATCTTGCGCCAGAGTGCTCGTTCATTGGGTCAAAGTTAAAGGTCATTTACCAATGGCCCGTAACACCCCCCAATCTGGGCACCACCAAGCCCAGCCATTTGGTGAGGAAGGGCCCCAGGAACGTATGTTTAAATGAGCATTGCCCACTCGCCACTCCCAGCCACTACCGGGTTTTCCCAAAAAAGGAGCCCCATCTGGCAAGCTTACCCGTACTTACCCCCCTCCCCCCCAACTCCTACCGCGACTAAGACAACAAACACCTTCACATTTTTGACCATGTCCCCTCATTCAAGGAACCTCTCTCTCATATTCTCTTTATTTCTTTACAGTTTCTTTCTAGTTTATTTTTTCTTTTCTAAAAGTACCATGGGTCAAGACACCTTGTTACTGAGGGCTCAAGGCTACTTTCTTGAGGCTGATTCTATATGTGCCGTAGCGACCGATGGGGAAACTTTCGGCACATATAGAATTAGCCCCTTTAGTAAATCTTTGGAAGTGAGGTACTAGACTGGAAGAAGGAACTCCGAAATAAACATTGCAATCATCCAAACCTAGTGGAGGTACACAGATTGAAAGCACAATTTTGTCTCACCAACAATTTTAATAGAATAACATTTTAATATTGTACTCTGATAACACAGATGCAGCACAAGTGGCAATGATATACTTTGCATATAATTTGTACCAAGTTCACTCAAAATAGACAATTAAGCACTGATCTGTGTCATCCTATGGAAAGGGTCCTGCAGAAGCCCCTACCACCTTTTTGTGTTATCTTGCTCACTATATAAAGGAAGACAGTGGATTTTTTACATACAGTATGAACGGACACTAGGGCATTGGAAAACAAGCCATGCCAGGACGTTTCTAACCTTTAAACATCTCATAAATATGAATATAACTGTATGAGATTCTTTGAGGGATGTATAATTAGCTGAGAGACACATCGTGGTGAATGTCACCTGAGTGACATTCTCTGATCTTTGGATGACAGCCTCTGTCTGTGGTGCCTCTTCCTTGAGACAACGATGAGAACAGTGGATATTTACAGGTGCCCGGTTTGGAATACTGTTTATTAATTGAAATAGTTCTCTTTTATTCCTTAGAATCTGCATTGTTTGTGAGAAACTATTGATACTTGTTATAGTTATTTTTTATTTTTTTTAATTATACTGAGATTTAAATCAATTCTGTGCTCATAAATTAGCATTACTAAAGTGAATAATGAAAATCTTTATCTTTTTGATTTACTCTCTGTTGGTGAATTATTAATCCAGTGAACACATAGCCTAATTATAATTAAAATTTCTTAGAACTAATAAATAAAAATCGAAATAAAACTACACACGAATAAGTGCAAAACTGCTTGTGTACAGTACATTTTTCTATCCATTTTTGGTTCTTCAGTAGGGCACAAGGATAAAGGATGAAAAAGAGCCGAGAGAAACACTGAAGGCCTCTAGTGAGCACTTTAATGAGAGAGACCAACTTTTATTACTTCTCGTACATTATAAATTAATATAAGTCCACTTGAGCATCCATTTTCATTTGTGATTATGTATAAAACTCAGTAATTATATAAGATCTCTTTGATCAAGGCCATCAATAATCATGGTTGTATATTTTTATGCTGCTCAGAACAGAGAGTCAATAAAATCTTAGTATATGATTACAAATGAAGAGCCACCGTGATAAATATACCCCTGGTGCACAAAATGCATAGCTGACATGGGAAAGGAAGCTTTCTCCTCTCTTCCCATCTGTGTGAAAGTCACATTTAACAACGTAATTGCACTGAAATAAAACTACATACTGTAGTTACAGTACATGGTTACATAGTACAGCGGTGCGCAAAGTGGGGGGCGCGACCCCCAGGGGGGGCGGGAGATTGTGCTGGGGGGGCGCGGGCAGTTGCAGAGGCCCCGCGCTCTTCCCCCAGGCATTTAAATTAAATGCCGGGGGATCGCGTGAGGCCCCTGCAACTGTTTACTTACCGGGATTCAGCCGTCTGTGTTGCGTCACCATGGCAACGCGGCGTCAATAGACGCCGCGGCACCATGTGACCTGACGTCACACGCCCACGCAGCGTCATCTGACGCGGCTGAAGGAAGGCAGGGGGGCGCGAGAGCCGGGGCAGAGAGACAGGGGGGCGCAGCTCAAAAAGTTTGCGCTCCCCTGACATAGTAGATGAGGTTGAAAAAATACATATATCCATCTGGTTAAACCTATGCAAAGTTTAGAGGACAGATACTTATCCTAAATTTTTATTTACAGTATTTTGATCCAGAGAAAAGCAGACAAAAAATCCCCAGTGAAATATCATCCAATGATATCTCATATGGAGAAAAATAAATGCCTTCCTGACTCCAATAATGGAAATCGGATTTCTCCTTGGCTCAACATCCTTACCATGTTTACTTACAGTATTTGTATATCCTAAATACTTTTCCTTTCTAAAAAGACGATCAACCTATTTTTGAAGATATCTATTGTATCTGCCATCACAGACTCCATGGATAATGAATTCCACATTGTAATTGTCTTTACTGTAAATAACCCTTTCCTTTGTTGCTGATGAAATATTCTTTCACCCAACCTCAGAGGAGGACGCTGTGTCCTTTGTATTGACATTAGGATAAATAGATCTTTTGAACGCTCCTCAAATATATTTGTATATAGTTATCATATCATCTCTTAGGCTGCGGACATGGTCGGCAGACCGCGCTGTCCCGTGCGGATGCTCCGCGATGAGCCCTGTCCTCCTCAATGAGGATGTCTTTAGAAGGGGCTTCCGTGAGCGTCTGCAGGCGTGCTGAATCGCACTGAATTAGAGCGAGACACCTCAAAATGTTTCAGAGTGCGCTGGGGCATTGAAGAGCCAATCAGAGTGAAGACGTTGATGTTGGCGCCGTGACGGTTACGTCTGCGGCGCACGAGCAATCAGCGCTGTGACATAATTGCCACGCCTCCCAAGCACGCACGCTGCCTCGCCTGCAAAGCCATGAAATCTCTCTGGCTTCAGCAGGCGGGCCTCATTGTCAGCGCGCAGGAGCGCGGATGGCTGTACCATGTCCGCAGCCTTAGATGCAACTTTTCTAATGTAAACACATCTAAATTAGCTAGCCTCTCCACATAAATCAGATTTCCATCCCATTTATTATTTTCGTGGAGAAGATCTGCACTTTGTCTAGTTCCATAATGTCTTTTCTAAGGAGTGGTGCCCAAAATTGTTTTCCATATTAAAGATGTGGTCTTACTAATGCTTTATAGAAGAGCATACTTACGTTTACTTCCCTTCCATCCATTCCCTGCTAATGCAATTCTAATGCTAATGCCTTTGCAGCTACTGCATGACATTGAGCACTATTGCTAAGCCTGCTGTCTACAAGCACTCCTAAATCCTTCTCCATCAAGGATTCACCTAATTTGGCCCCATTTAATTTGTAAAATGCCAGTTTTTTCTTGTTTCCAAAATGCATAACTTTATACGTATCTGTTCTTATCTCATCTTCCATTTACCTGCCCAAGTTTCCAGCCTATCCAAGTCCTACCTTACACAATTTAGTGTCATCAGCAAAGGTCATTAATATGCCAACCTCATGGTCATTAATAAATAAGGTACAAATCAGGGGTCCCAGTACCGATCCCAAGATATTCCACTCACAACTTTAGCCCAAGCTGAAAAGGTTCCATTTACGACCGCTCTCTGTTGTCTATCCTTTAACAAGTTTTTAGTCCATGTGCAAATATTTTTACCCAGTCAAAGTTCCTTTATTTTGTTCACTAACCTCATGTGTGGCACTGTATCAAAAGCCTTTTCAAAATGTAAGTAGACCAGATAAACTGCATTACCCTGGTCTAAATTCCTATTTACCTCCTCAAAGAAACTAATAAGGTAAGTTTGGCACGACCTATCCATCATATATCCATGCTGACTATTACTAATAATTTTGCTATCCATTAGGTATTCCAGAATATTATCCCGTAGTAAACCTTCACGTTGCTTCCCCACAATTGATGTCAGGCTTACAGATTTGTAATTCCTCGGTTGTGATCTAGCTCCCTTTTTAAACATACATCTGATTTACGCCAATCTTGTGATACTGAGCATGTGGACATGGAGTCCTCGAATAAAACATTTATTATGGGAGAGGGAGCGGCTCAGTGAGTAGAGACACTGACTGGCACTGAGAGTTTGAAGCAGGGGAACCTGGTTCAATTGCAAGTGTTGGCTCCTTGTGACCTTGGCCAAGTCACTTTATCTCCCTGTGCCTCAGCTCCAAAAACATAGATTGTAAGCTCCATGGGCAGGGACCTGTGCTTGCAAACTGTCTCTGTAAAGCGCTTCGTAAAACTAGCAGTGCTATACAAGAACATGCTGAAGTTTTTTTGCTAATGGTTTGGCTATTACTGAACTTAACTCTTCAATAACCTTTGTGTGAATGCCATCTAGGCCAGGTTCTTTATTAACTTTAATTTTATCAAGCCTCCTATCCACTTTTTCCTGTTTACCAATTGTTCATTGAGGTTGTAACTTCCTCCTGTGGCACTGGTCTTACAATTGATTCCACTCTGGTAAATACAGAGGCAAATGATTTATTTAATACCTCTGCCTTTTCCTTATCTCCAATAATTTGCCTGCCCATTACATATCCTAATGCATACTCATTTACCCTCTTAACTTTGCCCTAATATATTTGTACTTCCATGTACTATGAAAACAAAAATGCAATACAATTCAAGGTGGGTAAAATGGAACAAGGTGAGCTGTCAGGAATTGGTTACCCGGGTACCATAGGGGTCTTGATGAAGGTATGCTATCATCCTTATTGGTAATTACCATAGGGGTCTTGATGGAGGTACTGTATGCTATCATCCTTATTGGAATGTACCATACATTGGTTATTACCATAGAGGTCTTGAAGGAGGTATGCTATCATGCTTATTGGAATGTACCATACATTGGTTATTACCATAGGGGTCTTGAAGGAGGTATGCTATCATGCTTATTGGAATGTGCCATACAGTAAATTGCTAATTGTTAGAAGTTGTCTGTTTAAAGATGCTGCATTATTAGGTACTTGCCTAAAGTTAGCTTTTACAACATTCCTTGACTTTTCTGCTTGCCATACACTCTGATGCCTCTATCATTAGTATTTGAGCAATACGTTCCCCTTAATTTCGCACTGTGAATTTGCCTTCACGATCCATTCTTTTCCCTACCATTGCCAATATTTGGCTTCCCGGGCACTATCTTCAGCCTAGCCTTCCATTTTGTACTAGTCATTCCAAGGTATCCCTCACTACACAATCAATAGTAATAAACCAGAACCAACACGCAAAGCAAAAACCAGAACCAACACGCAAATAAAAAAAATGTTAGAACCAAAACCAGAGCACGAAAGAAAGTCCCAACCCTTAATCTTAAAAAGCAGGTGGGGAAGGGAGGTGCTGCCAACGTTGAGTTTTGTTAGAGCAACCTGGGAGAGGTAGTATCTACATTTGATGAGAGCGTCAGAAATATGTTTATACCTAAGTAATGAATCACTCCGCGTTCTTAATTTTACAACCACATTTCTAAAGGAAAACAATTACTTAACAATTAATTTTTTTTTAAATGTATTGGTTAAAGTATTTTCTGTTCCATTCTACCACCGCATTGAAAAGATATCAGTAATTGCATCATAGTTATTTACCATAAAGCGGCTTGAAAACATCCTTCTTTGTAAGCTTTGTGGTACTTATTGCTCAACATGTACTGTATACAGTAAATATATTTTTATTCTTTGATTTGCGACTTAGCTGCACTGTTATAACTGCTGAGTTCCACTGTATTTAATAACAGGATAGCCTGGACGTATGCTGAGAAGAAAATTGACCACCCAAGCTGATCATTACAAATAACACCACCACCTGCTGTAAGAAATAACCATTTATTTTTATAGTTGCAATACCAGAGTGCTATTTTTCACTATTCTCTATAAAGGCATTTGCTAAGGAGCTGTAGATTTACTGTACTGTCCATAAAGTTTCATTTTTTTTTTCATGTTCATTCCCACTGATAATAATACACGTACAATATAGAATGTTTCTCCAAAGGAATTAAGGATGACTTAATGATGCTCAATACAATAATCAGATGTGTTCATCCCAACAGATTGTGTCTATAGTACATATTGAGGGGAAACAAATCATTTTTTTATGTCTGAGAAGGAATTTCAGAAAATGTCTAAACTTTTAGTTAATGAAATCGTAAAAACAAAACAAAAATTGTTTGGCATGAAAAGATAAGCTTATATATCATGCATCTACTTATTACATTGTTTTATTCTGAATGTCAGACTGTGAAAATAAAAATTAGCACATATTTATGTTTACCTGTTTATACATGACAGGAGAACAGTACAAATAACTCAAAAATAACTGTAGACAGCATACAGGACTTGCAGAAACCACTTAAACTATATTTTCTTTTAAATAAAGCATAATAGATTACATTTCCAGAGCAGCCTCTTCTTCTGTATTCAATACATTGATGAGGTGACTCACATAAACCAGTTTCAGCTGAGCCTTCCAGAAGCCTTGAATCCTCACATTGCTGCAGTCAGTGTACTCACTAACCCAGTTCAGCCATTTAGTAAAGCCAGTAGTAAACGATCAGATAAAGTAAATATGCAATATTGTGCAAAAGAATGTTTTCCAGACAGGAGAGTGAAACCGATTTGCATTGAATATTTTTACATATAGTATCCAAATGCTTTTTATATTGCTAGCATTACTGAGAATGGGCAGCAAGATTAATTAGATCTCAAGGGCTACATTCTACAAAAGGCATGTACTGTATGCCTTAATGCACAATTCTAGAGGTTAAGCACCATAGCTATTTCTGCTGGGCCACTTAGCGCTGTCCATTTACACTTTCAAGTCTGCAGCTCATCAGGATTCAGTAAATCGTCTAACAACTCGTCAGCATGAATGCTAAAACATTTGACCTCTTGTTATTAATATTAAAAGAAAACTACTGACAGATTTTTTTTTTTCCCATTCAGACTTGTAACAAAATGTTTCAAAGAATCATATCTTGAGAATATGGTAATGAAACCCAGAGCACAGATTCAAGAGTGAGGCAACTTGGAATACAGGCACCCATGTTAATTACTTACTTTATGGTGTAGCAATCCAAAGGAAATTGAATATTTAGTTAACATTAATGGTACCACAAACTGTAGCAAAGTAGTAGCATTGGCTACTGTCATGGTTTTATTATAAGGATGTTTTGAAGTTGACCATGTACAGGGTATTGGAAGAGCCTTGTTCTGTGTATTGTATTGTACCTCAAAGCCACATGCGGGAAAGTATGTGGGCAAGTAGAGGTGAATCAGAGAAGAGAAACTAAAATGCATCTACATTGTGCTATAAAAGCTCTAAATAAGAGGAAGGAGACATACTGCAGAGAGTAAAATGTGAAACATTATGGGGCCATTATGTGCAATAGGAGAAGGGAAATATTAGAGAGCACATCATTGGAGGTCTAATCCCACATAGGACAAACGTGAAATAATGGTAGTGCAGCAGTACATTCAGTGGGATATACCTTGGTTGTTGACACTTTATAATTCAGATAAGATAAAGTATTTTTATATATTTAGAAGCTGTGATTTTTCGTATCTTGTTTCCTTCAACACAATGCCCATGCTAGGTGCCAGGATCTGGTGATGTCCTTTCATGGTTTGAGAGGCAGTGCTACAACCTACAGTATGCTTGGTGGCAGAGTTTAGCGCTGTCCTCTCATGCTGCTATAGTGAATATCAGGGGAGGATGGTGTCCTTTCATGGAATGTTGGTTATGTAATTCGGATTGGTCCACCAAGCAGGTACAACAGGTGCAACTGGTTTATGGATTTGTCTGGAACTCAGTATAGAGCTGGTAAGATCCTCTTAAATAAGCTTGTGGTTATTATCACTCGCAATTGTGTTTTGGCAGACTATTTATTCAACTCCAAATTTATATAGGGTGTGTGATTAATTATATAATGTAGAAGGCTGGAGAGGTCTTAATTTTCCAACCATTATGAGTGTCTCCACATACACGCAATCCATCTAATACCTTGGTTTAAAAGAAAATATACAAGCTTTGGGATCAAAACATATATTAAAACATTTATTGTTAAACATTGCAAGCTGGATTGGATGTACACTGATATATTTTTTAAATACCATGGCAAGTTTTGGATTGAGTTACCAAATGTGAAATTGCTCAGAAGGTTCATGCCATGTTGTTCAACTTGTGAAATGTCACTTAGTATTAAGCTGCACTGTACTGTTGAGTAGAGGTGTTAGACTGAATTATTATTTCTTGGATCGCGTAGGAAGTATTTGTCTCTTGGTTTCTCAAATGTTTTCCAAATATACTGCTTGTAGAAATATGGCATAATTGTAAACATTTTCAGGTGTTGTTCTTGAGAGAGACATGGCATAATGAAGTGTTTGTATGTATGTTTTACAATGAGATAGTTCGATATACATATTTATTTAAATATAATTTGACCTCATAGTCCAATCAGTTAATACATAAACTAATATTTTTTCTTCAGTATCGGATATAACAAGACCACTTTTTTTTAATATCAGCAATTAGTTATATAAAAACAGTTAATTGCTACTACTATTGCTTGGAATAACTGTGATCTTTCTGCTTACACGTGAGAAAGACACAATTCTTCAAAAGATCATTTGAGGTTGTGTAGTCAATCCGCTCAGATGATTTGCTCAGCTAAAAAGAATATCAATAGCCAGTGTCATCGTAATCTTGAATGTTACACGTAGGTTGTCTTGCTTGGGTTTTGTAGCATTATAATATATAATGACTGTAGCCACAAAAACACAATGCAGTATAATAAGACACTTTGTAACATGAAAACATTATGGATGCATATTTCTTTGCTACATAAAATGTAATCTGAACAAGAAGGATCTAATAAAAGTTCCATTTCAGGCATAAATATTGTTTATGAATCTGTTAACGGTTCATTTACAGTTTATGTAAATTCGTCCATTCAGAGCCGCAATGTAGCTAAGTACTGTAGGTGGTGCTCAATTATATTTTATAACTAAGAGAAGATCCTTCTCTGTCTATATACCTTTTTTTGCCCATGGTTTTTCTTTTATTATTATCTCTTTGTCGATCTCTCATTCTCCATCTCTCTCCCTCCCCCCCCCCCTCAATGAAAATTCCTTTCAAAGAGAAGCCAGTTGAAGCCTCTGTTTCTACATTTTATGAGATGAACAGAGTAATCTTTCACACTGCTGATCTGGAACTAGGGGGAAAAAGCGTGTACACTTCTGGGCGTTCTTCAGTCCAGTCACGTCCATAAAACTCAATTGTCTTGCTTGGTGTTTTGGCACGCATCTTCACTTCTCTGGCCTTGCATTTTCAATGTTATCTCCCCTATATGTCTTTTATTCCTTTCTCAGTTATCTTTTTCTCCTCTAATCATGATCTCCTACCTAGCTCTGGGCACAGGGCTACTTATTTATGTTATCTAATTTCTGTAGTTAAAAGCACCTATATTCGTACATAGACTTTCCATTGTCTCTTTCCATTCAAGTTGCTGCTGGTTCTTACTCACTGCTGTAGGAAGCAATTTAAAGATGAAAGGTCCCATCTAAGCAATGTGATGCAGATGAGTACAATGCAGCTTGCACTGTGCATCTTTTAGCAGCAGGTTGCAATACTGCTCTGTAAATGCTCACATATCCCTCTAATTCAGTGGAAGTGTAGTCCCACAAAAAGAAATGTGGAAGTTTAAGGTGCAAAGGACTAGAGATAGGAAGGTATAAACACCTAGAATGTCATGTAACACTCTTAAAATATTCAGTGTGTTTGAGTAGTACTTACAGTAGCTCAAACTACAGAGTGACCTTCAGAGATGCGTAGATATCCTCAGCGAATTTCAGCAAGTGGTTCACCGTATTGAGAAAGGGAATACAAAGAACAGCATAATACTGTTTAATGGTTAAAAGATAAATAGACAACTTGCGATTGTCAACTCACAAACTTTTCCTTAAAACATGGGCGGTTGAATTGTAGCTTTCCAGCTTAGGCATAAGGAGGAAACCTCAGTCTAGGCACTGCAGTCTCCACAGCTTGCTCTGTCACGGCTGCTGGGGGTCCTTTCTCGCGGGGCCGTCTGCTCCCCTCAATCCGGCTCCCACCTTCCGCTGGCAAAGCACTGTAAGTCGCGTTCACACACTTGCCTGTACTCTATAGCTACAGAGCAGAGCACTATCCCGGCACGAAGGGAATCAAGACTTTATACCTTCCTATCTCTAGTCTGTTGCGTCTTGAATGTCCAAATTTCTTTTTGCTACACTCTGAGGGGATTTTGGAAAATCCCCTGGTTTGGACATTGGCAGTAGGACTTTTAACGGACATTTATTGTTAGTGCTTGTTTGATTCACATTGTTTTAAATATTTATATACTTTATTATTATCTCTGTGGTTTTTACTTGGTTCTTAATATTAGGCGCTCCACCTGTTCAAGTATTTTAGCGCTTCATACACCGTTTGCACTTTGAAGTGTAGTCCCAATTTCAAAATGTCCTACTTCTTTAGCACATCAAGAGAGGGGAACAAGAACCCAAGTAAATCTCTAATAGCGCGCACCCCAAGGGTAAATATGTGTGCTTAATACTTAACATTTAATTTTATTTCATGCATCATAACACATATTTACCCTTGGTGCGCGCGCTATTAGAGATTTACTTGGGTTCTTGTTCCCCTCTCTTGATTGTATCTTTGATTGTATATCTCAGTAGCGGAGCACCTTACATACTACTTAACTATTATCCCGACCAGTGTGTTCTCTCTAGTTTCCTACTTCTTTATTTCATTTTTTTTCTCCATACAATGTGAAGTCCCTAGTTGAACAGTAATATCTGAGAGATTGCAGGTATTATGGGCTCTACTTATCAAAGTTTCCCAGATGAAAAAAAACTGGGGCAAAAATAGCACTAGATTTTTTCAAAGGGAATACTCCCATTCAGTGCATTTTTTTTTTTAGGAAAAAAGGCGAGGGGAATCTGACATGAGGATGGGACCGGGGGAAAGTTATTCTTGGACTTGCGCAATAATATACACATTTAGTCACATTTCTAAATCGTTTTAAATCTATGTTATTATATTGGTAAATAATAATTATTACATTCTCATTGTTTTATAAGATCCTCAGAAGTGCACTAAATAAGGGCAAATAACATTACTTTACCAAAATAGGTAATGGACCTTAACGGGTATCCTCAAGGCAAATGATATGCAAAAGTAAGGTTAGTTAGCAAAACGACCAAGATAACATTACCTGGATGAAGGGGGATTACTGTAGCCGTGATAAAGTACACTGCGCATGCGCATTGGGAAAGAACAATATTAGGGAACGTGAGCACACCACAGCTGTAACTACCAGCATTGCCCGATTGACGGATCTGTTAGTGTCCTGACCTGGGCAATGTATGGACATGTTGCCTGATAACTCTTTCCCAACCCCACCAGGTGTACTTTGGAAATATGTATATATATACCGTTTGCTTCCCGTTATCTGTAATATATATAGTTAAAGGGAAAAAAATATTTTGTTACACATAGTGCCTGAAATCTGTGTAATTAAATATTATTTTGGTTACTTCTGTCTCCTTGAAAATCATTTTCTCATGTGTAGATTCATTCTGGTAAACTCATACACTATATAAATTATACATACAATAGCACGACAAATAAACATATCTAACATTCACTTACATCATTTTATAGTTAATCCCTTTATAAAAAAAACAATTTATATTAATTTGATGCTGTTTCAGCTATTTATATGTTCCACCATATCTGTTAGTTTAACACATTATGAAAGGGTTAATTCCTACACTCAGTGCATTCATATGGGTACCACTTAAGACCTTCCCTTTTCCCTTGTAGACTATTTGGAGAAATAACAAAATGCTCCTCAGAGTTTGGGAGTAAGAGCTGCTTCTGCTGGCGCTAAATATGTTATTAGTATAATGTTAACAGTAACAGAGGTCTGAGGATCTCCGCTGGTATGGAAAATGCTTGTTATCATATGATTAGCATATGATGAAGCTTAAGGTCCATTAAAATGTAAGATTCCCTTATTTTTAAGTGTAACAGGTATTCCCTGTGAATACAGACGCTACTACCTGCTGTGTAACCTGTGTGGCTCTCAGGAGCCAACCCTCTTGGACCTGGTGAGCAAGTAGCCCCACCCAGTGAATTTGACTATGCTCACCACCGCTACATGAGCACTCTTGCTTCATAACATCTGGGGTCCCTCTTAGGGGTACAGCCTTAACCTAACCCTAACATGTTACAATTCCATCATAACAACAAACATAAAACATAACATTACCCGATAGACCTGAACCTGGGTGCGCGGAAACCATTTGGGGGAGGTGACAGGAGGAAAAGGGCATGAGGCAACAGTAAATTATTTAATCCTCCTTCCCCATCCACTACCTCCCCCACGCATTACTCCATGGTCCCTCAGGTCAAGGGTCATGCCTCCCTTCCCTTTATTGGTGAAAAGAGTCGTCTAATGTCTTACTATACAAAGTAGGTCTCCCCAAAAAAACATCAACAAATATTGGCTTTATTAGCACAAAGATTAAGGCGCACAAGGTTTGGGGGAACCCCCTTCCTCAGGTGCAATATTTCCGGTGCAGTAAGATCAACTTTTATCTTCACCGTATTGGTAAAGGGTTTTCTTTATAGCATTTGCTACTATATTTTTGTACACAGTAAATCCATGACACCTCATCACATGTGGTAGATTAGAGAGATTCACAAGTAAATATATGAAGCCTGATGGTTCAGCCATTCTGGAGAGAGAAAAATCAATTCCTTTATAGCTTTTTGTAGATGTCAAGTATACACTACATGTGAAATATTGCACATGACAGGTGATTGGATTGAATTTAATTATTTTTACAAAAAGAAGCAACATTCAAGTATCTGATTTGGAAGTGTAAATGTCATCTTGAAATTATTTTTAATATCATTTTTTAAGGCACCAACAAATATCCCTCAGCTCAGTACAATAGATCTGATGACATATCACACTATAATACTAATATGCTTATAATATATTAGGGAATTATAAATGGAATATAAAGCATGGAGTAGCTAGTGAAAATCTGTCTTACTGTATGCAGAAAATAAATCCACTTCATGATCCTGTAACTTGAACCGATTTCACATCATTTTTCACCTAATGTCTCATTTCCTTGTTTCCTTAATCATACTGCAGGTTGAAATAAGCAAACCTACATGAATTGGAACAGGGGAAATATAGGTAATACTTGCACGTTTCTAGGGGATCAGTTTTTAGAATGTTTCCGTGCATTACTTTACAAGACGTTCTAATTCATTGGTTTACCTACTGCCGTACAGAATGCTAAGTGAAACATACCATACCAGATATGCACCACTGAGACATTGTGACTAGCTCTTTGTAGTGTATATGCTGATTTGTGCATAGATCAGGTACCAAGTGCAACAGTAGCTCCTATATATTTATGAAAAATTGCTGTTGTGAATAGTATTACAAAGCAGAAAGTTAGCATCACATAAATGGCATGATTTTTTTACTGTTTTTATTCTTTATAGTTTTAATATACTTATTCCCTCACCATTAAGAGATTTGCAATAGAAATAGCGTAGCTGTTATTTGGTTAATCGGGATTAGAACACCCGCAAGTCATTGTTGGGAAAAAAAGTTAAGTTACTGTTCTTGTTCACTCACAGAGAAATGGTAAAATCATTCTTAGTAAGCATTCCCTTCTTTATTGCTGTAACAACCACCAGCACTTTCAAGCAGCTGTGTTAAAACACTTGGGATTACGCCATTAATCTTGGTATACTATAAGCAGACAACAAAACAAGAGTGATTCATTGCACCTCCTTTACAACCAAATCCACATTTCCGTTCATAGATTTCTGGGCCATTTAAAGATTGCTGCACTGTTGTAGCAGTAACTAACGTTCAGATGCACAATGAGGCCAATATATACACAGCATTTTGTAATGAAAAGCAGCAAACTTTGTACAGTGGCAATTCAACTTAAACCCCTCCCCGCTAAACAAAGAATAAAGGTGCATTTCCAATGGTTTGCCAGGCTCTTTGGAAATCACATTTCTTCAGTGTGGTCAATTCTCTTTCAGGTTTCACGAGGGGATGCATGTTTCAGCGAGTGACAAGAGTACATCTAATTAAATGGCAATACAACTTTAGCTGTGTCCAAATTGTGTTTGCTGAATCCCCTTTTCCTATTTAATCTGCAGCTCAATCCTTACAGCCGTGTTTACAACCTTTATCTGCATTTTCCCGATGGGTGATGTTTACCACCTAGGAAAACATCCCATTTCTTTTTCGCTCCATGCTTGTTCATTAATTTTTTTTTGAATTGTCCTTTTGCTGTATTTCTTTCATTAATATTGTATACCTTTATCCTCCAGTCATGTTATTGCAGAGGTGTGGGCTTAACATCGACAGTGGCTTCTTTCTTGTATAGTTTTGCAGCCTGTGGAATGGCAAAGCAATTCCACCTCCACCGAGACAACATGTGTTATTTACCTCCTTGCAGCATGAATTCAATATAAACAAGCTGAAAATATGTGTGCTGAAATAATTATACCAACAAAAGTAAAAATTGCTTTGTAACTTGCCAAAGCATTACTCAGTAAGGTTATAGTGAACACAAGTGTGATAGGCTAGATGTGCGAGGATGATTCCAATTTTGAGTCACTGTAAAATGATTGGATCAGGATTTCAGCCTGCTTCCTATTTCAAAATGTAGGTTCAGCAGCCATGTGAGGCAACCCTAGCAGTACAACAGCCAATGTGGTACTGGTAGGGTTGCCAGGTGTGCAGTATTGAACCGGAATGTCCTGTATTTGGACCATCTGTCCAGTAAAAAATTAATACTGGACATGTGTGTGTATACTGGTATTACCTCTCTGGACATAGTGACCATTTCTCTGAGCAGGGAGAGAGCAGGGCTGATGCTAGGGGGCTGGGCCGCTTCCTCCATCCTGATTAGCTGCATTACCCAGCAGCAGCCAATCAGGAGGAGGTGTCACGAGCCTGGGGGTGTGGCCAGGGAGAGGAGGAAACAGCAGGGAGCAGAGAGAGGTGAGAAAGGTGTATGTGTGTGTGTCGAGCACCATTGTGTTCAGTATTTTTGGAGAAGCCAACTGGCAACCCTAGGTACTGTCTCTGTTCTTCTTCAAAGTAAATGTAGCTGTGGACACTTCCTAATACATTAATTGAAAAATAAAGTAGCTATAAGGTGACAAAGCTAATCCTCAGTTGTTTTTCCACTACAGAATTGTGAAATCTTCAGTTTGAACATTGATATTAGAGCGATGGAAACATGAGTAAAACATGAGTGGATTTGTTGTCAATAGAATGCCTACAATTCCCAGAGAGTGGATATATGCCTTGTATTTGATAACCCATCGGCAGACCCTGCAACATTTTGCCAATAAAAATAGCTAACACGGTTCTTCTACTGGTGCTTGATGGAGATACCTCCAAGAATTTCCAATGTAAGTCCCCTAACCTATGTTGCTTAACCCACACTCATAAAAACGTACAGTAATTTGTTTATTAGGTACAGCTGGGTTTACAAGGACCCAAAAGCTTACTACATTGTGTTTGGATCAATTTGCTATTCTCCTTCTCTAAAAATAAAGGCATTTTGCATGGTTTGGACATGTACAACTGCTCAATGAATACAGTAAGATGCAAAAAAAACCTGCTAGTTTGGCACAGTGTTGAAATTTAATGAATAGCCTGCTCTTTAATCATTCAAGAACACTTTGGTAGAAAATGCAATAATGAAAGAAAGAAGAGAACCTGTCGAGACTAATAAGTCACTTAATTAGATTGTACATATATCCACTTCTGGAGGTATATTCTGAATGCATTAATTTATCAAGAATGTTTTACATGCCAAGTGCACAGTATCCATAGAGTTAAACATATAAATGTACCCAATTGGATTCATGATTTGCTTTCCTTTAGAAAATGTAAGTCTGCAGGTCAGTTGTGTCCTTCCAACCTTTCGTACGTGACTTCCTGTGCAGGATCCCTATCCTATAATCTATAGCAGGGGTACGCAAACTGGGGGGCGCGCCCCCCATGGGTGGCACGAGATTTTCTGCAGGGGGCATGTCGGTTACAGAGACCCTGTGCTTTTTCCGAAGGCATTTCAATTAAATGCCGGGGGAGCGGCGAAGGCCTCTGTAACTTCACTTACCTTGGCTCAGACGGCTTCTGGCGACGCGTCGCCATGGCAACACAGCGTCAAATGACACTTTGGGGTCAGGTGATGCTGCGTTGCCATGGCAACGTGACGGCAGAACGCCAGAGCCACGGTAAGGAGGGGGGCCGAGGACGTGGGGAGAGCTGGCAGGGGGCCGCAGGGGGAAAAGATAGCGCACCCCTGATCTACAGCACAGATCATAAGCTGCAGTGCTGTGTTATTATATATGGAGAACGATACTACAAAGCTACAGGCTGTATCATTTTGTGCCTGTGTTCTTTGTGTCCATATACATATGCAATGTATTCATATTTCAAGGTTTATATGTGTTTATCTGTATTTGTTTTTAAACCACTTTAGTGCTAGAGCAGTATTGCATTGCATTGCATTGCATTGCAGGCTCAATCTGGCATTCATGGAGTTAAGTAATAGATGCGTATGTTCCTCTATGTTCCTGTAAGTTCCTGTGTGTTTGTGTGCGTCTTCAACTGTGTACCTGTAAATGAACATTGTATTTGTACGTGCGTGCGGAGGTGGGTGTTATTCCCTACATATTAGTTTTTGTCTGTACGTCAAAAATGATCTATTAATTTTAGGGGGAATTAATATTCAGTGAACTAAAAACATTTTTTTTTCTGTGTGGTGCTTTTATGTTGTGTGAGCTGGTTGGGCTTGAGATAAATTGCTCCTTATGATAGATTTTCCTGTATTCTGTTTCTTTTGTGGCAAAAGTGTATGACTTTAATAAAGGTGTAAAACAGTAGTAAGAATAAAGAAATAGGAGGGTTAGAGAACGGAGGTCCTACATTTGTAAAAAGGGGGAATATGTTCGGATAAATTCTGTGCAGCAAATCAAAATCCCACGTATGAGCACATTCACATCTCAGACAGGTCTGCAACCCTGCTTTTCCCCATTATCTCTAGCATACAGTGCTTCCACTGCAGCCAGGGATTCTGGGTAATGGCATGCAAATGAGCACACAGTGTCACTGCTGATCCTTGCAAACCTAGTTTACAATACGCTGTGCTAAGCACAAGTACTGGGTTAGGGCAGTGGCCACTGGGCAGGCAGTCGTATCAGCATTTACCTCTGAGGGTCCTTTGTTAGGCCTGTTATATAGTGCCTACGCTTGCTGCACCGTGCGCGCGGCATTTATAATTTCTATAAAGGCGCCGCGTGCGCACAGGGAGAGTGGAGCGGGGAGGATTGGAAAAATAATTATTTTGCGCAGCTGCTTGTTGCGTGTCATACACTATGAGCCAATCATAGTGAGCCTGCAATTTCATTGGCCTGCA
Organism: Ascaphus truei; assembly: GCF_040206685.1. NCBI lineage: Eukaryota > Metazoa > Chordata > Amphibia > Anura > Ascaphidae > Ascaphus > Ascaphus truei. Next base: position 37,154,838 of record NC_134483.1, read on the forward strand.
AGTTAATCCTGCCTCTTGTTTTGTTTTCATTTTGTTCTGTCTGCTGCACTTCTTACTGCTCTGTTCTGTTGTATCTGAAGCTCGTGAGTGTGTGTGTGTGTGTGTGTGTGTGTGTGTGTGTGTGTGTGTGTGTGTGTGTGTGTGTGTGTGTGTGTGTGTGTAGACTGAGTGAGAGAGGGCTGTGTGAGAGACAGGGGAGAGCGATTTGTGGCACTGGCCCTTCTGGCTGCATTTGTGTTCAGTGTATGCCATTTACAGTTCTCTGTGTGTGGGGACCCCAGGCAGAATTCAGGGCATATTGGGAGATGTGTGTGGGGACCCCAGGGAGAATACAGGGGGCAGTGTGTGTGTATATGTATGTATATGTGGCCCCGCCTACCCATGTGCATCATAGCCACGCCCACCCGTCGCTCATAGCTCAGACCAGTACACACAAAAAGTGTGTCTTCTCGTGCATGAGCATTCGCGGGCGTGCACGCGCGCACGCGCAACTATAAAAAGGCCCTTATGGTCGCGTATGTTGCTGTGTGCTGTCCAGAAGAAAGACCCACTAGGCAGAGGTGGAGAGTAGAGACCAACCCATACCTGGGATCCGAATCCTGAAGAGTAGAATAGAGAGGTCCGGGTCTGAGGTCAAGGCAGGAGAAGGCAGTATAATCGCGGTCACAGTTCCGAGGTCAGGGCTGGAGAAGGCAGGATAATCATGGTCACTGTGTTGAGGTCAGGGCTGGAGGAGGCAGGATAATCGCGGTCACAGTTCTGAGGTCAGGGCTGGAGAAGGTAGGATAATGATGGTCACAGCTCCGAGGTCAGGGCTGGAGATGGCAGGATAATCGTGGTCAAAGTTCCGAGGCCAGGGCTGGAGAAGGCAGGCTCATCAAGGCAAGGTAGAACGGCAACAAGGCAGGGCACGGCTTCAGCAGGAGTACAGAAAAACTGAACCTTTCACAGGCAAGGAAGAGAGGGGAATGAAGCCTTATAAAGGGAGCAGGCAAGTGCTGGCAATAGTTCCAGAATGAGGCTGACTTCCTTTCTCGGTGGCCATGTTAGTAGAGGCAGATTTCCTGCCTCAGTGGCTTGGCTATGTTGGGAGATCCTTATAGCCTTAAGCAGGGTGTTCTGCTTATCCCCCCATCAGGTTTCATTTAAACTCAACCTCCTTATTTAAGTGCACTTAAGTTTCTGCTGCATGTATTTAGTTTATGTTTTAACTAAGTTTTAAACGTTTTCTTTTTCTGTTTGGTCCCCTGGACAACCAGATGTTGTATTTACTAATTGGTTTTCTTCACCAGTCAATCAGAAAAAAGGTTTAAAATAGGACTCGTTCAGAGCAGTGGCCAGTTGCCTCTTGCCGCCCACTTGTGTGCATGCATGATCGGTACTTGCTGGTCGCACATGGGCATGGGTGGCCAGCAAGCACCGATCTCGAATGCGTGGCCAGCAAGAGCCTATCGCTCATGCGTAGCCGGCAACGTGACATCACACGAACTCGCATGGCAACATGATGGCGCGTTGTCGAATGACGCTGAAGAAAGAAGGCGGCACCAGGTAAGTGTTATGGGCAGTGTATTTGTAAATCCACCACTGGCAGTGGCCAGTGGGCCTTAAGCGTGATTCTCTGCTCAGTTGCCCCCCATCTCGTTTCTTTTAAACGACTCTTCCTCTTATAGTTCACTTTATTTTTAGTTAGAGTTGCACTATTTTAGTTTTATTTTTAATCAGTTTTAAACCGTTCCTTTCTGGTTGGTCTTCTGACCAACAAGGATGTCATATTCACTGATTGGCTGGCTTTTCCAGCCAATCAGAATAAAGATTTAAAATAGAACTGGTTTAGAGCCTTCTCAATGCATGGATGTGCTTTTTCTTAGCAGTTACATCATTAGGTGATCATGAAAGTTTGGTCATCACCAGCGGGGTAGTGAGATTATTTTAGGCAAACTATCTAAGGGAATCTGGCAGATGAAGTGACCAAAGGGTTTTTTTATTTGTATTTCTTGGTGTGTGTGTGATAGAGCTAGGCTACCTGCAGATTTATATATGTGAGAGCTAAGCAGAGTGTATTTAAAGACTTTTTATATATACCTATGGGAGACAGCTTTGCTTTTTTTTAAACTTTTCTCTTCTACTTTGCTGGCCCCTGGTGTTTCCTCTCAGCTATTGGGGAACTGTATCAGGAAGGCATAAATGCAGACTTGGTGAAACACATTGATGACAAAAGTAGAGATGTCTGTTTTTAAACACCAAAATGAACCATAATAAAAACTCACACATGTATATAAGTTCTTAAATTTTACCAAGAAAGAAACTATAAATATAATTATTCTGTGGCCTTTTTTAATTTAGTAAAATATCTCCCTTAGCGTCAGCAGCCTGTTCCTCTCCTGTGTGCTTGTGAGTGTGAGAGCGCAGGAGGGGAGGGTAGCATGAATATTTAAATTACAAATATAAATGTATTTTGTATTGCTGTGTACACAATGTACTGTCTTTTGGAATTTGAGGTATTATATTTTGTGAATGCATACAAATATTTGAATGACATCTAAAAGGTGAAAAACAAAACAAAGCTTGATTGACTTTCCTTAATGTGGAGTGTGGGGATGGTGCTTAGTGGAAGGTCTAAAAATAGAGAGAGACTTTCAATTTAGTTGTGTCTCCAGTTGTATATACTGTATTCCCTCAAACTTCCCTCCAAATAAATTAGGGAGACATGCCAGTACGGAAAAAGGACAAGACCTGGTGTACCTGGCTATGAGATATGCAAATGGTTATGCAAAGTATATTTAAATAAATCCCATCCCACACATCATGAAAGGATTCCATACAAACTATGTAGCATTGATAAGCTTAAGGCAACCAACTTAATGACTGGAATGGTGTCAGACCCAACAGGACTAGAACCCACAACCACTGCTTTTCTAGGCCACTGCTCTAGCAGTGTGAGCGAATTCAATATGAAATCTGAGTTTGGATTCTTAAAAATGCGTCCATTTTGTATCAAATGATGGATTCGAATTAATCCACTCAGCTTTTGTACTACCCAATCCGGAGCCGGATGTTGGTGGGGGCGGGGGGGGCGCGGATGTGGTCAAAACAATCTGCAGAATCTGGAGAAACGGATTTGAACTGGTTCGTCCCATCTTTAGTCTTGTTATATTCAGAACTCGGAATTCAGGACTTAGCTCAGCTGATTATGCCAAACTGGCTGTAATTGCAGATTGCTTTTTTATTTTTCTTCCTGTATACTTTGTTTTGGGAGAAGAAAAATAAACCTTCTTTATTTTATTGAATACTGTATGAAGGAAAAGGTTAGACCTGTCTGTCGAATCCCCTTGCAGGGAAAATAGTGTGAATTCTAAACGAGAAAGCTTTGAGTCACAATGTGAGGGTATGAAGCCATTGAGGGTGGGAAATAATAAGTTCAAGAAATGGATGATCTCTCCAACTGGGTGAGGTTTAACATCTGTATTTTTTCATGAAGCTCCTTCAATAATATCTTATTCTAGTATTTACTTTGCGTTCACATTCAAGATACTTTGTATATGACAGGTCGTCAACCTTACATGGTTCCCAACAACAAAGCATATTTTGAAAAAAATGCTTGAGCATATTTGGCTATATTCTCTGGCGAGCATCCACTGCTCATCCAAACCCTGAAAATGTCCTTTGTTTGTTTGTAATCCTTGAAAATCAAAGTCATAACAAGAACCGTTCCAGTCATGTTCTTTGAGAATTATAGCTATAACAAGAACAGCTGCATCCATGTACAATGGGATGAAGTCTTATTTTATGCATTTCATCTCAATGTGTGTAGTCATGTTTAATGCTTTTATTTGTCTTTTCAGTCTTGTTATTGAACTCATAATTAGTTTGGTGCACTTACATTTAGGGATGCACTGATTCACACAAAAAAAGGCACGTTCGCATTCATACACAAATGGGACAATTGAAGGATGTAAATCCTTTAAAACACAGTTTTTTGATGTATGACGTAAAAAAAGGGTTTACTATTCTGAAATGACTCTTGCAAACAAGAGCTTGCAAGTCCTGTATTGCTTGCACAAATGTTAATATCTATGCTCATGTATTCATTTGGGGTACTGACGAAGGTTCGACTGCCCCGAAACATTAACATGTAACCCCATGTATTACCATGGATTAAACATTTGTCAATGTTATTGCTATTCTTCTTCTGCATTTTTCAATTATCGGATGCACTAATGTTACTGTTTGAATAGGAGTCGAGCATTTAACTTGTAAAAACAAAAACAACATTTCTTATAGTAGCTAATGAGAATAAGTTGTTTTTTTCTGTTTTTACTAATTTTTCTATATTTATTTAGATGAGCCTTTATTTAGATGAGCATGGGTTGAGTTTTAGCACTGTTTGGTAAATCTGGGTCTGAGTGTGTTTGTCTACATGCATTACTAAGCATTGAATTGTCTCATTTGTACATTTTTATTGTCATGGTTATATACACACGCACAAGTCTAATCCATGCCGACTCTTCTCTGTCTTTGACTCCCTACTCAGACCAACCTCTGCTGCCTGTTCTTCTTCCTCCATCTCACCTCAGGACTTTGCCAACTATTTCAAGGAAAAGATTGAATCCATACATCAGGCCATCCTCTCTGTATCCTCCTCAATCCTACACCTCTTCCTAACTCTCCTCCTGCATTCCTTGACTCTTTATCCGCTGTCACAGAGGAGGATGTGTCATTGCTGATCTCCTCTTCTCCCTCTACCACCTTCCCTCTTAACCCCATTCCCTCCCATCTGCTAAAACCTCTCGCTCCTAAAGTACTATAATCCCTTTGCTCACACACATTGTGAACTCCTCCCTCTACTTTGGTACCTTTCCCTCTTCCTTCAAACATGCAACAGTTTTACCAATACTCAAAAACAGCAAGCTTGACCTACCTGTCTTTCTAACTATCAACCTGTCTCCCTCCTGCCTTTTGCCTCTAAACTCCTTAAACGTCTTATATTCTCTTGCTTACTCTATTTTCTCAACACCTATTCTCTCCTAGACCCTCTACAATCTGGATTCCGCACTGCTCACTCCACTGAAACAGCCCTCACTAAAATTACTAATGACCTCCATGCTGCCAAAGACAGAGGTCATTACACTCTGCTCATATTACTCAACCTCTCTGCAGAATTTGATACTGTGGACCACCCTCTTTCCTTCACATTCTCCATACTATTGGCATTCATAACAAAGCTCTATCCTGGATCTCCTCTTACTTCTCCCATCATACTTTCAGTGTCTCTTCTGCTAACACCTCCTCCTCTATTGATCTCTCTGTGGGGGTACTCCATGGCTCAGTCCTGGGACCCCTTCTCTTTTCTTTTTACACACTCTCTCTAGGTGACCTAATTACATCTCTTGGGTTCAAATATCACCTCTATGCTTAGGACACACAAATTTACTTTTCTACCCCTGACCTTACACCTGCTGTACAGACTAAAGTTTCTGAATCTCTTGGGTATATCATCCTGGATGGCCCTCCGCCAACTTAAACTTAACATGGCAAAAACAGAGCTCCTCATACTTCCTCCCAAACCTGGCCCTACTACCTCCTTCCACATTACTGTTGGAAGTACTATCATTCACCCAGTATCCCAAGCTCGCTGTCTAGGGGTTAAATTCAAGTCCTCTCTCACATTCTCTTCTCACATTCAAAAGGTAGCAAAAAAATGTCGTATTTTTCCCTCCGCAATATTACTAAGATACACCCTTTCCTCTATTGCTCAACTGCAAAAACTCTGACACCAACCCTCATTCTCTCCCGTCTCAACTACTGTAACCTCCTGCTGTCTGGCCTTCCTGCCTCTCACCTGTCTCCTCTACAATCTATCCTAAATGCTGCTGCCAGAATCACTCCACTATTTCCGAAATCTGTCTCAGCATCTCCCCTGCTGAAATCCCTCTCCTGGCTTCCTATCAAATCCCATATCACACACTCAAATCTCCTGCTCACTTTTAAAGCTTTACACTTTTCTGTTCCTCCTTACAGTACATCTCAGCCCTAATTTCTCGCTATACAACATCCCGACTCTTGTGTTCTGCTCAAGGATGTCTTCTCTCTACCCCTTTTGTATTTAAAGCCTTCTCCCGCCTTAAACCTTTCTCACTTACTGCCCCACACCTATCGAATGCCCTTCCCCTCAATATCCTGCTAGCACCCTCTCTATCCACATTTAAGACCCACCTCAAAACACAACTGCTTAAGAAAGCATATGAGTAGCTCCATGGCTGATCATTAACACCTCATACATAAACCTTGGCCCCTTGCAGATGCATTTACCAGAACACCCTCCTACTGTCTCTGTACGTTCTTCCTACCAACCATTTCGATTGTATAACACCTCTACCCCCACCCGGCTGCAGAAAATGGGGTGTACACGCAATCAGTCTCTCTCTTTCACCGCAAACATGATTTCTACCTGCTTCAGCATAGTGTAGCTCAGCCAGTTTTACCATTGTTTCAGCGCTTCTCCAGTGGATCCAGGCCAAGGCTGTAGTGAGCAGTAGAATAAGTAGAAAAGGACACCAGGAACTTTTAAAACAGGAAGCTTGCTTTGTTGTCAGCAGGATCAGCATACCACACAGCATAGACAGGACAGGTTTTCAGCATGCCTCTCTTGCAGAAGTTCCCCCTCTGCCTGCAGTTCCTCCCAGGACACACCCTGACCCTGGCTAAAGATGAAGCAGGCTCAGCCCCCGATCTCTACATAGATCTGGACTACAGCCCTGCTCCCTGCAGCATGGGAACCTCTGTCTAAACCAGGCACCTAGCACACTTGCCGCAGCACACTCATTCTCTCTAAGGTGGGTCCTCAGCTCTTATACCCAGGGAGTGCCTCTGTCTCTGGGCAAAACATGCTGTAGCAATCTGTCCCCCCACTGGTCACATGGCCTACTAGAACTTTCCTAGCTCTGTGTCATGCCTCATGTGCCTGGGATCTGCAACATTGTATCTTATCTCTGAGCCAGCTCACATGCAGGACCATGTGTAATGGGTTTAACCCCTACACTACCAGAGTGCTGTCCTAGCCTGCATGCTAAAACGGGCCTGGTTTTAGAAGGGGGCTACAATTGTAAGCTCTTCGGAGCAGGGACTCCTTTACCTAAATGTTACTTTTATGTCTGAAGCGCTTCTCCCCTTTATGTGTTATAAATATTATTTGTTATTTATATGATTGTCACGTATATTACTGTTGTGAAGCGCTATGTACATTAATGCCTCTATATAAAGAAAGACATACATACATACGTACATTAAAGGAACAGGGGCAGTACAGTTGCTCTCATAATTTAATGTGCAAGCTACATGCATATACTGTATGCTATAGATATATAGAACTATTATCAAACACTTAAATTGGACTTAAGCAGTGTTAAGGCTCGGAAATTGTATTGTTTTTTTGAGCCATTGTGAGTTTGATGCTATGCCTATTTTGCTTACATACACTCTAAGCAGAAATACAATTTTCTGTGCTGCAGATGCAGCCACCAGTATTAGAACACTTACCTGGGAAATTCTGGGCTATTCTGGGGCAGTCTCACAGTAAATGCCTCAACATTTCTGTGAGATTCTTAATGGCCCATCGGATTAACACAGCGGGTGGTCCCTGCAGTCCCATTCAAACTGAATCAAACAGAATGGGACTGCAGGGACCCTGTTGTGTTAATCTGATGGGCCATTAAGAATATCACAGAAATGTTGAGGCATTTACTGTGAGACTACCCCAGAATTTAAAAGGCAAGAGTTCTAATACTCGTGGCTGCATCTGTATGTCTATTTAGAAGGTGTACACTATAGAATATTATTTTGATCCCTGTATAACAGAAATACACCATGGAACTCTGATTGAGCAGATATATTAATTAATTATAAATAGTGTGGGTAAAGCCTAATATAATCATCACCTTGCTCCCTCTGTTGAACAACAAGAAAAACTACACAATAGGCCAGATTTCTAGAACAATCAAACCTTGCCCTTTGTTTGCATTAGATGTTATGCCAAAATAGTTCCATGTAGTGAATTTAGGCCAAGGTTTGGAATTAATTACCATTTCTAATTTCTAAAATTAATTGCATTATAGATTCAAACAATATGGTAAATTGTTTAGATTTTCCAACAGTGGATGATGAACACATACGGTAGCTTGAATTTTTTTCACATCATTTTGAATAGAAGGCCATTCATTTACCATGATGCCTGGATCAACATATTGTATACAGCTCAACCCCCTTATAACGCTGTGCTTGGGGTCCAAAGAATCACATCGCGTTATAAGCGGATCGCGTTAGATATAATGTACAATTGTATGCATTGAACAACAAAGTATTTAAGATACCAATAATTGTGTTGTAAAGTATTCATAAATATGAAAATTGGGAGCCACGCTTGCATTGCGTTATAAGCGGATTCGCGTTGTAACGGATCGCGTTATAACGGTGTTGAGCTGTACTTGCGTACTTCTTATTCAGATTATTTCCTTACAAGTTTCTTTTCTATGTGTGTTTTGCCATTCCTAAAAACACAAAAAGCATTTCCAGCATCTTTTATAAGTCTTCCGTCGATGTGATGCTTCAAGTTAATAGGAAACAATAGTTAAAAATGGAATCCCGTCTCTCCAAAGAAAATTGCAGTTATGTTCTGAGGCAAAAAGATTAGCGGACAGTTTCCGAATCACCCCTCTCCCATTTCCCTTTCCATCTAATGAGAGTAGCATATATTATAAAGATGCTCAGGGCTTCATCATGCAGTAATTCAGTTGCGGAGTGGAATTTTTTCTCACTGCCTTCAAATGAGATCTGCATCATAAACTGTAGCCATCCCTCATAAAAAATGTAGCTGGAACATGATAAACAAAAAGCTATTTTCATGAAGTCAATCAAGTATTCTTATCACTTTGTGACGTGCCTCTCTATTGGGTGGAGACTGGAGAAGAAGAAAAATATTGCATTTATTTATGAGCTGAAATCTCTATTATTCAGCCCTTGGCAGCCATACAATACAAACATGAACATAATAGTCATTGAAATAATTTTAGGAAACAAAATGTTTTAGAGCAGAATAGATTTCTCTCAGGAACTGTTTGGAATTGCTTCCCTTATGTTAGGCGTGACACACAAAGCTATCAGCGGGGTACTTGGAAACATGCTTTTGTGGATGTTCTATTAATTATATATAAATCAATATTTCTGTAAGAACATGTGCACATTTTCTTCTAAATCCCAAATCCAGGCAGCACATAATATTATCGACAGAGAGAAAGAGAATGTGTGGGCTTTAGCATTTTGGTCACATTCCGTTTCTAACTGATGTGACGGGAAGAGATGGCCAAATTTTTTGGGCGGGTTTGGATCCACAGCGGATCGTGCGGTTCCTTTGGTCTGCGGATTTCAGCAGATCAATGTCAAAAAGGGTGATTTGCATTTTGCTGTTTTTTTAAAATTATTATTACCAATACACTCTGTGGGTTATGCAATCCGTTGGCGGATTCTTAATATACATAATATATATACAGTTAGGTCCGTAAATAATTGGACACTAATACAAGTTTTGTTATTTCGGCTGTGTTCCAAAATAAATTAAAGTTACAGTTAAATAATGAATATGGGCTTAAAGTGCAGTCTATCAGCTTTAATTTGAGGGTATTCACATCCAAATTGGGGAAAGGGTTTAGTAATTACATCTCTTTAATATGTAGCCCCCTCTTTTTCCAGGGACCAAAAGTAATAGGACAATTGACTCAAAAGCTGTTTGTGGGTTATTCCTTCATTATTTCATCATCAATTAAGCAGGTAAAAGGTCTGGAGTTGATTCCAGTTGTGGCATTCGCATTTGGAAGCTGTTGCTGTGAACCCACAACTTGCGGTCAAAGGAGCTCTCAATGCAAGTTAAACAGGGCATCCTTAGGCTGCAAAAAAAAGGAAAATCCATCAGAGAGATAGCAGGAACATTAGGAGTGGCCAAATCAACAGTTTGGTACATTCTGAGAAAAAAGAACGCACTGGTGAGCTCAGCAACACAAAAAGGCCTGGACATCCACGGAATACAACAGTGGTGGATGATCATAGGATCCTTTCCATGGTAAACAAAAACTCCTTCACAACATCCAGCCAAGTGAAGAACACTCTCCAAGAGGTAGGCATATCATTATCCAAGTCTACCATAAAGAGAAGACTTCACGAGAGCAAATACAGAGGGTTCACCACAATGTGCAAACCATTCATAAGCCTCAAGAATAGAAAGGCCAGGTTAGACTTTGCCAAACAATATCTAAAAAAGCCAGCCCAGTTCTGGAACAGCATTCTTTGGACAGAAATTTAGATCAACCTGTACCAGAATGATGGGAAGAAAAAAATATGGAAAGGCTTGGAACGGCTCCTGATCCGAAGCATACCACATCATCTGTAAAACACGGTTAGGCAGTGTGCTGGCATGGACATGCATGGCTTACAATGGCACTGGGTCCCTAGTGTTTATTGATCATGTGACAGAAGACAGAAGCACCCGGATTAATTCTGAAGTGTATAGGGATATATTATCTGCTCAGATTCAGCCAAATTCAGTGAAGTTGATTGGACGGCGCTTCACTTTACAGATGGACAATGACCCAAAACATACTGCGAAAGCAAACCAGGAGTTTTTTAAGGCAAAGAAGTGGAATATTCTGCAATGGCCGAGTCAATCACCTGATCTCAACCCAATCGAGCATGCATTTCACTTGCTGAAGACAAAACTTAAGGCAGAAAGACCCACGAACAAACAACAACTAAAGACAGCTGCAGTAAAGGCCTGGCAAAGCTTCACAATGGAGGAAACCCAGCGTTTGATGATGTCCATGCATTCCAGACTTCAAGCAGTCATTGCCTGCAAAGGATTCTCAACAAAGTATTAAAAATGAACATTTTATTTATGATTGTGTTAATTTGTCCAATTACATTTGAGCCCCTGAAATAAGGGGACTGTGTATGAAAATGGTTGCAATTCATAAACGTTTCATACGATATTTTTGTTCAACCCCTTGAATTAAAGCTGAAAGTCTGCATTTCTATTGAATCTTGGTTGTTTCATTTCAAATCCATTGTGGTGGCGTACAGAGCCCAAATTATGAAAATTGTGACAGTGTCCAATTATTTCCGGACCTAACTGTATAACAGGGCCCCCCCCCCCCTTGGGTCCCACTTACCTCTGCTGTTGTGGGGGAGGTTGCTGAGCGATGCGGGTGGTCAGGGAGACGATCGGATAATCCATCTTTGATGAGATCACGCATGCGCAAGGCAGCAATTACTCAGAGCAGGCTCCGCAGGAACTACCGCCCCCAGGATGGATAGGGGCGATGGGACACATGGGCTGCAGCAGCCAATAGGGCACCAGCATTCTCAGCAGCAAATAGGGCACCTATTTGCCAATAGGCATGGGCTGCAGCAGCCAATAGGGCACCAGCAATCCCAGGGAATTGCTAAATTGCGCGCACTGAAGACCATGCCAGTCAGAGCTGGGACGAGGAAGGGGTAGGGTGTGCATGTGCAGGGTGTCCGTGACCCCTGCACTAGGCCAGAGACCCCTTAGGCCCCAGCTAGGCCCAGACTCATATAAATTGTGGTTGTGTTAGGGACTTACCCTTAGATAGGGACATTGTCCGCTTAGCACCCCAGTTCAGGGACACAGCCAAGACGTGGCTGTGGACTGGTAATCCAGTGGTCTGGGACCAGACCACCATATTAAAAGACTATCTTCCAAGGGGATACAATCCCCGCGGGAGGTCACCCCACATGGAGGCGGACGTCGTCGCTGACAACAACTGTTGCTGGATCAGTGTATCCCATCCTTCCATTGTTGGCGTTACCAGGTGTCGGAGCACCCGGAAGGTACTACAAGTGCAAAAACTATAAACACGTTAGCAGGGGCTGTGCTCTCCTACACATTTGGGCAGGAGTTGCTACTCGTAGACACCAGGATGGTTGGGTGCCCGAGGGCCCTCAGCACTTTGTGGGACTGTATCGCCAGTGTGTGGACACAGGGTTGGTGGTTACTGGAGGGCACGGTCGTGTGTGACCTGGTGTGTGAGACTATATATATATATATATATATATATATATATATATATATATATATATAATCAGTGTTCTTTCGCATGCAGTAAAACTGTTATATGCACCTGTGTGTGTTTTATTGTATGGGGTTCCTGTAACAGGGTTATCCCACATAGTAGGATCCCATACAGGTGGAGGCACTACCGATTACCGACTAAGTATACACCCCAGGCTCCCAGCAGCGGATGCTCAGGCCTCCTGTGAGCCGCAGGTAAAACAGCACATACACCGTAGCCGCCATAACTCCCAGCGGGTGGGGGAACATGCTCTACATATGTAATCCCTTATGAATTTTTAACAATCCGCCAACTGATTGCTGAATCCGGGGATTGGATTGTACAAATCCATCCACGGGTTATATCCAATGGCGGATTTTGATGTGATCCGAGCGGATTGAAACTGGCCGAATCCGTTTTCGGATTTTACACTGTGAAATGGATTTCATCAGCGAATATCCGGGAAACGCATTTGGCCGGATTCGCTCATCTCTAGTGACGGGTTACACAGTTACAGAATACTTTGAGGTTTTTGACATGCTATATTCATACTGTGAAACAATGTTCATTTTATTTATACACCGTACAGTGAAATGAAGTTATCGAAATAAGATAAAGTACATGTTGTAAATATTAAAGATTGGCACATTTTCACTTTTTTTTTTTAATTGGTTATTGGCTGGGAAGGGTAGTGAATGGGGAGGGAGGAGAACTGGGGTTCAAGTGCCAGGGAGGCAGTTGGTTGGTAGCAGTAGATCATCTGCGTCTATCCGACCCTAGGCTGTCATGCCTAGTAACATATATAACGAATTAACAAATAACAACATGTCTAATACGAGTTTTAGTGGTTTCAAGAAACGTTTGGAAAGTAGATGTGCAGGGGCAAGAAGAGGTGGATGTAGTTTTGGTTGTGGTGATGTGGATGATGATAAAGTTAAATCAATTAGATTGTAAGCTCTTCAGGGCAGGGACTCCTTTTCCTAAATGTCCCTTTTATGTCTGAAGCGCTTCTTCCCATTATGTGTAACTTGTATTATTTGTTATTTATATGATTATGTCACGTGTATTACTGCCGTGAAGCGCTTTGTACATTAATGATGCTATAGAAATAAAGATATACAGTACTGTACATATACACAAATCAGGGAGCGGTGCTACTGCTCGTGGGCCTACTAACAGTGAAAGTAAGAATCAGAGGAAGGACAATGACACTGAATCCCATTCCCAATGCCACTGCAGAAGCTCCTCGACACCCCCCACCCCGCATAGATGATGAACCTCCAGTTTTAGAGATTTAAACTAGGAACGGGAAGTTCAAGTCAGCCTAAGGCTAGTACTAGTATAACTACTGAAATTAAAATTGATACTGTGGGGAAGCAGATAGAGAATGTAAATGAAACTGTCAGTTCTAGGAGCCGTTGCTTCTGCTGGTTCTGCTGCCAGTGCCAAGCCCACTAAGTCACCTGCAATAGGCACATCATTCTTGTTACATTCCAAAAAATGCATGAATTCTGAACAGGTTCAAGCATTGATAGAACAAGGCTCTGAAGAGCTGTTAAGACAGCCAGATGAAGAAGAGGGATAGTCACTGGGACTTGATGACTGTGAGGAGCATGGGGTGGATTTGTTCCTGATTCATCAATTCAAATATCACTTGTTTTGAAAAAAGCAGTGCTGGAACAAACAGGAACTTCCAGTATTTCAGTGGAAGAAGACAATCACCCGTGTGTTCATATAATAAGGTTATTATTGTAAGTGTACTACTATCTCAAAGGGATCCAGGAGAGACACATCCCATTGCCATGTACATCTTTTCTACGAAGGGAGGCAGTCGTTTCCAGTACACTTCTGACTCTGGTTCCAAATCACGATGAACTTGTTTTTATTCATCTTCTACAGTATATGTGCAATACTTATATGTTTAATTTGCAGGACAGTATTTCACTATGAGAGTTGTGCACCCTTTTTAATGTATTAAGTTACAATTTGTCTTAAAAAGATGTGAATTGTTTTATTGAAGGACAAACCACTGTCCATGCCTCGCTTTATGTGCTGACCTAGGGATAAAGGATATCTGGTTTTGTTAGTGAGAGGATTGAAATATGACTGCCCTGACACTAGAATGAATGTAAACATTTTTGAAAGGCATTCTTCGGATGATCTGTGGAATACCAGGGGGTGTGGCCAAGGTGACAGCCCAAAGGTTTGGGTAAATGTATTAAATATGAAATCCTGGGCCAGAAAGCAATTCACAAGTATAAAAAATAGATATTTTTAACAGTTGTTATTACACAATTCAAATGATACCAAAAAACAGGGGTTTCTAGGTATCATTTCTGATTTCTGTTTCTCATGCAAAAATAAAAATTACGTGGTCATATTTCAAATTCAGGCGTGAGTATTGAGTATACAGAGGCAACAGCGAAGATGGCGTTTGTCTAAGTGTTATAAAAACAAAGTGATAAAGTCTTGTATATATTCAGGCAAAGTTAAAATGTCAAATTTAATTAATTCAGTTGTTAAACTGTTGTGGGGCTGATTGATAAAAAAAAGGGTGATTTGAGGACACACTCGGAAAGCATGTTTTCAATGCATTTCAATGAACAAGGCTTTTATAATATAAACCTTGTAGCTTGGATTATAAATCAGAATTCCACAGAGGTGTGTGTTGAGTCAGACATGTGAATTATCATCTTTCCTGCTCCAGTGACCTCTCTGGGCAGAACCTATTACATGTGGTAACGTATAGGGATTTCTGCTTATTTTTATCTTTTGATTTAAAGAAACTGTCTGAATTTTATACTGTTTGTCTTTGTGATAATATTTTTTTCTGGAAACTATGCACTGTACTTGTTGTATATTAAAGCTACGCTTTAATAAGTAATACTTTGATTGAGTAATTTCAATTTTATGACACATTTTGCTAGAACAGATTTTTGTGTGTTACGTGCATAGTTTTAATAATAACCAGGGACCATAAGACTGCAAATTACACATTTGATATTTCTTTAGCGGTGGGGACAGCAGATTAAAGACAGATATTGTGACAGAGTGACTGTAGAGATTATTCATTCGGGGGACCTGTGTGCAGGTGAAGGTGAGTTGGTTAGTTTAGTTATGTGTATTAATCCATCTCCCATATATAATTCACATGCTCACAGGTGTGCCGTACGTGACAGCATTATGTTTAATGTAAGAGCTATTGTGTATTGTTTTTTTAAACGTTAAAATAACTGAGCAATGTACATGTTGCTTATGTTGAACACTGGTGAAAAAGGTTAGAGCAGGTACCCATCATTGCACCTCTGTATTAAGAGGTCACATGATGCCATCACCATGCAAAGTGGCAGAGAGCCTTAGATACTGTAGTCAAGGTAAGTCAAATGGGGGTCGCAGTCAGACAACACAGTGATCTGACAAAGGTGGAAATAGAGACCATGGGTCACCACCACCGCAGATCCCACCAACATTATCATAGGGGTGAATCTGGTGATCTTAATGTAATAGGGATGATGATGAATAGCAATGATGATGATGATGATGATGATGATGATGATGATGATGATGATGATGGTTTGGGTGCTAGCCAGTGCTGCAGCAATTTGCAAAACAGACAACATTATGTCAGTGCTATTGCTACTAGTAGTATAAGCAGCCAGATATGCATCTCAATTAGAGATGGATGAATTTTTTTGGCGAATTTGGGTCCATGGAGGATTGTCCAATTCCTTTGGTCTGCGTATTTTAGCAGATCAATCTCGATTCCACAACCCGTTTTACAGATTTTTAAGAATCCGCCAACGAGTTGCTGAATCCACGGATTGGATTGTACGAATCCATCAACAGATTGTATCCAATGGCGTTTTTTGATGAATCCTCGCGGACTAAAACACACAAAATCTGTTTGTGGATTTTACACTGCGAAACGTATTTTGGGGGTAAAATGTGAGAAAATCCGGGAAACGGATTTGGGCGGATTCTCCCCTCTCTGATCCCAATGCAACAGCAGCCCGCAGTTCGGGAAGCATTCAAAAAGGTGAACAAATTCCACTGCCCCCATGACAGCTCTGCTGCTGAATAGCAATCTAATAAAAATGCTTGCTAAAGACTTGTTGCCATTTACATTTGTAGAATCTCTGGGGTGTAAAGATGAATATTTCTATAACAAGGTGCTTCCCGAATTGTACAGCAAGGTTGTTGCAGCAGTGGTTGAGGCTTGTGCACACTCGGAGGGCAGTAGTGTACACCTCACTATTAACATGGAGTAGTGGTCATGGAGGCGGTGGCTACCTGAACGTTTTTGCCTTTCAGGTGTGTTTTACTTAATATTATAATAATACTGTTTAACAGCAAAAAGGGGGCGGGTAGGAAAGACCACATCTTGCATAGAGATGCCACTTTATGTATGCAGAGTTTGAAGAAAGGGCACAAACAGCTTCTGATGTTGCAAAAAGACAGAATGTGATCGAGCGGTGGCTAACTCCCAGTGCACTTGAGGTTGGGTGTGTTGCGGGGGATAACGGTTCCAACTTGGTTGCAGCACTGAACAATGTTACATGATACACATTCCATGTTTTAACAGTGTCAAGCATTTTTAGAAAAATATGTGCTCCCTTTAGCAGATCCTATACAGCCCGTAAATCCCCATCTACTCTGTAAGAGCAGCTGCCTCGTCACCAGCTAAAACTGGAGGGGCCTACGTGCTGGAATTCAACATTATATATGCTTGAGTGTTTCCATAAGCAACAGAAGGTGGTCAATGATTATCTAATGGAGCATGCCAGGCAGCTGTATGAGGTCTTCCTGCAGCCTAGACAGTGGCATGGGAGAGGCCCTTTGAGGAAACCACCACTCTTGTGAGCTGTGATGATGTTGGCAGAAGCAAAATCATTCCTCTAATTTTCTTCCTTAAAATAAGTTGAACTAGAGATTTTGCAGTGGGTCCCTTTTGGACTTTGAAGAAACCCCATTCAGAGTCCAGGAATAGGGACACATAGTATCTCCCTCAGAGCAGACAGAGCTAAGCTCTACATCAGAGACCTGAGCAGAAACAGGTGCCAGTGCTTCCATTTCGCTCTCCCATAGGACTCGCGCTTTGGATGTTTGCTCCACAACTTTCTCTGAGGATGACAGAGACTCAGGAAGGAAAATCAGGTGAAAGGTATTAGACAAAGCAGAGTCAAAAGCAATCCAGCGTCAATCAAAGTTAACAAGCAAGGGAACATGAGGGGTTAGGCAAAGCATAGGTCAGTACTAATCCGAGGTCATACACAATAGAGCAGGCAAGGTACTTGAAGGGTTAAGCAAGGCATAGTCCAGAGCAGATCCAAGGTCATACACAATATGTAATAGGGATGATGACCACTTGCAATGATGATGGTGTGGGTGCTAGCCAGAGCCACGATACTTTGCAAAACAGACAGGCAAGGTACTTGATGGGGTTAAACAAGGCAAAGTCCAGAGCAGATCCAAGGTCATAAACAAGGGAAGCAGGCAGAATACTTAGCTGGCAGGAGACAGAAACAGAACCAGCGGGGGGGGGGGGGGGGCGGCACGTGCACAGCGCTAACCGCGATCTGCGGTCTGTGAAGGGAGAGGAGAATCTTGCGACGGGAGGGGGCGTGGTCGGGGATTTGCAGGGGCGTGGCCATTACGTCACGTGGCTGGTTCGCCCTCATTGGGTGAACCGCCGGAGGCCACACCTCCGTCGCAAGAATTAAACTCAATTTGATTGAGTTGGGAAAAACCTTACAGCACGGCGCGGCTGCACCTTCAGTGTGACGGTGCGTACTGGGCCCAGCCCCATTGAGGGGCGGTGCTTACACACACAGTGCACGCCGCGCCGTGCGCACAGGCTGTTACTGGGACCGCAGCCTAAGATACAATGGACTGCTACAACAGTCACCAATGTAACATTTAGGTTTGCAAATTTGACACATGACTTGGCACTGACACAGTGCATGGCTTGTTGAATGTATGTTGTATGGCTTATAACCAACCCGCAGTAATAGCTACTGCTAGTAGTTACTGTTCCATCTCTCAGTAATGTATAGGTTGTAGGAACAAGATCCACTATACGTCTAAGAGGTGACACTGCAAAAAGCAGCAGCCGCAAAATGACCAAGCTTGTCTAGTGTGCTGGTAAAAGCTGTCATGTAATGCAGACACACCCCATTGTCTAATTGTGAAAACCTTAAACTTGGTGCCAAATTGTCATCACTTTTTAGAAAGTACACCTGTCATTTCATTCATTTCAAAATAAGCAACACACAAACACTGGCTAACCTAGTACAGAAACTACAGTGTCTAGCTAGAGCAGGGTTAGGCAACGGTATGCAGGCAGGATGCAGGAAGTACTGCCTCTACCAGGCTGGCACAAGTAGATTGGGCAGACACTAGAGGAAGTTAGCTTAGCAGCCAGCAGGGAAGGTACTCATAATAACTAAGTCAAAACTTAAGATAGAACTTGAGTTGAGACACAATTGAGATCAGTAGCTCATCAGCAGTAGCAGCACACATAAAGGACTGTGTCTCAGCACAGGTAGGTAGAGAGAGAAAAAATAATACAAACCTCCAATGTATGATTAATGATTAATCTGATGTCAGACTCCTATATACATGTACTATGATTTAACCAAGATGACAAAAAAAAGAACCCCACAAAAATAGGAGAGGGTTCAACTGGAAAATAATCCTCTTCATCCTCTTCATTAATCATCACTTGAAATCATTCATAATTTAAAATGTAACGTGCGTTGAATTTGCTGGATTTTCTTCTTCTTTCGTTTCAACCGAAGTACTACTACAGTATTTATGCAATAAGTAACTAGTAGAAATTATTTAAAACATGTCTATGATTGATGAATGCAATTTGAAATATTATATATTAATTTGAAAAAAAGGGAGTTCAAGTAGGAAAACATTATTAATGTACCATAACAATTTACATGCAACAAACTTTTATAAACATGATTACACACACAGACACACACACACACACACACACACATATAATTTTTTTTTTTTTTACTTTTGTAATTGATGTTTTCAACAAACTTCAAGACTGTGGATCCCACCTGGGGGTTTTGTGCCATCGAGGAGGAGTGAGTTACCGCCTCCATCATTGGGTTGTGGTGGTGGCTCTTGTATAATGACCCGGAGCAGGATCATCACATCGGTAGACACTTGAGGATGCTCAAGTTCACTGAGGCAGCATCCCCCAGAGGTTACAGTGATTGTTCTGCATATGTTGCTGGAGACCACTTGTCCCCAGGTGGCATCCACTCCTGCCCTTATTCACTACTGCACTTAAAAGAATACAGTGTTCCACCAGAGAGTCTCACCACTCCATGGCGAGGTAACTGAAAGAATTCCCATACCATGGAGGTGGTTCCTCTTAGCGGATGACTCTATCCTTATATATATATATCCAACAATGTCACCCTCACCCTCTCCAACCTCATCTTATGCACCCCCTGGCCTAGACAGGCTTATAGCAGTCTGTCACGGGAGACTCCTGTGGCGGGTAGGATCACGGTGGCCGGAACAGCATGAGCGTAGTAGGGGTCACAAGCAGGGGTCCGAGGCAGGCGGCAGGTAGCGAAGTCAGGTACAAGCAGAGGTCCGAGGCAGGCGGCAGGTAGCGAAGTCAGGAAACAAGCAGAGGTCCGAGGCAGGCGGCAGGTAGCGAAGTCAGGTAACAAGCAGAGGTCGGCAACGAGGAGACTGGAACAGGACAGGGGAGCAAGGACAGGTCTGGGGGCAGGGACTGAGAACAGGAACAAACAGGGACAAGCCAGATTACCAGCAAGGGCTTTTCCTGTGAACAGACTTCTATAATACAGGTACAGGTACAGAAACAGATCAGGAATCAGAGGCATGTGCATTAGGAGTCTGACTTCAAGCAAAGGCAATTGAACAAACCAGGATGCAGAAGCTATAAAGGGCAGAGACAGGAGCAACAAGAAGACAGACAGGCAGACAGAGGAACCCAGAGGAAACAGAAGACAGCAGCACACCCAGTGGACAAAGAAGAACTATGGCTGGTAGGAGGTCTAGGAGACCCTGACACAGTCACTCTCTACTATCCTAGTCACTCTTCCTCCCTTCCATTCACCTCCAGAACCCCCACAATATTGCCTGATGATGTTCCGTCTGCCCCAGCTACAGCAGAAAGAGCAGCAGTAGAGATGCTGGGCTTAGCAAACTCAGGTGGTGCAGCTGAAACCAGGGACACCGATTAAAAACCTCTCATGGTCCAACAACATTCTAGATCTGAGCCCTGATCCAGCAACCCTGCTCCGGCCTGATCTTTTTTACACCACGTGCGACAGGTTTTGAGGTGTGTCCTTTTGGGAAGAGCTACATGATGCAGATATTATAAAATAAGGTTAGATTATGAGATGCATTAAACTTTCCATCTATGTGCGTCCGTTTTTATTTTATCTTGTATTTGTGTTAAAATATCAGGTCTGAAATGGTCAAACAATTTGTGTCAAATATTGAATATAATTCCTCGCACACTGAACATGCAAAACAGTTGTGGTATCTTTGGTTGTACTATATGTCAGCCTTTTATTTAAATACTGATGCAGCTGTTTGCCATGCATCCCCTATGCTGACATGTCCTTGCATTCAACAACCTTTGAAGATGTTGGTGCTTCCTAGGCTCACTTCTCTAGTGATCTTGTATTAAGCCCTTCAGTGTTGGACCACAGAGATGAATGAATCATTCAAGAGTGAACCCAAACCTGATTTTTAGCATTTGCAAGCGGGAAAGACAGGATAGGGAACAATGAGAGAGGGAGCTTATGAAGACTGCACTCCATTGTTGGCAGCTATTCTGAACTGGCAATCCTTTTTGATCTCACTACCAATTAGAACAGCTCAGTAATTCACTTAAGATTGCTGTGTATAATGTGTATTTATCCTAATGCATAGCAATACTGCATGGGTGGAAATCACTCCAATACACTCTTCTGCTAGAGACTTTTTCACATTTAGTAAATGTATCAGGACAGAAGTGATAGTAAAGAGAGGGGGGCTTCTTTAAGGGCAAAATGTATAGTGAATAGGCTATGGGGGTATATCTAGTATATATGTGTCTGTGAGTGTGCATATGTGTGTTTGTGTAAATGTGTGCATATTGTGTATGTCTAATATGTATGCCTATGTGTAAATGTGTGCATATGTCTATGTGTATGTGAAGTGCGTGTATAAATGGGTCTGTGTGTGTGTTTGTATGCAGGGATCTGCATGTGTCTGTATGCAGGGATCTGCTTCTGTGTGTGGGTGTGCGTGTGTGTATGCAGGGTTCGGCATGTGTGTATACGCAGGGGTCGGCTTGTGTGTGTGTGTATGTGTGTGTGTATGCTTGTGTATGTATTTATGCAGGAGTCTGTGTGCGTGTGTGTATGTAGGGATCTGTGTGCATGTGAGGGATGCAGGCAAAACCCTTTGACGCATAACTCTCTTTGAGAGAGACAGTAGATAAATTACCTCTTTCTATATTGATTTATACATTTTGTAGTCAGTGTGGGTGCATTTGTCATGCATATATTTTTTTCTTTTTGTGCGAGGGGGCCTAAGCTATTATTTTTTCATTCTACAGAGGCTCACTCTAAAAAAGGTTGGGAAGCACTGTATTAAAGTTTAGGTAGGAACTGTTAAGGCTGGAAGTGGAACCGTAAAAACTTTTATGGAACATGGAACCTATGCTATTCCCTTTTCATGCTATGTAATTCTGCATTCATTTCAATGTTTCAGTATTTAAAATGGTTAAATGAGAAAATAAACTAAACAAATTAAATGCACTGTGTTAGGCAAATCCTTTATTTAAACATTGTCAGAGCAATGAAAGGACCTTGCCAAATGAGTGCACTAAAGATCGATTCAGTTGGGGAGAAAGGAGGCTCTTCCCAATTTCCTCTTGGTCGATTAGGAGAGGCAATGCTACTGACCAAACTAGGTGACAGAGTGTGGTGGTGTCCATTAATAGAGAGAGTCTTCTCATGGTGGGAGAGGCAATGCTAGAGTCCATGCAGTCCTCTTTTGAAGGCAAAATAGAAAAAGAAGCCAAGTATAAGCTCCAGGATGAGCACTATAAAGAGTCTCTGGTATATTAATATGTCGTGGGGTATAGTTTGAAAATGGGATAAATACAGTGTAATATCCAACAGTATAATTGCATTTAAGATGAAAAAAGAAAGTACATAAAGGGTTATATGATTGACCTACCCAACGTATCTGCAAAGGTCAAAGATATTACCCTTCCATGATAGCTAGAATCCTTAACCAGTACCTCTCATTTTGAAATCGTTGGGAGCTGCATATACTCCAGCCGTTCACCACTTCCTCATCTGCTCAACTGTGCTTGGTCAGTTGGTACTGTGAATTAATCCGTGGAAGCAGTATGCGTCTCTTCAATCACGTAGAAATATAGTAAAAAGAGAAAAAGGATTGGTTGCGGTCGTGAACACGGCGGAAAAGGAAGTCACCAGGAATTGAAAAAATAGAAAAGTTCGTTTATTTCATGCTAAGAAACAAAAACACAAAAACAGAGAAAAAAAATCTCCATTTCTCTGTTTTTGTATTGTGGTTTTTTTTTTTGCATTAAATGAACTACCTTTTCTATTTTTTCAATACCTGGTGAGTTCCTTTTCCTTGGGGTTCGCGTCCGCTACCGATCCTTTTTCTCTTTTTACTCTTTTGAAGGCAGAAGCAGCACTGAAACCCAATGGTTATGACATTCCAATTAGCCGCCTGAGCAGGTACAGATAGTGCCAGGTGTACAACTTTGTTGAAACTCTACATATACATGATGCTGGAAAGGTCCTCCAAATGTAAGTATAAGATTATAAATAATCATCTGAGCCCAAAAGAGATGAGCAAACTTTTCGCCAAAGATTAAATCCATTGCGGTTTTTTGCTATGTCGAAGGTTGCGAATTTGTCCCAAATGCACCTTTGGCACTGGAGCTCACTTTGATGGTGAAATAGATGCCATAGAGCACATTCTCTCGCATGAAATGCATACTTTTGTGCAATTTTTTAATAACAAAATGTTTGAAACAACTTTTGCGGATTCGTGAAGAAATAGAAAAGTTTGGGTGAAAATTCATGGGCCAAACTTTGACACTTTTGCCCATCTCCTGTGCAGATTGGCCGGTTCCTTTGTAAAAGTGAAATCTGAATTTTGTTTTTTTTGTTATCACTGACCATCCACATGGGGGATTCATTATCTGTGGGTGGATGGTTAAAAATCCGCACTCAGATTAAATCCTAGTGTATAGAAAGAGTATTTTTAACAATCCTCCTACAGATTATTAATTCCCCATGCTGATTTCGGATTCAATATGGAATCTGGGTGCGGATTCTTAAAAATCCGCCCAGATTGTATCCAATGGCGGATTCTGATTAATCCACCACTGGATTCTTAGAGCCCAATCCGCAGACAGATTTTGGTGGGAGGACCGGATTTAGTCTAACAAAACCAGTAAAGTCCAGGAAATTGATTTGGACCTGTTCTTCCATCTCTACTCCAGTGCCCATTTTCATTCACAATTATCTTTTGGTATTTTGGGTGTAGGAATAAAACACAGGACGGCACGTGGGGCGCCATGGCCACAAGGCAAAGAATTCCTATAGTCAAGTTCCTACATACTTTAGGGCAGGGGTGTGCAAAGTGGGGGGTGATTTATTTTGGGGGGGGCGCGGCAGTTACAGAGACCCCACGCTCTCCCCGAAGGCATTTAAATTAAATGCCGGGGGACCACACGCGGCTTCTGTAACTCGCCGTGATTCTGCCAGCTTCGAGCGATGCATCATTTGATGCCGGCACAATGGTTATGGGGGGCACGAGCACAGGGGGAGAGCAGGCAGGGGGGAGCACCACCAGAAGTTTGCGCACCCCTGCTTTAGGGCACCTAAAAGATACCATACAGATTGTAGATATTTCTATTTGAGCAAATGATACCCTATAGATAGATACAAGTTATTCCCATTTTGCCAATAAGGAGGTTAAATAGAAATGATGAGATATTGCATGCACTATTAAAATGTATCAACTATAGAACTACTGTATATTAGCGATTCTAATTTAAAAACTCTAAAAACAGAATTTGTTTATTTTAAATATGAACATAGTTATTATGAACTCAGTGCAAATAGCATGAAATAAGTGTGCTGTTTGCTTATAATTTTTACACTAATAGCAGGTCTACCCCATGGTGTGTTCTATGCTGAATAATGTCCATTAGATTGTGAAATAACTGTAATATACAAAAAATGCTATTACTATATTAAATTAAACATACAGATATATAGCAGACATTACTGAACCCCTTGGCGTGCTCCTGCGGGTGAACTTGATCTTTAGCCCTGGTCCTTTTTTGCACATGGCTTATTCAAGACAATGACCACTTCCGCTGACGCGTTTGTGATGCAGCAGCGCCCAGTGAGTGCAGTAACGTCAGCTACATCTGTCTGTAAAAATGTTTTCAGACTGGTATACGCCTCTGTGATGGTGCGTGTATAGCCAAGTCTTCTGTTTGAAAACCGCACACATCAAATCACATGCAAAGAAAGGCACGTTTATTTCCCCTCACTAGGAGCGTGTTGAAACAAAGAAACCTTAAGTAGACAGCAGAGATGGGCAAATCCGTTTCCTGGATTTTCTCGCATTTTCCCCCCAAAATCCGTTTCGCAGCGTAAAAACCGCAAATGGATTTCGCCGGTTTTAATCTATGCGGATTCATCAAAAACCGCCGTTGGATATAACCCGTGGACGGATTTGTAGAACCCAATCTGCGGATTCAGCAATCCGTTGGCGGATTTTTAAGAATCCACCAACTGATTGCTGCATTCGTGGGTTAGATTCTACAAATCCATCCATGATTTGCGGAATCGGTGCAGTGCATTGGTAATAATAATAATAATAATAATAATATAAAACCCACAAAATGTGAATCGCCCTTTTTGAGATTGATCCGCTGCAGATCCGAATCCGCCATAAAAATGCGCCCACCTCTAGTAGACAGCACAGTCCTGCTTTATTTGAGGCACGTTACAAATGAAAGAAAAACAAAGTCTCTTCCACACACACAGAGTATTAAGACACATGATTACAAACAGTCCAACAGCTCAGCTTTCCCCAAGCAAAGACTCCCCAAGGAAAGAACGGCTGCAGTTAAACTACACCCTCAAGTGGATCCACCTGGCCAATTAATTAGGACTGCAGTGTCAGCAGTTCTGGCAGTATTGATCTGCACACAATGTGATTGGCCTTTGCACCGGAAGGGAATTAACAGTTTCATGCCTGTTACCTTTGTGGGGCTTACACTACCCCATTATTAATATTTGCATTATGTAACCCTTCCTATTGACACAGATTACAAACTGACTCACACATGACAAACCGGAGCACAGTGTCTTGACACATTGATGTTGATCCATGCTAGATGAAAATGCTGCCAATTGCAACCCAAATGTCATTGATACTGTACATCACTCCTTGCAAACATGATGATCAGGAGAAGTAATATTGACAATAAAAGACAACACATGAAAACTCTTAGCGAGGGAATTAGAGGAAGTAGCCGGAAGTCTCTTCATTTTCCACTTGCCTTTATGGGGACGAGGGATTTCAGTTCAGTAGGGAAGTAAAAATTATAATTTTATCAAATATGAATCTTCAATTTTTATGAAAAATATGGAGAACTGACCAGTACAGTATGTCTGACACTGCACGCTAGTCACATTCAATAGACCAGTACAATATGTCTAACACTGCACATCTGGACACGTCACATTCTATAGAGCATTACAGTATGTCTGAGAGTGCACAGCTGGATACTAGTCCCATTCTATAGACCAGTACTGTATGTCTGACACTGCACAGCTGGATACTAGTCCCATTCTATAGACCAGTACTGTATGTATGACACTGCACAGCTGGATACTAGTCCCATTATATAGAGCAGTACAGTATGTCTGAGAGTGCACAGCTGGCTACTAGTCCCATTCTATAGACCAGTACAGTATGTCTGACACTGCACAGCTGGATACTAGTCCCATTCTATAGACCAGTATTGTATGTATGACACTGCACAGCTGGATACTAGTCCCATTCTATAGACCAGTACTGTATGTATGACACTGCACAGCTGAATACTAGTCCCATTCTATAGACCAGTACAGTATTCCTGACACTGCACAGCTGGATAATAGTCCCATTCTATAGACCAGTACAGTATGTCTGACACTGCACAGCTGGATACTAGTCCCATTCTATAGAGCAGTACAGTATGTCTGAGAGTTCACAGCTGGCTACTTGTCCCATTCTATAGAGCAGTACAGTATGTATGACACTACACAGCTGGATACTAGTCCCATTCTATAGAGCAGTACAGTATGTCTGACACTGCACAGCTGGTTACTAGTCCCATTCTATAGACCAGTACAGTATGCCTGACACTGCACAGCTGGATAATAGTCCCATTCTATAGACCAGTACCGTATGTCTGACACTGCACAGCTGGATACTAGTCCCATTCTATAGACCAGTACTGTATGTATGACACTGCACAGCTGGATACTAGTCCCATTATATAGACCACTACAGTATTCCTGACACTGCACAGCTGGATAATAGTCCCATTCTATAGACCAGTACAGTATGTCTGACACTGCACAGCTGGATACTAGTCCCATTCTATAGACCAGTACAGTATGTCTGACACTGCACAGCTGGATACTAGTCCCATTCTATAGAGCAGTACAGTATGTCTGAGAGTGCACAGCTGGCTACAAATCCCATTCTATAGAGCAGTACAGTATGTATGACACTACACAGCTGGATACTAGTCCCATTCTATAGAGCAGTACAGTAGGCCTGACACTGCACAGCTGGATACTAGTCCCATTCTATAGACCAGTACGGTATGTCTGAGAGTGCACAGCTGGCTACTAGTCCCATTCTATAGACCAGTACGGTATGTCTAACACTGCACAGCTGGACACTAGTCCCATTCTATAGACCAGTACGGTATGTCTGACACTGCACAGCTGGACACTAGTCCCATTCTATGGACCAGTATGGTATGTCTGACACTGCACAGCTGGATAATAGTCCCATTCTATAGACCAGTACGGTATGTCTGACACTGCACAGCTGGACACTAGTCCCATTCTATGGACCAGTATGGTATGTCTGACACTGGATACTAGTCACATTCTATAGAGCAGTACCAAGGAACCATGGTCTACTCCATCAGGGGTAGCCACGAACAGTATATGACCATGGTTCCTTGGTACTGCTCGTTCCTTGTTCCTTGTTCCTTGACGTTTGGTATGCAGGCTTACGACGCGTTGGCCAAAGGGTTTAACTAAATAACCAAGTAATTACTATTATTATTGAAGTATTTGAACTTTATACTTATTACCATATATGTCTTGTCAATTGGATGTAGAATTGGGCACCCCTGTCTTTTGTTGTAGCCACGAGGTTTGAAGGATATTCCACCTTCAGCAGACGTGGCTAAGTCAACAACTGAGCGACTGATTAGCCACCTGTGCTGAAGCAGGGATATCCTTAAACCTTGACCTGCTGGTGGCCATTGAGGACTGGAGTTTACCACCCCTGCACTCAATGAAGGAAAAGGAGATTGACACAGTATCTTGCTGCTTTACCTTGCAGCCCCACCTGCACTGAAGATATCAGCCCTAGGACACAGACTACACATGCTAAGCACAAGCAATGGTCAGATATGGGCAGGACATGGTTCTCATGGCCTTCAAAGGTGCTACTAACGGTCTTCAATTTAAAAGGGGCATTCCTACTTTAACCATTCACAATGTGTTGTAGGTCTCCCTGGCAGCAGAAGACTTACAGTATGTAACTTTATATTGAATGTCAAGGACAGCCTGAGATAAGAAAATCAGATGTTTGGGATAATACAGCATAGCACGTCAAAATCTATTAAAATGCCTCACAATCTGATACAGAAAATTTTACTTAGTGTTAATGCTTGTCAGGAAGTTATTTATTTTATTCTGCACACATATGTACAGAAAACGACAGCACGGATGGAAATGCAGTTATCTCTCGTTAAAGTATAATGAGGTAATCATATTATATTAACAAAAATGTTTATACAGTAGAAGGATAAAACTTTCTGCTGATTTTTTTTTTTTTGTTACCTAAATCATCAATAAATGATTAGTGTGTGAACTTTCAGGGAGGTGAAGCGTGCTGTGCTTTTTTTTCTAGCAGAATGAGTGCAAAACTGTTTCTCTACTCAATCTGTTTAGATGATTACTCTGCAGACTCAGAATACACAGTACCATCATCTGGGCTGTATCTATATGTCATGGAACCCCTGGAGAGGCAGATCTCATGACGTGGCAAGTACGTTGTGGGCCCCCCAAAGGGTTAAACAAATGTCAACCGTTTTAGTTCCGTTTTTATTGAGGGAGGAATAGAATTGTAGTATGTGTGGGTTTTTTGTAAGGCAAAGGGGCTGAGGCTACAGCACAATTTGACACCGTAAATTAGCACAGCATATGGTATGTGCATTAAGATGTATCGTTTTAATGTGGCTTTTATACTAAGCTGTCACCATCTATTTGGCGTGTGTCTGATGTTGTTCAGTAACATCTGCAACGAAACTATTGTAGATATTTCCTTTTTACATGTTTCTGGGAAGAAATGCCATTTTGGGTGACAAGATTGCAACTTTGGCCTACTGTACTTCTTTAAATGTCTATTGGGAAAATAAGCATTGCTGACAATCAAGGAGATGACAAATAATGCAATACATCAGCTCATGACATCACTATTACAATACTATAAAGCAGGGGTGCTCAACTGCAGTCCTTAAGCCTTCCAATCCCCAACAGGTCAGGTTTTCAAGATATCCCTGCTTCAGCACAGGTGGCTCAATCAGTCCCTACTTCAGCACAGGTGTCTCAATGGCTCAGTCTTCCACTGAGCCTTTGATTGAGCAACCTGTGCTGGGATATCCTGAAAACCTGACTTGTTGGGGGGGGGGGGGTTGGGGAGAGGGCTTGAGAACTGGAGTTGAACCCCCCTGCTGCATAGACATTATAATGCCTGGTCCTCAATTAAAACCCAACTCTATTCTTGGAAAGGCAGAAATAGATATTCTGCAGCTTTTACATGAGCATATGATACTCATGCTGGTTAGAATACTTTTGGGAGAGACAAAATATAGATGCAGATGTTGATATATACTTTGCCGGCAAAATGTTACAGAGCAATGTGTGGCGTGCTCTTCTGTCAGCAAAGGAGCTAATTAATTAGTTCTTCCCTTTGCTGGTTACAGTGGTTCACTTGTTGACAGCACATCTTAGATTGGTGTAGAACAGGGGATGCTGAAGGATCAGCAACAGGCCAAGTGTTAAATATTTCATTAATTAACACCTACTAACCCAATTAACCTAGCGTTAATTTCCACTAAGACAACTTGTTTAGGTATGTGTTGCCTTAAAATCCTGGCCTATCGCTAGGCCTCGATGACAGTACGTGAGCTCTCCTTGTATAGAGTTTCAGGATAACCATATTGACTAACATGTGAAAGTTCACATAAGATAGGCCTGAGATACAAATGAGGAATATTTCATCTTCCAGTGATTTGATAGAATGTTTTCTAGAAAATACAGTAGAAGAAATATTTTTTTTTTTTACCTAGAGTACAAATGAAGGAATTTCCCAATAGGCCAGTAAAATAAGAACCTAACTTTTGGTCCCTTAAGTTCCTTAACTGTGACTTACAGTAAGATATTATCTGATGGAAACTTTTGAGGACATTATAATGAATGGTCGTTGTTAAAATTAAAATACAGAGATCAAGTCACCATGTGGTCATATTACCAAATCTATCAGTTTGTCCAATGAATATTTTGCCATGACCATGTGCGTTTTGTAAGGATGTGAATCTCCATTGCCCATTATTATGGATTCAACTCCAGAAAGAAGGATATTTATTTCCACATTTTTGTGCTCATTTTTCCTTTATTTGTATTAATTTAGTTATTTTGCCAAAAATGTATACAGTATGTCAACTTTTACCAAAAGCGACAATCCCTCCAAATTTTCACATGTAATTCAACTTTTCACATTTTACTTAACTTTTTGAAAGATGACATTTTGTTCTTTGATTTTGAGCTAATTATCACCCCAGGGTTCTTTACAGTTTTATTACCCAATAAATATCTAAGTAAAGCATAATAGTTCTATTTCCACCCCCACAGGGAACAATATCTTTCATACATCCTTGGTAAGAGTTGGGAGAGGTGTTAAAGCTGAATGTTGAAAGTGAATTGTACTACAGCATAAGAAACCTTTTGTTCTGTAAAAAGTAGTTCAAGCATAGTGACTTCTTTAAACTGTAAATTGCAATGTCTTTGCAGAATCCCTGCTGCTGTAATTGCAAAATTGGTATAAATGTATATGCCCTTAAGCCATAGTAAGATTTTACAACATTTTTGCTTGCTGCGAAAAAAGGGTTATCCAGAAAAGTCAATTTTATTTTAGGAGATTTTTCAGTGATGCCAAAGTCCATTAAAAGTAGCACACAAACAGAAATGTGTTAAGTACATTTTGATCATTTTGCCCTTTCTGAATAAGTGACTATCCTTAATGTGGAATGTTTTATCGGTTATGGCTAACAATTGCCTTCTATCCTGGGGTTTATAGTCTTGTTCAGAATGAAATCTGGGATGGGCATTTATATTCTATTCATTAAACCAGCATATGCCCTAGCTCAATGAAATTGGGACTTAAGTACAGTACATTTTATATGATTTTACAAATCATATACATCCAGCTATTGGCTGTAAAAGTTACCTTTGATTTATAATATGGTGGTCTACGATTTAAGGCAATCCTGCTTGAAAGAGACATTTAAATGTAAAATATATATATATATATGTATACAAAAATGGAGGCGTAAATGCTATCTAGCTAATATAAAGTTCAATCGACAAAATTATATACAAATTAATAAAACTGACGTTTAAAGAGAGTAAAAAGAGTTATACTAAATCAATGTAGAAAAAACAATGTTTGAAACCTGTCAAATGGAAGTAAAAAATATATACGTGTATGTAACAGTCTCTGGGTGTGGTCCTTTCTGCAGCTCCTTATTACCAGATTTCTTTCTGGGTATTTGGATAATCCAAGACCTACTAGAGTTCAGAAGAAGAGACCCATCATGGTGCAGCCATTAAATGATCAGGCTTAACTAACTTAAAACAGCTGGAACACCCACACAAATAGGGGGTAGGGTTGCCTGATGGCATCTCCAAAAATACTGGACACAATAATGAAAGGTGCGACATGCTCGATACACACCCCATGCTGTTTCCTCCTCTTCTTGGCCCCACCACCAGGCTCCTGACACCTCCTCCTGATTGGCTGCATTACCCAGCAGCAGACAATCAGGATGGAGGAAGCTGCCCAGCCCCCTAGCAACAGCCCTGCTCTCACTTCACTCAGGGAAATCCCATGGCCCCCCAAGCCGGTCAGTTCACTATGTCCAGAGAGATAATATCAGACACATACATGTCCAGTATTACCTCTACATTTTTTACTGGGCAGGGTGTTTAAATACGGCACAGTCCGGTTCAGTACTGGACACCTGGTAACCCTAATGGGGGGACTGTAAACAGGCTTGTAGGGCAGTTTTTTCACTCTCTGTGACTCAATAAATAGACATCCATCCTGCTTACAGCCAACACCTGGCGATGTACACGTGCCGGGACTTCATCTCAGCAGTTCCCTCGGACAGCCACAAAGCCTTCTCTATGCTTTTTCCATACACCGCTTCATCCCTGCCTATGACAAGACACACTTTTGCGTGACTTAATTAAAGTTCCCGATAGTTTTAGAAAGACAAGAATCGTGTGTTGAATTAACTTTGTTATTAACCTTTTAAATGCCCTAGGTCACTGCGGTATTTGCAATCATGTGATCACTTCAGCAATAGTCACATGAACACCCCTGCCCACCGCCTAGAGTGGGGGCTCCCTGCTAGTTTGAGCAGGAAAACACTCTCCTACACTTTCCTATGATCTATCTGGTATCATGTACTGTATATGTCAATAGTGCCACTGGCGTGCCAGGGCCCATGATGCACCAGGTATAAGGACACTGAACATGTTAAACTAAATTCTCAAAGTAAGCTGCGTATCAAGTTCTGAAAATAAATGTACAGTAGGGACAGCAGAGCTTGCACTCAAGTTTACATGCTGTATATGTCACTCATATAGTTGTTATATGCACCAAAAATAAATGTAAAAAGTAACTTTGCCTTGAAAATTAAGTCTAACCGTTAAACAATGGTTAATAGTATTTCTGTTAAATGCCAATTAGACCAACAGACAGCAACATACATAGTTAAAAAAAAAAAAAAGGATTCCTGGTAATTGAAAACAATAAGTTTGTGTTGTTTTTGATTTCTAGACCGTGCATGTTTTCTTATGCACAAAATGTTAACTGCAATAGCAACACTCCTTGTGAACATTTTCTTCTATAGAAAGCCAGATTGGTTATGAATTGTTAGCAATGAGATGTAAAACCAGTTTGTTGAAGCATGTTCCATTTATTTAATGTTTGGTGTTTATGAAACGGAGCAACATGCAGACAACCGTACAGCACACTGTAGACCATATTGTTAGAGAGGATTATCCTTACTTTTCCCTATTGTGGACGGTCTTACATACGACCTTCCTACCTCTCTTACGTTTTTGTATATGATCTATTTATTCTTGCAGAAAATAATGTTATTTCTTTTGAATATCTTTACTTTGGTTTTCCAGGCAGACTGTTCTCTTTATTCTTTTGTTTCTTATGCCCTGCAGGCAGTAAGATTCCTAAACCACCGCAGTGGGTGATATGAGTTATTGAGAATTGTATACTCTGCAGAGAGGTATAAAATGTCTCCAGTGTGGGACTTGGCGGTCCCTACGTAATTCTGCCGAGCTTATGTGCTCCCAGGCTGGGAATAGACATCTGTCACCAAATCTCTTCCTCTGTTTTGTTCTTTGGCCACCTAATTCCCTTCCTACAATTTGTCACTGCAGTCAATTCAGCACTCCAGGTGCGTCGCTGTTATTTCTATTTTTTACGCAGAAGGCTCCTCTGCACAGTTGTTAAGACACAATGGCCCCATCACGGCTTTCAGAAAACACAGTTTTTAGATCTGTCTCTGGGGAACTTTACATAACAATGACCACCTAAGGAAGCTTTGACTCCTTTATGTTTGCCAAAAGTAGCATCTGTTAGAGGTCTAGCGGCTGAAGTCATTTCCATTCATCCGAGTGTTGATAGATTTGTGATTTCCAATTCTGCTTGTTTTGGGGTTTGACTTTAAAATGAATCCACTGGAGCACAGACAAAAATGGAGCACTCAAAACAAACGTCTATATAAAAGAGCCCAAAATGCGTGTTGGAGCTAATTGTTTGCAATGCTTAAATATCAACGCGTGCAAGTTACACTGCAACAATTAACTTAACTCCAAGCCATACAGGGCGCTCAGGCAAAACACAATCGTGCCGATTTATTAAGCAGCAGAATGTTTATTTTTTTCATCTGGTGGTTAAATGGGGTATATTTATAGTTTGTTAATGCCCTTAGTGCAATCTAGCTGGGTTCATACAAGGGAGTAAATTAGGGGCATATACTTCTTTGGAGAGGTAATGCACATTCATTTCGATTGGATGTGCTATTTGTCCACATGTATCACTTTCTTCAACTTTTTCTTTTACTTCCTCCCTTCACAACGTACACTTTATGGAGTATATCAAATATTCATGTTGGTTTACATATATATATATATTTTATTGTTGTTATTATTATTATTATTTTTGTTATTAATAATATTAATAATATTTACCGACAAACACACACACATTTTTTAAATATAATTTTATTTGTATGGCACCAACATAGTCCAAGCGCAGTACAATGTTGGAGGGAGGACAATAACATTGCAAGATAAAAGAGTACGTATATGTTAAGACAAACGGAGAAAATAGGAAGGAGGTCACTGTGCTGCACAACTTTTTATCTGATTTGCTAATATTAATAACAAAGCTTACAGATAATAATAATAGCATGTATGGTGCTGCTAGTTTTATGTAGCGCATTACAGAGACATTTTGCAGGCACAGGTCCCTGTCCCATGGAGCTTACAATCTATGTTTTTGGTGCCTGAAGCACAGGGAGATAAAGTGACTTGCCCAAGGTCACAAGGAGCTGACACCAGGTTCTCCTGCTTCAAACTTGCTGCCAGACAGCGTCGTTACTCACTGAGCCGATCCTTCTCCCTGAGCCACTCAGATGTAGCCAGGCTTACTGTTTTTGGTGCCATGGACCAACATGTGAAAATCGCCGGCCCGTCCGCAACACCACAAACAGCACTTTTATTATACGCAGTGTTAATCCTCCTGGGCTTACACCTCTGCTGAGGAAGCTATGAGGCAGTGGGAAGCATTCTCCGCATCTCACCTGCCCCTTGATTATTTATATGGTCCTATAGTATTCTCCCTCTGTACCTAATACAGCTTGCGTTGGTTATTATACTGTATGTGAACATATACTAGGAGGTTTGCATGTACTGTACTAGTTTATTCGTAAACTTGATAAAAGTGCGTGGCATTTTCCTATTAACTACAAAACAGACATTTAAGTGCTAACGCTAAAACATCTTCTACATAACTAGCCCCCCTATGTTTTAATTGGGGATCAGTTATAAAAGTATCCCGGCTGCAAAACGGGGGCCAAAAAGATTATAGCAATTCATCAAAAAAAAACTGTGCAATTAAAAGACATGGTGTAATACTGTATGTCAAGTGTTGTTGCTCATCTGAGGTTATATTTACCTAATTTTAAGACCTGCTAAGGAACAGATGATTGTTATTATGTCATGATATGTAAAACCATAGAATTCAAAGGTGTACTTTCTTTTTCACACCACTGTAAGTAACTGTTTATAGCACATTTACCAAGTACCGAGTAAGTGGAAGTGCAGTAGTTTTATTGAAACAAGTCAGCAACAGGAAAACTAAACTTCTGTTTGATGAAAAGTGCAGGCTCCCTGTGGCTGCACGTGTGCTCTTTAATTAACAAGTTTCCATATCTGACGTGCGCCATTAATGCTCCATAATTCAATTACCATATTACAAATTTACTTAGTACAGATTTTCATTTTTTTTTTTTTACCAGGTTTATCTTTGAAGAACTCATTAAAAAACACTTCTCATTAGACTTGATTTTGATTCTATTTTATCTCCCTGAGACACCTATTATTGCATTAAAATGTAAATATATTTATTGTATTATTTTCTATAGTCTTAATAATGAAAACAAACTGCATACAGAGTAGAAAACAGGCTCCAAGGGACCGCTGCAGAACAGACAGGGCAGTCTAATTTGTGTACTTGTAGCAAGTCCTGTGGTTGGGTAAAGCATCCATTTCCTTTAGAGTGTTGCATGGAAACATGACGGGTCATTTATGCATGTTTTCTGAGTCAAATAATTGCCCCAGCTTTTTCATTGAAGAACATTCCCATTAAGACAAAAGCGATTTTCTTCTATAAGTTGAAGTATTTTTGCCCCAGTTTTGCAGCAGGGTAACGTTTATAAATGACCTCTATGCTATCTATTCCATGTATGTTGTAATGTGAGACATTTCCCCTACACAGTATGTTTCTTCCTATGGAATGTTTAATAACCAGAAACCATGTATTTATTCATCATTTGAGTGAGTAAAGACACTGGCTGTAAACAATGACACTGAGTTTGACTCAGGGGAACCTGGATCAATTCCCGGTGTCAGCTCCTTGTGACCTTGGGCAAGTCACTTTATCTCCCTGTGCCTCAGGCACCAAAAATATAGATTGTAAGATCATCTGGGCGGCACTGTGCCTGTAACAATCCCCATGCGCTGCGCACCGCGCACTATACTGTCATTGGGTACCGCTTTGAGTCTCATTAGGAGAAAAGCGCTATATGAAATAATAATAATTATCCAATAGCAAATTACCAAGAAGACAATGTAATCTATTTACATATCCCACCACTGGGGAACTGGATAAAATTGACATACTACTGTAGTTCCAACGAGTAGCGGCCACAAAAGGTCTAACAAGAATGCAAGTTTATATCACTGTATAAGAGGTCCTAGCTTTATAGTCTGTGTGCGCTGGGGATAATAGGAAAGCTGAAGTCCAGAGCAAGCTTCCAACAATAAATAACCAAATAAAGGTAGAAAAGGGACAGGCAATATCACAGACAAACTCACGGCAACTTCAATGCATTGGAAATTACTTTGAGCTTGTAATCAGATGCATTGTAAATTCTTCTGTATTTGATACAATTTTCAAAATGACCAGAAAATTGCAGGGATCTGTTTAGGGATGCCCGGGGAACCCAAGGGTTTCTAGGAGCCCTTGCTGAAAAACACTGATATATGTTGTGGTGGGTCTGGGTTTTGATCTTTCAGGAGTGTTGTGTGTTCTGTCTGAGAGCACCTGACCTTTTTCTACTTTGTTATTATTTAGTAAGCCCCTTAGTCTCCGGTTGCAGCTCACATTTTGTAACTGCTGATGTGGTCCTGAATTCTTTTCATTACACTTACAGATGTAGCAAAACTTACTGTCCTCAATACCATGGAAAAACAAGAAATGGTCTGCAGCCCCCGGGACTCTGAGTCCCGCAATCGTGCTGCGGCGGTGTCCATGCTTCTGAATGGGACCCCCCAAAGCATCAAACCTTCGGGGGCCCCGGTCGCGTGACCGAGAGCTACCGCAGCACCAAAGATGTTACGTTTTGCTACATCTGTACTGTATCTGTGCGATATAAATAGTTGAACAACTTTTCAACTATTAACCAATCTTGTTCATATATCAGAACAGAACTATCTTTGGAGTCTAGTTGATATCATTGATATCTTTTAATGGGCTAACATTGTAGTTCTTCATAGCTCCGTTGCATCCAAGCTTAAGAGATCTCACAAGTCTCTTCTTCAGACGTCCTTTGATGAATATTTTCAGATTTACTAAGATTATTATTACATTCCATAAATATAGATGTGTTGTATTACACTCCAGTATCTGTACTTCTACTCCTGATTTTCTAAAAGGATTATATTCAATTTACTGAGCACAATCTGGCAAATATCAAAATAGAAATGAACCACAATGTAAGTACAGATTTTTGTTACAATTAACTATATCCTTTATGAAACAATTTATATTTTGTTATCTTATCATAAATTATTGCCTGAGGCAGGGTGGGTGTGGTTGGTTAATTGGCTGGCCTAAAACACCTGCAGTGGGTGGGGTTAATTAATTGATAACCTAACACACCTTGTGGTTGTCCCTGTTTAAACAGAGGCTTCTAACAAATCCTGAGATTGTGTATACTGATCTGTGTGGTTGATTAAAGTGCTGGTTGTTTAAAGTGTGTGCAGTTAGAACCAGAAGCAGTTTGAACAAGGAAGCGGTTAAACAGGGTATAGTTTATTGAAGTACAGTTTACTGTTAGTACTTCTAAACTTCATGAGCAGACTAGAATGAGCAGGACTGAAAATGCCACTCAATGCACATCTTGCCACATGTATGTGCACTTGGAGCAGCTGTTCCAAGGAGCATACCGCTGTGAGAAGTGTGAGCAGGTGGTCTCTTAAGAATCAGAGATTGCTGATCTGAAGAGGCAACTTGCAATATTGAGGGACATTGGCAATCTTGAAAGGGAATTAGATCTCACTGAGCAGGCCCTTGCTTCGACTAGTGGTGCAGATGGTGGCGCTTTTAGTGAGGAGCATGTAGGTAGATTTTTTGCCGTTAATGAGGAGCAGGTAGGTAGCTGGGTGACAGTTAGAAGGGGAAGCAGGGGCAATAGGGAGAGACGGGTCGTTTCTGAGCTGACACATCCCAATAGATTTGTCGTGTTGAGTGAAGATATTGGAAATGTCGGGGCAGAAATGGCAAGGCTGGGGGAGATTAATTCCTCTAGCAGCCAGGGGAATAGTTCCTCCTGCACAGTGGGGACTCAGGATACTCAGATACAAAGGAAGATTGTGGTGGTAGGGGACTCCATTATTAGGAAGGTTTATAGGGCAATCTGTTGCCGTAACCGCATGAACCGAACAGTTTGTTATCTCCCGGGTGCTCGGGTTCGGCACATTGCGGATCGGGTAGACAGATTGATGTGGGGGGCTGGGATTGACACGGCGGTCTTGGTACACGTTGGCACCAATGACAAAGTTAGAGAAAGATGGAGGTTCCTAAAAAAATATTACAGGGATCTAGGCCAAAAGCTTAAGGCAAGGACCTCCAAGGTAGTATTTTCTGAAATACTACCAGTGCCATGCGCTACCGCAGGGAGAAAGTCAGAGATCAGGGAGGTTAATGCATGGCTAAGAAAGTGGTGCAGGAAGGAGGGGTTTGGGTTTTTAGAGCACTGGGACTCCTTTTCTGAGAGGTGCCATCTATATTCTAGGAACGGATTGCACCTCTATGAAGAGGGATGTTCTGTGCTAGGGAGGAGAATGCTTTGTAGAACGCATATGTTCTTCTAATTAGTTTGTTCCCATTGCTGAGTACCCTGTGTAAACCCATAATGAGGATTTTATTTTATCTGTATAAACTATGTGTTTAATATATGTCATTTGTTAGCTTAATATATGCCTTCCCTTGCCAGTCTTCTATGTATATCTCACTATCTACCATATGCACCTCCCTATGTTCATTATGCATTCCATTACTATAGTTACCAACCCCATTAGCGCTTTAAGGAAACAAAAAGGTTGGAGGAGATTTTAAACTAGGATGGAGGGGGGAGGGGAATGAAACAGATAATGAACTAAATGGAATAGAGGAGGATACAAGGTGGTATGGAGGTAGAATGGGGGCAAGTGCGAGTTTGACAAGCAGTGAGACACCCATAGTAAATACAGATAATACTAGAAAACTTCTAAAGACTAAACCAAGTGGGCGCAGAAAGGAAGGAGCAGATAAGATAATAGTACAGGCTGAAAAAAAACTTAAATGCATGCTTGCTAAAGCAAGAAGTCTGACAGATAAAATGGGGGAGCTTGAATTAATAGCTGCAAGGAAGCAGTATGATATCATAGGCATTACTGAAACGTGGTGGGATGAAACTCATGACTGGACAGTTTATTTAGAGGGTTAGTCCCTTTTCCGGAAGGATCGAACAAATAGAAGGGGAGGTGGAGTATGTTTATAGGTTAAACCGGATCTAAAACCTATTATAAGGGATGATGTTTATGAAGGGAATGATGAAAATGTAAAGACATTGTGGATAGAAATTAGCAGTGGAGGTAAAAGTATTAAGAAAATGTTTGTGGGAATATGCTATTAACCACCACATATCTGTGAGATTGAGGAAGCTAAAATACTTTTGCAAATGGAAAAGGCATCAAAACTGGGTCATGTTTGCATAATGGGGGATTTTAATTATCCAGACATAGACTGGGGCAATGAGATTAGCATTACAACAAAAGGAAACAGGTTTTTTGGGGGTGCTTAAAGACAATTATATGACCCAAATTATTGAGGAACCAACCAGGAGAGGGGCAATACTGGATTTGGTCATATCAAACAATGTAGAAGTAATAACAAATATTCAAGTCCTGGAACATTTGGGTAACAGTGATCATAACATGGTCTCATTTGAAATAAATGATCAAAAAATAGATTTCTTGGGTTCAACAAAGACCTTAAACTTTAGTAAGGCAGATTTTAATAAAAATACAATGGGATGATGTTTTTGTAGGGAAAAATGTAGAAGATAAATGGGCAGTCTTTAAAACATTGTTAGAAAAGCACACTTATCAGTGTATACCCTTGGATAATAAGTATAAAAGAAATAAGTCAAAACCAATGTGGCTAAATAAACAGGTAGGGGAGGAAATGGACAAGAAGAGGATTCTTTAAGTTAGAAGGGACGGAGACATCGTATCAGAATTATAAGGAATGTAACAAAAATTGCAAAAGGGCAATCAAATTAGCAAACATGGATAATGAAAAAAGGATTGCAATAGAAAGTAAGGTCAACCCTAAAAAGTTTTTAAGTACCTTAATAACAAAAAAATGAGAAAAGAAAATATAGGACCCTTTCAGTGTGAGATGGGTAGGCAGATTATTGGAGATAAGGAAAAATCTGAGGTATTAAACAAATGCTTTGCCTCTGTGTTTACCAGGGAAGAATCAAGTTCAATAGTAGTGCCGCAGGAGGAAGCCACAACCTCCATATTAATGAACAATTGGTTAACTGAGGAAGAAGTTCATAAGCGATTTGAAAAAAGTAAAGTTAATAAGGCACCTGGCCCCGATGGCATACATCCAAGAGTTCTCAAGGA
This sequence comes from Ascaphus truei, assembly GCF_040206685.1. Lineage (NCBI taxonomy): Eukaryota > Metazoa > Chordata > Amphibia > Anura > Ascaphidae > Ascaphus > Ascaphus truei. The sequence continues at coordinate 37,195,357 of NC_134483.1, forward strand.
GTTAAGCTGTCAGGATTGCCTAGACCTCCTGCCTAGCCATAGCTTCCTTGTCCACTGGGTGTGCTGCTGTCTTCTGTTGGCTCTGGGTTCCTCTGTCTTGTTGCTCCTGTCTCTGTCCTTTATAGCTTGCTTCCTGTCTGTTGCTTTTGCCTTTGCTTGCTAGTCAGACTCCTACAGTATGCTCATGCCTGTCTTTGATCCTGACCTGTTTCCTGTACCTGTACCTGTATTGTAGTCTGCTCACAGTAAAGGTCCTTGCTAGTAATCTGGCTTGTCCCTGGTTATTCCTGCTCCCCGGTCTCAGTCCCTGCTCCCTGTTCTTAGTCCCTGTCCTGCCCCGCCTGTCCTGTTCCAGTCTCCTCGTTGCCGACCTCTGCTTGTACCTAACTTCGCTGCCTGCCGCCTGCCTCGGACCCCTGCTTGTACCTGACTTCGCTGCCTGCCGCCTGCCTTGGACCTCTGCTTGTGACCCCTACTACGCTCGTGCTGTTCCGGCCACCGAGATCCTACCCGCCACAGGAGTCTCCCGTGACAGAAAGCAAAGGCCACTTCTGGATCTCGCTGGAACAGATTCTTCTTCTGCCTGCACCCTTTCCTGCCTGCTGCAGCAGACCACATCCGCATGGTTGAAGATAAGTACTTTCGTTTCTTTTTTGGAAATCCAAGTTGGGATTTTGAAAGGTTTTTTTTGTTGCTGCTAAGTGTTCTGCAAGAATTATTGCGTTCATAACGAAAAAACATTTTTTCTGAGACTAGAACTGTTGCTACAGACTATTGCAGCTTTCTTTGAGATGTTTATTTTTGCAAAGGTTTCTGCAGGGTTTTTTGTGCCACTTTCTCCCTGAGAAGAATTCCCTTTAACAAAAAAAAAAAAAAAAAAAAAAAACCCTCCCTGCAGTACCTGTTTTTGCCATTTTCAGACTTTCATTACCTGGACAAGAATTGTCTCTGCATTGTGGGTGGGCCACTGCAGATTTTCAGACTCACATTTCTATTTAAGACGGTTACCTTGATTTACTGCTGTTCACAGGGTCTTCATTTCAAAAGACAAAAGTGCTCCCATTATTTTGTTGCTGCATGCTTTGATTTTCTTGCATCTATAGTTTTTCATATGATTGGTTCTAAGGTTTCAGGTTTACCTGCAAGTTCCCCTAAAGTTTGTTTCTCTGCAACATATGATATCCCTACGCCTGATATCAAAGGTTTCAGATTTGACTGCAGGGTTCTCTGTCTGATATTCCTATGTCAAAAGTTTCAGATCTAACTACAAGTTTACTCTGGATTAGTTTCCTGCTGTCTATGATATTTCTATGCCTGATATCAAAAGTTTCAGCTTCAACTGCAGGTTTTCTTTGTCTATATGATATCCCTACGCCTGGCGCATAAAGATTTAGATATAACTGCAGGTTTTCTTTGTCTATATGATATCCCTACGCCTGATGCATAAAGATTTAGATGTAACTGCAGGTTTTCTTTGTCTATATGATATCCCTACGCCTGATGCATAAAGATTTAGATGTAACTGCAGGTTTTCTCTGTCTATATGATATCCCTACGCCTGATGCATAAAGATTTAGATGTAACTGCAGGTTTTCTCTGTCTGTATGATATCCCTACGCCTGATGCATAAAGATTTAGATGTAACTGCAGGTTTTCTCTGTCTGTATGATATCCCTACGCCTTATGCCTAAAAGATTCAGATATAACTGCAGGTTTCTCTGTCTATGTTTTTTCCTTGCATTTATAATCTCTGTGACTGATGTTAAAGTCTCAAAGGGTCAGCTCTCCTATCTTGTGTCTCTCTGTGTCTAATATTCCTGTTGTTCATTCTAATGCTTCTGTTTTAAAAACACATTTCCTCTTTACTGGTTTCTTGGGAAGTGTGGTTTAATTATGGCTCCCACTCAAACAGTCTTGAGCAGTAAATGTGAACACAGTACCACTGATTCTTCAGAACTTCTCAAAGCAAGGAAGAAGAAGAAGAAGGGAGGCATTACTGTGGAAGTTGCAGAAGAAATTAAGACTGAAAATTTAACCTCAGAGTCTGCATTTGATGAAAGAGATATGCTGCAGCTTAAGGCAACTCACAGACGTATCCCAAGAATAGTGGAAGAAAAGAAAGATGCCCCTACTCAGACGCTTCAAGCTGCACAGAAAGCGATCGATTGTCTTTATGAACGTTTAGATAAGGAGCAAGAGGCCAAGACTGCACTACAAAGCTGTCTATCTTCAGCAATTGCTAAGTGTGTTCTCCAGGAGAAAGAAAGAGAGCAGTTGGAGAGGGACAGGGTAATCCTGTCAAGTAAGCTGGAGAAGGCCTATGCTGATAATGCGCAGTACCAGAGTTTCATGGCTCAAGTTGGCGCAAAACTGGAAGCCTCTGAGGAGAAGAATTGCCACTTCAACACAGAACTACATTCTTTGAGAGAGATCTTCGAAGGGTTAAATAGCAGTTTTGAAATGGTAACCCAGGAGTGCAAGAATCTCTATGTCCAAGTCAGTGAAGGAGATAAGAAGCTCCATGAATTAGGAGAGGAGAAGAAACAGTTGGCCCAGGAAAAGTTAGACGTGCAGACAGCACTGCAGAATGCAGAGAGAGTGCTGCAAGAAGAACGTGTCTCCCTAAAGCGGCGCACACAAGCAGAAAATATGCTGCAGAGTCAGCTGCGAGAACTGCGTACACATCTGCAGGACACCAAAGAGAAATGGGTAAATGCTGAAGAAAAGCAGCGAGTTCTGCAGGAAGAAAGTTTCCAGACTGCCTACAAAATAAGTATGATGCAAGATTATTTGAGTACCCAGTGTGTCCCCAAAGAACAGCATGAGGAGCTGAAGGCCACACTGAGCATAACCAGAGCCTCGCTGGAGGAAGAGCTAAAGCTAGCAGCTGAACACACATCTCAGCAGCTCACAGCGCTGCAGGCGCAGATCGCTGAGCTCAAGACACAGCTTGCCAAAAAGGAGGAGAGAGAGAAGGTTTCCGTCTGTCAAGTGGCTGGCCTGACACAGCGCTATGAGTTCAAAATGGCCGATGCCTGCAAATTATTGGACCACACAGCCCGTGATAAGGTCCGGCTGCAGCTGGAGCTGGACAATGCCCGGAAGGAGTACCGGCAGCTGCAGATCAGAAATGAAGAAGATGAAACATATTTAAGCTATACTCTGAGTCAGCTGGGAGATATGGAGTCGCGACTCAACTCCAAAGAAGCCGAACTGACAACTGCATTGAGTGGGAAAAGAAATGCAGAAGGACAGCTTCAAGAGCTGAAAAATCAAATAGCTGGTCTTAATGAGACTTTAGGTGATACCACAAAACGGCAGTCACAAAAGGAGACCATGGAGCGTGAATTCTATGTTCCCACTGACACATGTGAAAAGTCTGCACCCGTCATTGATGCCCACATTCCTGATGTCCATGCCTCTGCAATGGAGTTGAACGTATCCATTGGGAAGTTCCAGATTCCAAAACTAAAAGAGATATATTGGTCACAAAAAGAGACCACGGAAAGTGAATATGTCCCCTCTGCCGCATGTGAAGAGCCTGATGTATCTGTGTCCGATGCCCCTGCTATGACGTTAGACGGATCCCTGGTGAAGTTCCTTGCTATGCCTAATATTCTTGATGCTGATGCCAACGCTCTTGCGATAAGGATAAATGCACCTCTCACAGATTTCCCATCAGCACTTGACGTACACATTAAGTTGGCCTTCCATCAAGATTTCCCTGAAGAGCCTGGAAGGTTGTCCGGAGTTGTTGCTGATCCCTATGTTCCTGCAAAACTTGGAGTGTTGTCCGAAGGCCATCGTGAGTCGGCCTTCCATCAGGGACACCTTGCTAAACCAGGAGGGTTGTCAGGAGGATCTACTGGCTTCTCTGCCCCTGCTTTTGGGTTGAACGCACCCATTCGGAGGTTCCTTGCTGCACCAAATGTACCTGTGGAGTACCCTCTGCCCACTGACAAGCCACCAGAGGTGGGTCACCTTGAGTCGCCATTTCATCAAGGCCTCCGGGAAGAGCCTGGAGGATCGTCCGGAGAACGCTCTTGAGAGGGGGGAGTAATGTCAGGATTGCCTAGACCTCCTGCCTAGCCATAGCTTCCTTGTCCACTGGGTGTGCTGCTGTCTTCTGTTGGCTCTGGGTTCCTCTGTCTTGTTGCTCCTGTCTCTGTCCTTTATAGCTTGCTTCCTGTCTGTTGCTTTTGCCTTTGCTTGCTAGTCAGACTCCTACAGTATGCTCATGCCTGTCTTTGATCCTGACCTGTTTCCTGTACCTGTACCTGTATTGTAGTCTGCTCACAGTAAAGGTCCTTGCTAGTAATCTGGCTTGTCCCTGGTTATTCCTGCTCCCCGGTCTCAGTCCCTGCTCCCTGTTCTTAGTCCCTGTCCTGCCCCGCCTGTCCTGTTCCAGTCTCCTCGTTGCCGACCTCTGCTTGTACCTAACTTCGCTGCCTGCCGCCTGCCTCGGACCCCTGCTTGTACCTGACTTCGCTGCCTGCCGCCTGCCTTGGACCTCTGCTTGTGACCCCTACTACGCTCGTGCTGTTCCGGCCACCGAGATCCTACCCGCCACAGGAGTCTCCCGTGACATAAGCTCAGTAATAGCCAAACCATTTTATTTAATATTCAAGGACTCCATTTCCACAGGCTTAGTACCACAAGATTGGCGTAAAGCAGATTTGGTGCCTTTATTTAAAAAGGGAGCTAGATCACAACGGGGAAATTACAGACCTGTTAGCCTGACTTCAATAGTAGGGAAACTACTTGAAGGTTTAATACGGGATAATATTCAGGAATACCTAATGGAAAACAAAATTATTAGTAATAGTCAGCATGGATTTATGAAGGATAGATCTTGCCAAACTAACCTTATTTGTTTCTTTGAGGAGGTAAGTAGGAATTTAGACCAGGGTAATGCAGTTGATGTGGTCTACTTAGATTTTGCAAAGGCTTTTGATACAGTTTCACACAAGAGGTTGGTATACAAAATAAAGAAAATTGGACTCAGTAATAATATATGCACCTGGATTGAAAACTGGTTAAAGGACAGACAACAGAGGGTTGCCATAAATGGAACTTTTTCAGGTTGGGCTAAAGTCGTGAATGGAGTACCACAGGGATCGGTACTGGGATCCCTGCTTTTTAACTTGTTTATTAATGACCTTGAGGTTGGGATCAAGAGCAAATTCTCCATCTTTGCTGATGATACTAAATTGTGTAAGGTAATAGAATCAGAGCAGGATGTCATTTCTCTTCAGAAAGACTTGGAGAGACTGGAAACGTGGGCAGGTAAATGGCAAATGAGGTTTTATACAGATAAATGTAAGGTTATGCATTTGGGATACAAGTATAAAAAGGCGACTTTCAAATTAAATGGAGATATATTGGGGGCATCCTTGATGGAGATGGATTTAGGAGTGCTTGTACTGCTGCGGCACAGTTTATTCGAGCATTTGCCCGTTCTGTGCCGCAGCAGTAGCCTGGCGCGCGCCCGAGTGTGACGGGCGCACGCCGAAGCAGCGGAAGAGCGCCCTCCGATCGGGGCGCTCTCCCTACCGCTGCCGGGTCCGCCGGGTCCCCCGGAACCCCCTGCCGCTGTCCCGCGATCGCGGGACACCAGGGCTCCCTCGGGGAGCCCCTGGACACGCGTGCAGCGGGCGCACGCTCCCGATGACGCGTGACCGCGCGTCTATGACGCGCGGCACGCCGAGGGGCGGCCACTAGCAAGCCGGGAGATTTCCCGGCTTGCGGTACCGACCACACTTCAATAAAGTGTGTCGGTAGTGTAGACTGCAGGCTTAGCAATAGTGCCCAATGTCATGTGGTAGCTGCAAAGGCAAACAAGATCTTATCTTGCATCAAACGGGCAATGGATGGAAGGGAAGTAAACATAATTATGTCCCTTTACAAAGCACTAGTAAGACCACACCTTGAATATGGAGTACAATTTTGGGCACCAATCCTAAGAAAAGACATTATGGAACTAGAGAGAATGCAGAGAAGAGCTAACTTATGAGGAGAGGCTAGCTAAATTAGATTTATTTACATTAGAAAAGAGGCGTCTAAGAGGAGATATGATAACTATATACAAATATATTCGGGGACAATACAAGGAGCTTTCAAAAGAACTATTCATCCCACGGGCAGTACAAAGGACTCCGGGCCATTCCTTAAGGTTGGAGGAAAGGAAATTTCACCAGCAACAAAGGAAAGGGTTCTTTACAGTAAGGGCAGTTAAAATGTGGAATTCATTACCCATGGAGACTGTGATGGCAGATACAATAGATTTGTTCAAAAAAAGGTTGGACATCTTTTAGATGGGAAAGGTATACAGGGATATACCAAATAAGTATACATGGGAAGGATGTTGATCCAGGGATTAATCCGATTGCAAATTCTTGGAGTGAGGAAGGAATGAATTTTTCCCCTTAATGGGGTTTTTTGTTTACCTTCCTCTGGATCAATAAGTAAGTATAGATATAGGATAAAGTATCTGTTGTCTAAATTTAGCATAGGTTGAACTTGATGGACCCATGTCTTTTTTCAACCTCATCTACTATGTAACTATGTAACTATGTAACTATGTAATTTAGGTCTACATTTTTTTGATGTATTTAAAATAAGCAGGTTTAGGGATCAGTGAAAGACACGTACATACACTTATGGGATCTTATGGAATGTCTATCTTTGATGTTCTGTTAACAGTGGAGAGATGTTATATTTGTTGCCAATCAAGTAAAGAAAACAACTCATGCAGTCGACTGTTAATAAATGAGTAATACGTGCGGGTGCTCGAACTTAATGATAGGCTCCAGTTACATCAGAGGTAAAGAGCAGCACCAATTAATGATACTGTACACGACTGCTTATTTCATCCAACATTTTGGTGCAACATAATGGACGTTTCTCAAGGTGAAAGGTCCATTATGTTGAGCCGAACCGTTGGATAAAATAAACAGTCTTGTATCATCGCTTGGTGTGCTGCTCTTTACCTCTGATGTTACATTTTTACCCCCTATAACTTAACTGTGTCAGGGGGGCAGATACTACCAGCTTCATATTTCAGAACCACTGACCAAGCAACAATTGATGGGATGAAAGAGCTGTCTGAGTGGGTGTGTTTATTCTGTATTTCATTGTGCTAGGCTTAGCTGTGCAAGCTGTTTAATACATCAGACGCAGTTCCTGGGAGTCCATGTAAAATAGATAGGAAGCTAAAAGTGACACTCACTGGGTGTCATTGGATGTCAATACCCAGAATCCTTGCCTGCAGCTTAGCCACTGTATGATGGGACATTGGGGACCTGTTGACAACACAGAGATATACGCAACGGTATTCTACCCGTGCTTTACAACAATTATAACAAAAGGATATTGAGGCATTACATATATTTATGTTCTTCAACACTTTTATAATAATTTGTTTTGGCCTTTCCAGTCACAAATATCCTCTTTGTCTTCCAAATAAGAAATACTGCTCGCTTGTGTTACAAAAAAATACAAGACACATGTGGGGAAAACTCTGTAAAATTAGCCGGCTTGCCATGTCTTTTATAATGTTTGTTTTCATTTGCTGATTTCAGGCTTGTCAGAAACATCAGTTTAGGCCTTCAATCTGGGCATGGTAATGAATTTTAACGGCAGCCCTCGTGGCCTCTTGACACTGTATTAGCTGTGCCTCGCTTGTTGACAGGGCACTGAGCTGCTAGATCTGATTCCTGTCACCGCCATGGCTTCTGCCTGAAAGCGGAGTGGTGGTCACCCTACACTGCCAGTGAGCTGACAGGGCCAAATTCAACCTGTCTAACAATATTAAAAATGAGCAGTGCATTTCTCCTATAAAATGATTATGTAAATAAAATAACATGTCGTCAATATGTTCACCTGTGTTAATGCCTTTTATATATGTCTCCTTTACAAAAATGCATTATATTTATCTGTATCTACTTGACACCATTTGCTATTGGGATTATGTCTCAGAGGGGAGTACTGACATGCTAAGACATGATTGAGTATTGAGAAACCCTTTCACTTTGCAGCGGGTTTCATGATTTCCATAGAGCGCTCAATAAACATCTTCATTCAATTTCAATACCTTCTCTTCAGTGCCTTTCTGAAAGCATCGTGGGCCTTGCAGCAATGAACAGGATAGCATAATCAAATTCTGTTATGTAAAGATAGACTGTAGGTGCAGAAATACTTTGCCTGCCTATTAAGTAATCTGTGGGGTTTTATCTTATTAGAATTTTTTTTTTACCCGTTCAGCTCAATAAGGATTTAGACTTCATTGATTTGGAGATCCTTCAAATGATCATTTACGTAAATGGCTCAGCGGGACATTCTAAGAAACTGTATTGTGTGCATGACTTTCCTGTGAGAAACATGCCTACTGTACGGGAAGAGCGTGATAGACTGAAAGATGAATCTATACAGAACATATACACAATTAAAAATTAATAAATGGTGCTTAAAAGATGTCATTGAGAATTCAAGTTGGATCTATACAGAATATATCACTGATTAAAAACTAATGAATAGCATTTACACTACAAACAAAAGTGGAATTGCACAGGGAATCGATAAGCATTCCCAATTGGTGTGTTTGCCCTTAGACTTATTTATATACATAACAGGCCATGTAGCTTTTTTCCAAAGCCACTTTGAGGTAGTTTCCTATTAATAGAGTATCAGTCATGGTGATTCTAGGGAAATAGGTATCTCTCACTGAGCAATTGAAAAACCTCTTCCATTCTTATTGCAAGTCCTTTCCCTTAAAAACGTTTGCCTTGGTTTCCTGTCGGGGATTCAGCAATCATTTCAGTTATTTCCACTGTCATAATCATTTGTGATGAAATATGATTATTTTACCTGAAAACGAGTTTTTGACAAATTCGACTGGTGGTGCGGTTTTGCATGCTGTAATTGATAGCTGCGATTTTGTAACAGGCAGTTGCTAGAGATGTCTGCTGAGCAACGCGTTATATATCTCTGCAACAGATAAGTGATTAATAAATCAGATCACAGGAGCAAAAAAATCGTATGAGACGTGTGTGTAACATGCTGCAGAAGTTGATCAATTCTTATGGAGTTGGGTTATTCTGCCGGACGGATATTAATTGCAGATACAAAGGGGGAGATTTGCTAAGATCTGTTGCGGGATATGCACCTGATCCAGGTAATGCTGGATCGTGTGCATAACCCACAATGGGTCTTTGTGAATCTCCCCCTTTTTTTATTAAATAAAATAATAATAACAAAATAATATGTACATGTAAAATAATGAGTGTTGTGTTAATTGATACAATCAATCTGACGATGACAGATGTTCTTTTTTTTTTTTTTTTTCTTTCCAACAAACTTTTTTAATTGGGGTATGGTACATACATAACATAGTCTAACAACACACTGTCTTACATTTGTGCCCATATTCCCTCTTTCTTTTTCTCATTATGAGCAAACTTAACGTACAAGGTAGATCGACTGACAAACAGGACAAACGACAATGACAATTGGAGGGGGGAGGGGAGGAGCCGCACAAGGAGCACCGATCTCTTTGTCCTCATCCAGTTTCATACCTTCTTGGAGAGGACCATGCTTCGGAACCCTGACTCATTATTGGAGCATTGTTAATGTCTGTCAGCCCTACCTGTACCATCCCTACCTACTGTCTGTACTGTCACTTCATAGGAGAATGCATCTCAATCTATCAGAGCAATATGGTGGCAGCATCTACCCCTGGGATATCAGACTGGGCCAGCCACGGGGCCCATACTTTTAGAAAGTGTGTGCCGGTGTCATTGACCAGACTCGTCAATTGTTCCATCCGGCAAACACACCAAATTCTATTCCTGATTTTCGTAATCGTGGGTAAATCTGGTTGCTTCCATAGTGCTTCGATGTCGCACCTCAGGGCTGTTGCAAAATGTGCAAGCAATTTATGCGCCGGTCTGCTTAGCCCCCGGGTGCGTCTGCCTAGCAGGAACAACCAGGGGTCCAAGGGGACCGCAAGTCCGAGAATTCTCTGTAGCCAATTTTGAATCTCCTCCCATAATGGGGCCACCTTGGTGCAACTCCACAGCATATGCAGCAAGTCTGCTTGTTCCCCACATTGTTTCGGGCACAATGGAAGGTAATCCTTAACAAACTTTGCCAATCGCATTGGGGTAAGGTACCACCGCATCAGGACTTTATATGCATTCTCCTTTAAAGTAGTGCATATAGAGCTTTTTGCTGCTGCCAGTACTATGGTATCCCAGTCTGCGGCCTCTAGTGTCTCCCCTAAGACCAATTCCCATTTATTTCTATAACTGAGTTTGATGTCGTCAGCTGTTCCAGGACAGACCACTTCTCTGTTGATCCTAGAAGTAAGTCCCGTGGTGTCCGTTCCTCTTGAACACAGCTGCTCAAAATTTGTGCGTCTGGGGCGTTTTGGGATTTTAGTGTAAAATGCTCGTATCTGGAGGTATCTAAAAAATTTAATTTGTTCAAAGGATTTTATTGATCTTCTGCCCTCCAGATGTAAGAGCCTCGTGAGGCTCTTCCTTTTCCAGTTGCTAGGTTTCTGTCGGCAGGCCCGGAGCGAAATCAGGGTTCCCCACAAACGGGGTCATTAAGGTGTGCCGTGATGTAAGAGCACATCTATATCTGGTAGCCTCCCAAGTTGCCAACGAGCTAGCGGCTCGTCCACTTACCTGTTTTGGCAGCCAAATTAAGTCCTGTAGTGCTACAGGGGCACAGCACTCTCTAGCTCAACCCATCTTCGCAGGCTTGGATGCATGTGCCACTGAGTAATTTGGGATAATTGGGCCGCTCTGAAATACGATATCAAGCAAGGTACCGCCAGTCCTCCTCTTACTGTTGGTCGAATTAGAGTGCTAGATTTAATGCGTGTTTTTTTGTTACCCCATACGAATTTCATCATAGAGGACTGTAAACGGAGGATGTCATCTTTGGCCACTTGTACCGGAAGGGTCTGGAAAAGGTACAAGATTCTGGGGAGGAGTTTCATTTTGAGGTTCTGAATGCTGCCGATCCATGAAATTGCATAGCCTGACCATTTTCTGAGATCCTCCTTCAGAGTCCTTATTAGTCTGGGGTAATTGGCTTTATATAGGGCGCTATAGTTTTTGGTGATGTTAACCCCTAAGTATTTGATGGAGGAGGCTTGCCATTTGAAATTAAAATTCACATCGATTAGTTTTTCAGTTACCTTTGGCAGGTTTATGTTTAGGGCTTCTGACTTGGATTGATTAATTTTGAAACCAGAGATCTTATTAAATTCTCCCAACAAGCTAAAAACATTCGGCAGAGAGGTAAGGGGCTTTGATAACGTTAGGATAACATCGTCTGCATACAGGGCCATCTTGTGTGACTGCTCTTATATTTGTATTCCTGCTATGTCTGGGCTGAGACATATATGCGCCGCCAAGGGCTCTATGCATAATGCGAAGATAAGTGGGGACAGAGATGTTCTTTTTTTTTTAATAGCAAGTGCTTAAAAAGTATAAAGTTGAAAAAACTCCAAATATCAGAAATTGGGCATAGAAAGTCACTGAAGTTAACAAATCCATACACAACGGAAATAAATGTATACCCCCAGCACAGTTAGATTAGGGAGAACCAACACCAGTCCTCAAGACCACACAACAGGTCAGGTTTTCAAGATATCCCTGCTTCAGCACAAGTGGCTCAGTCGAACACTTCGAAGGCCCTCGAGGACTGGAGCCAGCCACCCCTGCACTAGATATTATTGTCACATACAAATCTAAAAAAATGTTAAAATAGCTATTTTACACAACATAAACTCTGTAGCAAAAATAGACACGTACATAAAGCTTGTCATTCTTGTGGTCATTGTTCTTAATACCTTTCCCCCAAAATTTGTCAAATTAAATTTAGTTGTTAAAGCTGCAGTTCAAGCTGTCGTTAAAAAAAACAAAAAACATTCATTCAATTTGTGCATCAATACAATCTATACACTGACAAGTGATTAGCTAAGTTGCTGATCGATTCGTTCTCCTGTAATCGATCGCTGAAATTCAGCTGGGGGTTTACTAAATGCATCTTGGGTAATCTTCTGCACTGACAGCCAAAGTTCTGTGAGGATGATCATGTGACCAGGCAGGCAGTAGATGCAATTGGTTCACTACTAGAGAGTACAGGGCTCAAAATGGTGATACTGTTTCAGAAGGGGAAGGGGCTGTGACTTTGTAAATGTTTGCTATAGGACCTAAAATATATGTTACATTAGAATACATTAAAAATGTCTTCAAAATTGTTTTTTTTTTTTTAAATGCTATTTTCTCAGAACTGATTTATAAAAAAAAAATGTAAGGATATTGCTTGAACTGCAGCTCTAAAGCACCAATCTCCCGACTCATTTTCTTTACCCTGCAGAGTGGGAATTTATGGGGTCCCCACTACTGAAAATAATAAAGTTCAACTCGGGACACCCCAGTTCCAATCTACTGTAGTAAAAAAAAAAAGGGGTTAGTTAAGGGGAGTTGCTGCTTTAAGTTCAATGTTGAAAAGAGTAATGTTTAAGAAGATTTAAATAAAACTAAACTCATACTCATTAGCTGTGGGTAACCAATACTGGGCTAATTACAGTGATTCACTTGGAAAACACTTATATTGTTCAGTTTCTTTCCTTTTCCCCCCTCGATGTCTAGGGAATTTAGTTTTGAGCTCCATTATTATTCTATCACTGTGTTTATTAAAAGAAACACTGCCCTGGTGGGAGAATTCCCACACACGGTCATCGGTCACATGTAATGGGCCATGGACAGGGTGTTGACCTTAACACTGGGGTAGTTGAGCAGGGATCTGGGGGGGGGGGGGGCGCTGAGGAAGTCTTGTGGAGCATGGGGAGCGAATGTGTAAGCTTTGTGAAACCAGAAAGGGTTGGAGGAGGGCCCAGCAGAGCTGTGGAGGCAGGACCAGCTAGACAATCACTTCCAGTTGGGCTTTATCCCTGTATTGGCCCGGCGGTCCCTACTGAGACACTGGGAACAGGACAGTTCCCCTGCATACTCCCAGCCGGCCCTGTCTCCCTCTGTTTTAAAAATATAGACACAATGCAAGTGGTTTGAAGAGAGTCTCTTTGTATTCATTAACAGAAAAGGGAAGATTCCCTAATTGGGTGCTCTAAAAATCACCTGTTAAATGCTATGCAACGTTAATACTGTTGCACTATGACATAGTTATTGGTCCAATATTTTAAATGTAATAAATGAGCTAGGTTTCTTATCCCCATAAAGCAAAATAGTCCATAGTGAAGTCACAGCTTCAGACACTGAGAACGCCGTGAAATGTCAGACACTATGAGGAGAGGGGTCTTCTAACCTGTTCGGTACACTTTGATGCACCCGGCGGTCCCTCCTTGGGTGGGCCTCACACTCCCAGTGACTCTTCGTGGCGGCAGGTGAGTATACTCACAAACTTGATAAAGTCGCAAGACGAAACGCGTCAGAGGATTAATCTTCATGTCTTTTTAACCCTGGCTGTCATGCCTCAATAAAAGTTTTTTTACTGCACAGTGCCTCCAGCCTGATATTATCCAGCAGTGCTCTGCGCCCTTTCACTTGCTTCTTTGTATTCATTGGATATTGCGTTCCCACGTGGAGGGATATGGCCAATGTATAGGAAAAAGACTTTTATAATACAGACTACAGTATAACAGAATTGAATAGCAGTGTTGGGGCAGAATATCAAAACATTTCTCACCATATCCACCAAGAAGGAACCACAACACCGTCTACACCTGTACTGCTGTGATGAATAATATAACAGTTATGCTTTAAAAGAAAGTGACTCAAGATCTAGTCTATGGCTAATATTTATTAATAGGCAGTGAAAGACCAGAGTTAATTTCTGAATTGAACAGCCCAATATTACTCATGATAAATAACAAGTTTTCTTTTTGCAAAGATACTAATTGATTTGAATCAGTGGCTTTTAGAGAAATCGCCTGATCTTGTTCTTCCTAAAGGTGAAGGGATTTCTGTGTCTTGCATATAAAGGTGCTATAGCTGTAATAAAAAATATGCACCTGATCCGGTGTCAACTGCCATTGATGTTAATAGCAGGTAATGCTGGATCGGTGCATAACCCACAATGGATCTTTGTGAATCGCCCCCTTTTTTATCACTCTGGTATTATTCACTTGTTTACATACTAGAAGTACCTTTGTGTGGGAAAGAATTAAGTTGTCAACAAAATCCCATTTTCCCATTGATACTTTTACTTTGGAAGTATTTCCTTTAGCACTTGTTTTCTAGGTCTGGGCTCTTCAACTTCAAATCTGGCCCCAAAAGAGCCTTGGAGTGGCCCTCCTACTGTTTGGCACTACTAATTTCCTTGCAGTTGCTCAAGCACCTATGTGTAATTTCTCACACTGACACTCACCAGTCAGTACACAGCTAAGGTAAGATGAATATTCGGTATAGAGAGAGTGAAATGAGAGACGGGAAATGTTCGCAAACGTGTGAACCACGTGATATTTGCAATTATCTTTCCTGAAAAAAGTCAGTCACATGATCCCTTACATACTGCTATTTGCTCAACTTTAGCTATTTGGTAAAATGTCCAAAAATTAGCAACATTTCAAAAGCAAGTTAAAATGGTGCCTAATTTTGCACAAAAAAAAAAGTATGGAAATGTTGAAGTCTTTATGGATATGCATAAAGTTACATTAAAGTACAATTCTGTCCCCCTTCTTGTGAATATATTTTGTCATCCCCTTGGTAACTTAATTGTAGAAGATCACTGTTCTATGGGTTTTACTTTCAGAACATACAGATTTAGCAACACTTACTGTTCCCGTGACCACGGGTCAAAAAGTATTTTAGAAAACTAGGCGTACCTGAAGGAAACATTGTAACAAAATGCTCTTCTGTCTTCCCTTTAATCTTTTTCTGCTCTACCAGCTCAAGGCCTTAAGTAGAAAATCGATACACATAAAAAGGAAATGCTATGAGTTGTAACAGTGTGTGCATATGCCAGCAGTACTTTAGCTTTATCCTATACTGGCAATGTTACAAATGCAAGGATGATGAATATTAAGTAATAGAGATGTGCAAAATGTTTGCCCAGGTTGCATTATTTCCACAAAAAAATTAGAAAACATGTATTTGTTTGAAAAAGGCTGAGAAATTCAGAAATACAGCTCAACCCCCTTATAACGCTGTGCTTTGGGGCCAAAGAATC
Source organism: Ascaphus truei (assembly GCF_040206685.1). NCBI lineage: Eukaryota > Metazoa > Chordata > Amphibia > Anura > Ascaphidae > Ascaphus > Ascaphus truei. The sequence continues at coordinate 37,210,561 of NC_134483.1, forward strand.
ACATCGCGTTATAAGCGGATAGCGTTAGAAATAATGTACAATTGTATGCATTGTACAATAAAGTATTTAAGGTACCAATAATCGTGAGGGGGGAGCGAGGTAAGGGGGGGAGCGAGGTGAGGGGGGAGCAAAGTGAGGGGGTGGGAGGAGAGAGAGATGAGGGGTAAAAGAGAGAGGTGAGGGGGGAGAGAGAGAGAGGTGTGAGGGGTAGAGAGAGAGGTGAGGGGGGGAGAGAGAGATGTGAGGGGGGAGAGAGAGAGGTGAGATAGAGAGAGGTGAGATAGAGAGAGGTGAGGGGAAAAGAGAGGTGAGGGGGAGAAGAGAGAGGTGAGGGGGAGAAGAGAGAGGTGAGGGGGAGAAGAGAGAGGTGAGGGGAGAAAAAGGGTGAGGGGGAGAATTGGGGGAATGGAGCAGAGAATTGAGGGGAGTGGAAGGGAGATGTGGGAGAGAAGTGGGGGGACTGTGATATTAACTACAACTAAATAAAAAGGAAAAACAAATTACCTTAGCACAAGCTGGTGAGAAATATTACTTTGTTGCAAGTAACAAAGTTACCAGTTGGGACACAGCAGCTTCTGACAGCACTAGCAGATGTGAAAGAGGGAGAGAGACTGCTTATGCTGCCGTGTTGTGAGAGAGGGAGAGAGACTGCTTATCCTGCCGTGTTGTGAGAGAGGGAAGGAGACTGCTTACTGTATGCTGCCGTGTTGTGAGAGAGGGAGAGAGACTGCTTATCCTGCCGTGTTGTGAGAGAGGGAGAGAGACTGCTTATGCTGCCGTGTTGTGAGAGAGGGAGAGAGACTGCTTATCCTGCCATGCTCAGTGAGGAGAGGAGTGGAGTTGCTGCCGGAGACTCCCCCTGCATCTCTAAAAGGTGAGTTGGCAAGTTGGCAAAAAGTCCGGGCATTACTGAATGAATAATGCCCGGAATTCTGACCAATCAGAGAGCAGGGATTTCAGTAATGCCTGGAATTTTACTGCTTTAGCCTATATTTGGTGGTATTGCCCAGTAATGCAGACATACTGGGGAACAGTTCTGAAGTTAATGAAAGATGTAACAGATTTTGAGATTCCGTTAGATCCAATGTTATTATTTTGGCTAAACCTATGGAGGATTGAACCACTATACATCTAAATTGATCCTGCATATCCTAACGGCGGCTAGATGTGCTGCAGCAGCGTAGAAAAAAACACTCCCGGTTATTAGAAGGGTTAATGATGTCCAATTAATGGAGAAACTTACCTCGTTTCTGAACCACACTACTGAGAAGTATGCTGGGGTCTGGGATCACTGGGGTGCCGGGTAGGTGGTGTCCCCGGAGGAAGAGTTTATTTGGGAGTGGTTTTTGCGAAAGGTATTGTCTATAAGATATTGTATAATATGTAATGTGATTGATGATGCTTGTAAAGAATTTGGATTTAAAATGCTTGTTTCCCCTCCTCCCTTTTTCTTTTTTTGTACCCTTTCCCCTCCCACTTATGTTTGAAAACTTTAATAAAAAATATAAGTTGGGAAAAAAAAAAAAAGAATTACATGTAATAAAGCATGCTTGGTTTAAGTGTTCGTGCTTTTGGCAAACATGTATTGTTATGAGCGCGCTAAAGCTCGTCGTTGCTACCAATGTAAAAGAGCACAATAAAAGAAAAAGGCTCCTGCCACCATCTTCAGGCTGGTCCACAAGCAAGAGACGCCACTTTCAAAAATTTATTTATTTATAAAATGTTTTAGCAGGAAGTAATAAATTGAGAGTTACCTCTCGTTTTCAAGTATGTCCTGAGCACAGAGTTATAACAATACATGGTTACATTAAATGAATGGGGTTATGCGGTCAATTCCCAGACATTTCATGGACAGATGGAGTTGGAAAATTGGGTACAGAGGATAAAAGGGCTGGTGAGTTTCAGATTGAAATAGAGAAGCTTTAACATCATCAAATATCAGCGAATGGCAGCGAACGGCTCACACCCTTTAGCTGCCCTTCGGCTGCGCCAAAGGCTGTCCGCCTTTGGGGCGACACAGATGTACACTGAAGGGGTTCGGATTCAATGCAGCGGTGGATTCAAAGTCTGTCGTGTTAAAAAAAAAAAAGGGGCTGATAACTCATAAAATGTGTTTTCATCCATTCGGGATGACCTCATCAGAGTCCACTTTCTTTAACTCCTTGATTTACTTCTAGCTTTGAACTATTAGGATGACTTTGGAATGATGCTTTGTGTTTTACTTCCCGAGCTAACAGCTAATCACGGGGAAATTGATTTCTTTTCTAATGGAAATGGAAATTCAAATTGTACGATATTAAAGTGCACTTTGAATGAAAGTGCCTGGGTTTCTACTGCAGTTAATTAATGTGACTTTTAACACATTTGATTAATCTTCAACAATGTAAATATGTTGTCATTATTGTGCTGCATTGGATGTCCTAAAATAGATACTTTGAAATAATAGCCACTCTTTAATGTCCTTAAAAACTTCCTGCTTGTGCTCTATCATTTTTAATTGCAATCTAATCTTAAATTGTAAATGTGAGGATTTAATAAATCATCCCAATTTCATGCCGAATGCATCTCACAAAAACAGCTGAGGTCACTGCTCATTACAGCAATTCGTGTAGATCTGAAGAAAGAGGAGAAATGTGGAGCTATCATTGGTTTAGAAGAAGTAAAGTGACACTTAATTACACTACGAACTGGTATTTACATGCACACACTTGTATGTAGAGTACAAAATAATATGTACATGTAAAATAATGAGTGTTGTGTTCATTGATACAATTAATCTGACGATGACAGATGTTTTTTTTTTAATAGCAAGTGCTTAAAAAGTATAAAGTTGAAAAAACTCCACAGAGCAGAAATTGGGCATAGAAAGTCATGCTAGTGAAGTTCACAAATCCATACCCAACTGAATAAAAGTATTCCCCCAGCACAGTTAGATCAGGGATAGCCAACACCAGTCCTCAAGACCCCCCAACTGGTCAGGTTTTCAGGATATCCCTGCTTCAGCACAAGTGGCTCAGTCGAAGACTTCAAAGGCCCTTGAGGACTGGAGCTAGCCACCCCTGCACTAGATAATACTGTCACATACAAATCTAAAAAATATTAAAATAGCTATTTCACACAACATGAACTCTGTAGCAAAAATAGTTATGTGAGGAAGATCATGTGACCAGGCAGGCAATGGATTCAATTGGTTCACTGCTAGAGAGGGCAGGGCTGAAAAGGCTGATGCTGCTTCAGAAGGGGAAGGGGCTGTGACTTTGTAAATGAGCAGGAATCTGGTGGGGTGAGGAAGTCTTGTGGAGCATGGGGAGCGAATGTGTAAGGTTTGTAAAACCAGAGGGGGTTGGAGGAGGACCCAGCAGAGCTGTGTAAGAAGGACCAGTTAGATAATCACTTCCAGTTGGGCCTTATACCAGTATTGGCCCGGCGGGCCCTCCTGAGACACTGGGAACAGGACAGTCCTCCTGCATACTCCCAGCCGGCCCTGTCCCTCTCTGTTTCAAAAATATAGACACAATGCAAGCGGTGTGAAGAGGGTCTCTTTGTATTCATTGGATGTTGCGTTCCCACGTGGAGGGATATGGCCTATTTATAAGAGATAACCTTTTATAATACAGACAACAATATAACAGAATTGAATAGCAGTGTTGGGGCAGAATATCAAAACATATCCCACCATATCCACCAAGAAGGAACCACAACACCGTCTACACCTGTACTGCTGTGATGAATAATATAACAGTTATGCTTTAAAAGAAAGTGACACAAGATCTGGACTATGACTAATATTTATTAATAGGCAGTGAAAGACCAGAATTAATGTATGTATTGAACAGCCCAGTATTACTCGTGATAAATAACAAGTTTTCTTTTTGCAAAGATACTAATTGATTTGAATCCGTGGCTTTGAGAGAAATCCCCCCATCTTGTTCTAACTAAAGGTAAAGGGATTTCTGTGTCTTGCATACAAAGAAGCTATAGCTGTAAAAAAAAACACAAGTATATAATAATTCTTAGTTGCTTTTATTTCAACATATTAGCTGAAAACCTATGGATGTTGGTGTTCCCTGCTCCGAAAAAAATTAGAGTTTTATGGTTTGCAGGCTAGACCAGTTTCCTCCTTGATTTTCCGTGATATTTACGTTTATTTCACCGGACGTATATGAGCTGCATCGACATCTGTTAAGGGGTCAGAGAAGAGTAAGTTGTGCATATGGAATTTGAGTGAATAATGCCTGCATTTCAATGAGTTACTCTTCGCCTTTGGTGTTTATTCCCTGGCACGACGGGCTTTGACAGGCAACACCCAGTCTGTTACTCTTTAAACTGAATCCTAATATTATTTTTATAAAGGATTCTTGAAAGGGTTGTTTTTTTTTGTTTTTTTTAGGGTGTTCAAGTTATCTTTACAATGAAAATGTCATCTCAAGCCTATTATCCTGCATACAAAGGCGTGCTGGAAAAAGGGATAAATGATTTGTATCATCCTTTCATAGGCAGTAACACAGATGAGACCTTGCGTAGAGCCATAAGTGAAAGGGTTCACATTTATATCATTTGTACATTCAAGCAAACCATAAACCGAAGCATTGACTGAGCTGCTAGTTTGATTTCAGCCACTAAGGTCCCATCACGATTTTATTTCAATGTTTTTTTTTTTTTTTTCAAAGGTGGGTCATAAACCTTGAAGCCAGAACTAGAGAAATATGCAAGTAACAGTCATTCTATCTTGCCATCAATCTTGTATAATCCCTCTTGTGAGGTTTTTATTTACTTAGTGATAACATGGCAGATAATGTTTGTATAGTATGAGTTGCTGGCTGTATATTTTTGGATTGAAGGTACTTTATGGTACTGCATTCAGACTAAAGTATCTGGAATATTATAGAATGCTGCATTACTTAGAATTTCGACAGATGTAAACTTCTTGAGAACAAAACAGATTGAAGAGATTCCTGCGATGTCCCAAAATATTCTTAGTGTGAATACATGAAAAGCCTTTTTACCTGTTATCCAATATACCCCATTGTATAATCGGGTAAGACATATTTGCATAAGCTTTCCATAAAATGCAATGATTGAAGCTCAAGAGGTGGCTTACAGATTTGAATGGCTTTATTGGTTTTTGGATAAATTGCTTGGCTGGATTCTAAAACTTGTTTTGTTTTTTATTTTATTGCTGCTTCATATTATAATGGCATAAAACCAAACCAAAAAAGAAGAAGTGTTTCTCTCCAAAGAAGAAGGGAAACTGGAAAACCCAGTTGCGTGCACTCTCGAGATACCAAAATAGTAGGATTTAGGTCATACAGAAATAAAAGCGATAAGTACAACTAGCACTCAGAGTCTAATAATAGTAGGTATGACTGGTAACCCCTAAACAGGCAGGAATTAGTAATTTGATGAGTAATACAAACTTTGATTTATTAATACACGCAAAATAAAGTTAAAAGGGTTCCATGGAATCACATAATGATAAGTGATAGTTAAAACTACCAAGTAGTATTTTGTGGGTTCTGACAGATGCAAGTACTATTAATAGTCGATATACACTTAGAATTAATATGCAATCTGAATCCCCTAGGAATTGGGGAATACTATAATGTGTTTCTTGCCAAAATAAGTGTCAGAGCTACAGGTGGATATAACACAGAACTCAGCATAAGGTTCCCTGTTAGTGCTGAAATGAACATAAGTTGACCTTTCAACCGATGTGTTCCTGATATCGCACCACTTGACCTCTATTTTTTTTTAATGATATCCACACTATTGGTTTATGGTTAGTATGTTACTGCCTGACTGTTATTTATCAATGGCCTCTTTTGTGTTATTTTATTTGAAAAGGGGAAAAAATACCAAACAAAGACATCATTCAGGTCTTGAGTACTCTACTCAATACCTGGCAATGTAATGTTTTTTATCTTGGGTTCTGCAAGAGATGTTCATTAGAGATGTGCAAAAGTCCTGCTAAAGTTTGCCAGCCAGTCGGAATCCCAGTCAATGTGTACTTTGCATTAATGGCTCTCTATATACTGCCATTTACTGACTGGTTTGCTAAATTCTGAAATTCTGAAAACATTTGGTGAAATTAGCAAAATTGGAGTCTATTAACACACCTCATGCTAATCTATGATGTGTTAATATATCATGGATTCATTGGCATCTGCGAGTGGCACATGACGTAATTCCACCTTTTACACAACCAGGCCATAGGAAGGAAGACTGAATCAAGAAGATAAGGTGATATTTCCGGACTGAAGCAGTGCTCTACAACAGAACAGCTGACAACCTTGGCGTTAGCTGTTGTGGATATGGAACCAAGCCCCAGTGCAAAAACGTATTATTAATATCTTTTATTAGTATGGCGCCAACATATTACATAGCGCAGTACAATGTGGAGTGAGGAAAATAACATTGTATGACAAAAGAGCACATACAGTATATATTTAAAGAGACTGAAAGAAAACAGGCAACCTACTTTAAAATAGAGGATTCTTCTTCATCAACATATATAGTAAGGACATTTTGTGTGACATTTTTGTGTCAATGTACTGTAAAGTACATTGGGGGTTTCAGCACTACACAATATAATATATATGAGACTCAATAGAGACTCAAGAAAAATCAAGTAAGGAGAGAATATATTTACTCAATGCTTGTCACATACAGTATACACAAATGCGTGTGGGGGCAGGGGTCATATGCAGAGCTGTGATTAATAATAGATATTCAAAAATACGGCAAAGAGAAGGAGAAATATTGTAAAGAGAAGCAAAGCCAAAAAATCCTTATCTACTGTACAGCTCAATAGTAAGAATATGCACATAAAGAGGAAAAACAGGACAGGCACAAAGTGTTACAGTATCGGGAGGAAGCACATAAAAAAGGATAACTGTGCAAAAAAAGGTGAACAGTGTAAAATAAAAAAAGTTCAACCGCAAAATAGAATCACAAGGGAGTAAGAGAACAAAGGTAAGGGGGAAATGTTTCGGGGATAGTGTCCTTCTTCAGGCTTTCCCTACCAGTTGAAAGCAACCGTGGTACTTCCCCTTACAAAAATAATCAAAAGGTACCACTCATACAATACATCAAAACAGAGTTTGGTCCCCAAAAAATCAGTTATCCGCTCAGTACAAACGTCTTCTGCAGGGTGGTATCAGCTTCCTGCAGCCCTCTATCCTTCAACCTGTACTCATCCATATTACTGCACACTTTAACAGAAATTTTTAACATAGTGTGTAGCACTCTTTCCCCTGACTAAAGAGACTACCGGTACTGCCATTACCTGTGTGGCTACCAGAAGGCCTGAGCCTCCACCACTGGGAGCCTGGGGTGATATCTTGGTCGCCTTGGTGCAGCGCCTCCACCTGCGAGGGATCCCAGCGTAGCGGGATAAGCCCCTCACAGGAACCCAAACAGTAAATATATAAATGTTATATATATATAAAATAAAATGCAGCAACCAGCACACAAGCTTCTCTTAATCCAGATGCTAATACCATAGACAATAAAATTAAATATATCACCAGATTGTAGTCCAATACATTGGAGACAGCACACCAGGAGTATAATTCAAAAAGTAGATTGTATTGAAGAGATACAGGCACCTCAGCCAACGTTTCGGTCTGCAGAGAGCGACCTTCTTTCCAAATATGTATACATTCCCCCTTTGAGAAAGTCGCTGTTGCGACGAAACCCGTCAGGGATGTCACTACGCAATTACATCACCACACTGCGTCACTACGGAAGTGCGCGATCTGGTCGAGTCGCGCTGGATGTTGTGTACAGACCGTTTGTTTCTCTGAGCCGAGTGAGACACCCAGCCGAGCAGCTAAACACCTAAGAAAAGGATACAACTGGTGTTCTACAATCTTTATTAACTGCAAGCACGGAGTATCATCTTCCCTGTGGATTTCGTCCTTGGACTGCGGTGATATTGCAGCTTGGCGGTGATATGATATTTCACAATTGTGCATTTGTATTTGACATCTTGTGAGTGCGATTCTTATCCCTCCCCTTCTCCCATCCCCAATCCAATAAATTGTTACTTTTTTACGCTATGGGGCGTGCGTAAAAAAAGTTACTATATATATATATATATATATATATATATATATATATATATATATATAGAGAGAGAGAGAGAGAGAGAGAGAGAGAGAGAGAGAGGAGAGAGAGAGAGAGAGAGAGAGAGAGAGAGAGAGAGAGAGAGAGAGAGAGAGAGAGAGAGAGAGAGAGAGAGAGAGAGAGAGAGAGAGAGAGAGAGAGAGAGAGAGAGAGAGAGAGAGAGAGAGAGAGAGAGAGAGAGAGAGAGAGAGAGAGAGAGAGAGAGAGAGAGAGAGAGAGAGAGAGAGCTCAACCCCGTTATAGCTCGATCCGCATTATAACACGGTCTAAACGTGGCTCCCGATTTAAAATAAATTTTTGTTCTGTTTTAAATATTCAATGCTTTATTGCTAACGAACAGACACACACACATACACGGCGACTTTTACGCAATCCCGGTGGTACTAATGCTGTCTCATTCTGTGGACCACAAGGACCGTGTTATAACGGGGTTCAGCTGACACGGCATACAGTACACCAATTGAGTGTCCTCAAAGTACATTGGGTGCCAGGCACAATACCCTGATATCCTTCTCCCAATGTCAGGCCCACCCAAAAGTGAATATGGTAGGGCTACCCTTGAACCATTGGTGCATTTTGTTGAGGTACCAGTCGACTAGCAACAGGGATCCGCTGATCCAGCACCGTCGTCGTCCTCCTATGCGTGGGTGAACTCCGATAGGAGGGTCTCAACTTTGAGAGTCTCTTTAATGTAGGTGGTCTGGTCCCAGACCACAGGCTGCAATTCACTGCACGGCATCTATGCTGATGCCTATCTTCACTTCTAGCAGCTACTGGGAAAAGGTACCTGACTATGGGCTTTCCCTGTAGCAACCACAAGCTATTTGTGAGTGGGGCCTATCTTGGACCTAAGGGGTAAACTGACCTAATCTGGGTGCCATTGACACCCAGACCCTACCTTCTCCTTCTATGTCTTGGCTCCAACTGGCAGCGCGTGGCTAAATGCACCAAATGTATCTTTCTCTCCTCAGGAGATCCTCGCAGCCCTATTGGCTAAAACTGCAAACGAGGAGCATATTACGCCGGTGCTGCCCGCAGACCAGACCCGTCCCTTGAGCTGAAGGGGGAAGTGGTAATACACGCACCCGAGCGTGTCCGAGTGTGGTATAAAGTGTTGCCAGGCCAGGTGTAGTAAGGTAGACAATACTTGCTGGTACCGGTTGTAGAGCTAGAGTGATGAATGCCTTGCCGAGGTCAGGAGTGGAGAGTGGAGATAGGTCGTAGTCCAAGCCGTGTTCAAGGGGTTACCAGAGTGAGCGTTGTCCAAGGAGTGCCGAGATCGATAGCCAAAGGGGGTAGACGTACAAGCCGCGTCAGAACCTGTGAAAACACTGAGAGAATCCAGAAGTACTTCCATACAGAGACTATGTCGAGCAAAGACTGAGAGCAGAGAGGAGCTAGATAAAGCAGGAAGGTCCAATTAGGAACGGAGGCGGGACAGGAAGAGCTACAGGGAGACACTGCAGATTGGTGCAGGCATAACAGGTCAGGTGAGTCTTGTTGGTAACCTGAGTATGCTCGTGCTGTGTGCGGGGGCGGAGCCTGAGGTCCGGGGGACGGAAAGAAGAGTGTGCAGACTGAGCGTGCTCCGTAACTCGTGTACGCGCGTGAACCGAGCCAGTGGATGGTGCAGGTGTGCGTGCAGGAGGGCGTGGGCGCGCGCGGCGCTGTACAAAGCAATCGCCGAGGGGTGTGATCCCGCGACGGCGGCAGGGGCGGGGAGCCGTGGAGGCTGGTAAGGCAGGATTGTTTTGTGTGTCCAGGTGCTCCTGCAGGGAGGGAGTGCTCTGTGTGAGGAGCGTGGAGAACGCCGATTCCTGACAGAGCAGCCCTAGAGGCTGCTGGGAACTGTAGTTCCCCTGCGGAGCATATTAGAAGATGGCCGCCACACTCATGCTTCAATGTGCACGCGCAGGGTGTTTCAACATGGCCTAGCCGCAACGTGTAAGCTACTGTAAGCTCCTCCCTCCCCCCCCCCCCCTGCACAACTCTCCTGCACAACTCTCCTGCACATTCACACACTACTGGAATAACACCCACACAGCTTTTTGTGTCCCGCACACGTTTTTATTGACAAGCCTAGCCCATAGCATGTAAGCGCGAGCAGGGCTTTCCCTGATAAGCGCTACCAGCAGCAACTCCTAAATTCACCAACGGGTTGCCATGACGATGGCGTGACGCCACCAGGGTGCACATGCGCGACAGATGCGCAGCTGACTGCATTTGACTGCCCTACAGTTTCTATAGCTTAGCCCTACAGCATGTAAGCGCGAGCAGGGTTTTTCCCTGTTCAGCGCTACCGGAACCCCGCTCCTGAACTCTACAAAGGGTTGCCATGACGACGGAGTGATGCTGACATGGTGCGCATGCGCGACAGATGCGCGCAGCTGACTACATCTGACTGCACTACAGGTTGCTACAGACGCTCCTGCTTAGATATTATTGATCCGGGGCAATACGTGTCATCACCAACATGGAGGTACAGTATGTTATGTAAGGCAGTCTACAGGTGACGTCAGCTTCGTTGTTTTAGCTTTCTAATTGACCATGTGCTGATTGGATAATTAGCAGACACTTTTGTTGTATATATATGTGGTGTTTTCTGTCACTCTCCCCTTGCATCCCCCTGAAGAAGGTCCCGTTTTGGAGGACCGAAGCGTTGGGTTTTTTGATGTATTATCTTTATTACTAATACACTTATTTTGATGAACTATCCACTGAGTGCTGTCTCCTGATTACCAGACTGCGGAATGGTATTGTATTGCTATATAATATAATGTTTTTTATTGCTATACAGGATTGCACCTTTTTACTTTCTTCCATTCAATCAGGATAGGCATATCCTCATTAGGGCTGCATCCTGCTGGCTCATTTCACCTGGGTCAATACATTTATTAGTCACCCATTTACTCACTTATAATATTTCTTTTGTGTTAGTCCTAGCGCTGATATATATATATATATATATATAATGTGTGTGTGTGTGTGTGTGTGTGTGTGTGTGTGTGTGTGTGTGTGTGTGTGTGTATATATATATATATACAGTGTATATAATGTGTGTGTGTGTGTGTGTGTGTGTGTGTGTATGTATGTATGTATGTATATATATATATATATATATATATATATATATATATATATATATATATATATATATATATATATATATATATATATATATATATATATAATGGAAATATTACTGGGATTCTGGGAAATGACATGCAAATGAGTACACAGTGCCACCTTTTGCTTCAAAACCATTAACACGGTTCCCTATAGGCTTAAGCTTGCTGCATGGTCACAGCTTAACTAAGTATATATATATATATATATATATATATATATATATATATACTAGCTGATATACCCGGCGTTGCCCGTGATTTACCCCCCTTCACAGCTGGCTGGCCCCCACGTTCACAACTCCGTTCCCCTTCACAGCTCTGCCCCCCCCCCCTCTTCACAGCTCCGTTCCCCCCCCCTCCTTCACATCTGCGGTCTCCCCTCCCTGCACCCCACATCACTCTCCACCCCTCCTGGCCCCCACATCAGTGTCCCCCGCCTTGCACATCACATCACTCTCCGCCCCTTGCACCTCACACCGCACCTTGCATCACCCCCGGCCCCCACCACATCAACCCCCGGCCCCCACCACATCACCCCCCGGCCCCCACCACATCACCCCCCGGCCTCCACCACAGACTGTCACACACACACACACACAGTGAGACACACAGTGAGACACACACACACACACGTCACCTCTCCTTCCGGCCGCCGCCATGTTAGTTACTCCCTCGCGAGGGAGGAAGGGGGTCCTTCCGGGCGCCGCCATCTTAGGCGCCCAGCGTGGCATCTGCAGTCTGCCTGCCCACTGCCTGTCGGAGCACCGGGGGGGAGGTGAGTGGAGCACCGGGGGGGGAGGTGAGCGGAGCACCGGGGGGGAGGTGAGCGGAGCACCGGGGGGGAGGTGAGCGGGGAGCTGAGCGGAGCACCGGGGGGGAGGTGAGCGGGGAGCTGTGCGGAGCACCGGGGGGGAGCTGAGCGGGGAGCTGAGCGGGGAGCTGAGCGGAGCACCGGGGGGTGAGCTGAGCGGGGAGCTGAGCGGAGCACCGGGGGGGAGCTGAGGGGGGAGGTGAGTGTGATGGGGGTGGGAGAGGACAGAGAGAGAGAGGTGTGTGTGTGTGTGTGTGTGTGTGTGTGTGTGTGTGTGTGTGTGTGTGTGTGTGTGTGTGTGTGTGTGACACTGTGTGTGTGTGTGTTGTGTGTGTGTGTGTGTGTGTGTGTGTGTGTGTGTGTGTGTGTGTGTGTGTGTGTGTGTGTGTGTGTGTGTGTGTGTGACACTGTGTGTGTGTGTGTGTGTGTGTTGTGTGTGTGTCGTCACTCCGCCTCAGGCCAATCAGAGGTGAGGGGGCGGGCGGGCCAAGGGACCAATGAGATTTCCCCTAGGGACACAGGAAGATGCAGACAGGCATACAGTGCTTTCATTTTTATTATATAGGATATTATACATTCTGTATGTATAGTGTATATCATTTAAAACATGATTGAGGTTGCTTGTTACAGAATGTATGACTTTTACTCATGTCTAAAATATTCATCGTGTAATTTGATGAACATGTCACACTGCAGCGGAGATATGCGACATGAAAACATTTCTAGATTCCTGGGGTGTTGTTTGTTTTTCTTTCGTGTACTGACTATGAATCAAGCTGATTAATTACCTGTCTGGGCATTTTAAGTGCTGATTAATTGAGGACTATATATTAAATTATGCTGCAGGGAATGCAAAAATTGTGCTGGTAGTATATTACCAGCCTTGTATTTTCGAAACTCTCACTGTTCCACAAGTTGGTATTTATTACGAAATGTGGTGTAGGCTTACCATTAAGTTTTTTGGTCATCATGTCAATATAATGCCCCGTATTTTCTAGCATTATAGGATATTCATTATTTTAATGAGTCAGAGAAAAGGACAAGGGAAATACAAGAGAAGAAGTATTGGGGCTCAGAACACTTACTGGGCAGTAAGATAGACATTCAATGCACAAGTGCAAATGTATGCACTTATTAAAGTGATTAAATGACATAGAAATGTAGGTTTAGATTACATTGTGAGATCACATCTTCCGAATGACTTTCCAAAGTGTAGCCAGCCTTGGAAGAGCTAAACCCGTGCAGGATTTGCACTCAAAGCACTAAAGCGGAAGACTGTTACGCAGTAGGTACTCTTTAGAATAAAGATGATCTAAAGGGAGCCTTATAAAGATCTAAAGGTTATGAATTCTGGAATAATTTGTCGTGTTTTGAAGATATAAAAGCTAGATTCTCCTTGGTAAAACACTGTTTGACACTGGTATGCTATTTACGTGTAGGCACATATACTGTATTATATAAGCTTCCATGACACGTGACTTTTTATATATATAGTATTTTTGTTATATAAATCATGACACGGTGTAATATATCATGTGTTGTTCATCTGAGGTTGTTTTTACCTAATTTTAAGACCTGCTAAGGAACAAATGATTGTTATTATGTCCTGATATGTAAAACCATGCAATTCAAAGAGGGTGTACTTTCTTGTTCAAACAACTGTATACACCTGTTTTGGAGATGTACAGTATGTGTAATGTACATGTGATACATTATCACATATTGCACATTACTTAGAAACTCTGTTTATGTAACATATGTGAAACAGATGGCAAATGAAACACGGAAAACATTTCAACATGGGTACGGGAGAGTTTTTCCACCAAATTAGGTGTATGCAGAGATGGTGGGTGATTGGAGGTATATACAGTCTTACACAATTATTTCTGGGAATTTTAAAGTAGACAAGCCTCAATAGTATTGCAACTCCTTAGGGTCTTGGCTGCAATTCTTACTACCTGTGGAAGCACTGAGAGGAACCTCTACTCTCCTGCTTCATTGAGCAGATTGTTTTCATCTCTAGCTTGTGTGCTCACAGGGAATTACAGCCCACAGACCTTTCCCCCCCCCCTTTTTTTTTGTGCCAATAACACACAGACTTGTCTATAATAAATGAGCTAAGACAGAACCTACCAGCTATGACTGAAAAACTTACACATGATTCAAAATGGTGGGAGAGAGAGTTACACCCCGAATATGGAAGGATAGGGAGAAAGGGTAATGGGAAAACATAAATATGCTAAATAAGTGTATAAAGACAAACACGTTGATTTATTTTATGGGATCATTAATTATATTGCAAAATTATGATATAATGGCTATAGTAGCCATGACATCCGTTTTTTTTTATTGTAAAGCAGTGTCATCATAGCCATTTCAGTGCAAATAGACACGCTGGTGGTTTGAGTAAAATGGACGATTACTTTCAGAATGTTGCTGACACATCTGAAAACAAAACACATAAGAACACAGTGGGGTTTGTGTTTCCATATTGTACAGCTCTGTTTATCAATTCCAGAGCATTGTGCCATTTTACAGTATAGTATTTTTATTAAATCATAACATTAACTACAATCGCACAAATAAATCAAGCTCATCACTTCAGCTTGCAAAGGTAGATAACAAGTGTCTGTATATGATAATATGGTGCTCACATACCATAATATAGTACATTACAGATGTAGTAGAGGTTATTACCCCCGTTGTGTGATTTTGCGTTACCGCAGTCGCGAATATTACCAGGCGATATCTGGTATGGGATGATTTGCAATACTATTCGATTTAGCCACAAGTTGCCAAGTCACGCAATGTGCAAATTAGTGCTGTAACGCGCGATAAAGGGGGAAATAACATCTGCAGCTTTTGCGTTTTTGAAAGTTACTGCGGAAAATACCGGAACAGGTATTCAATTTTGTCTCCAACTATTGACATTTGTAACATTTACATTTTATTACAAATAGTTTTAGTATTTTACGTAAATAAATATTAAAGGTTAAGATATGGAATAAAACGTGATGTCATCTTTATGAGAAAGCTTAGTAGAAACAAAAGAAGATCCCTTTTCCCCCTCTTTCTAGCTTTTCCCGGCTTCTTCTTCAGGTTTCTCACAGCTTACTAAAGTAGAGCCTCTGTGGGATGAACTGCTGCAATTCCTTGAATTCTTACTGTTATCGTGCAGTGACTAAATAATGTAGAACTGAGGCATGGAGATAATAGGACTGCTGACATCTGCCTAATTGCCATTCTGGCTGGGGGTTGCTTGGCAGCGGAATAGGGAATGATTGGGGGATGAAGAACCTCCAGTGAACCGTGATGGACAGAAGAAGCCATCAGAGATGAGTGAAACCAAGAGAAAATGATAGCATGCGTGTAGCCATTGCATGGGGTTATATGATAAAATGAAATGTCAAGGGCCTAGATACACGAAACTTCTCTAGATCAGTGATAATACACTATTCTGGGTTAGTGAAAAAAAAAGAACACAGAGGGTATTTTTTCAGATTTAACCGTATTCACTTGGAATTATACTGTATATGATAACTTTTCCTAAATAATGACAAAATGCCACGTGCAAATACTAAACATTGCTACCATAGGGGAATGTAATACATATGCTTACATTATTCTATAGCAAAAAGGTATTTTATTCACTTTGATACCGTATGGGCTTTTAATATACAACAAAGACTGGCCCTTGGGAAATACAAGGGTTAAAAGGCTACCCAAAGACCTTATTACTGCAATCTATACCCCTATTGTATACCAAATGCTTAGCATGTTTCTCAGGTATCTCAGGTACGCTTCTCTTTGTGCACACGTGTCTCTCCACGTGCTGTATAACAGTGTGTTTAGGGTGAGTAAGAGATGTGTGCAGAGGCATGCACATGGATACTGTTTAGGGTGAAATTAACATCTGACTTTATTGAGCCTTTCCCTTAATCAGCACAGCAAACAAAAATATACAAAAACAACAACACATATCCCTTTGTAAGGGCTAACTTACTTCCCCTGTCCCTCTCTGCAAGGCTGGGGGGATAAGCCCCTTACCCACTTATCACCCCAAAGTCTCAGCGGCCCTTTAAAGCAGGTGTCCCTTCAGGTCAGTGGTGTCCAGGTGTCTTGGTGTGTTTGGGGGTACAGCCTCTGGCAGGTCCCTGGGTCCTCTGTGTCCAGGAAAAGAGGTCTGGTCCCCTTGTGTCTTGCTATCAACACACAGTCCTCCTGTACATTGAAGACCCCTCACCTCATGTCAACACCCTTGTGTGCTGAAGAAAATCTCTCTAGGTCTGTTTTAGAAGGAGTTTTAAACCTGCCTGAGTCCTAATTAGCCAGGTGGAGTCTGGTTATTTGCCTGGTTGCAGTTAATCAGATCCCTGCTGGATTTAGAGCCAGGTTCTTATGCAGGGATAAGTCCCTGTTACAGGGAGGTACAGATGTAGCAAACCTAGGGCAGAGCTTATACTACCTGCGCGGCCGCGTGCGACCGCTCGCACTCCTGCATCCCCAGCAATCTGTGCTCTTTGCTGCAGGAGATTGGGGAGGCGTTCGGAGGTGATTCGGGGGCATGGATGACGCGTCACGCAGCTGCTTCGCCCTCATTGGCTGAACCAGCTCACATGACGTCAAGCGGCAGTCGCCTGAGGAGACAAATTTTCTTGTCTCCTCAAAACGCTGCCGTGTCAACGCGCTACATCGCGCAGGCACTTGGCTAACTGCAGTATCCAACTATTGAAGACTGCCAGACATGAGCGCGCAGTAGCATCACCGCCCCCATAAACTCAGCCTTACTATTCAGTGTCGCTGCCACATGCAGCCACTCGACCACAGCGAACGTAGCACTGAAGGTTTAATCCCATTCTAAAACATGGAGCCCTGCAGCAAAATCATGGTGACAGACACTGCCCCCGGCGCCGCAGACTTTTGCTTGTTTGTCCGCAGCACCAAGGACAGCAAATTTGACTACATCTCTATATAAGGCCTCAGACATGTTGCCTGCTTGCTTGCGGAAGCGTGCTGACGCGCGTTCCCGCTCAGCACTGAGCCCATACAGCCGCAATTAGAGCGGCTTTAGTAGGGGCTCACCTGCGCTTCCGAAGAGCAGATCTTAGGGGAATTTAAAATTCCCCCGCTTGCCGGCGAGACAAGCCGGTCACGTGAGCGGTTCGCCCAATGAGGGCGAACCTGCTCCGTGATGTCACTGGCCCGCCCCCGGCCAGTGACGCGCCCGCCCCCGGACCGCCCCCTGCTGAGAGCGCGTGCGGTAAGCAACTGCAAGGCCAGGGAAAGCACCCGCTTTACTTACTTACTTACTTACTTACCCACTACTTACCACTCCAACCACTGAGTATTACAGTTCCAGATTTGAAGAGGAAGCTGCACTATAACACACTTTGAAGAAGTTCACACTATATTCATCCCATAAGACTAGAAAGGGAGAGCTACTCTGAAAACAAAAGTTTCCTTTCTAAAAAATAAGTGAGGTTATGGGTAGAGACGGGCGAATCTGCCCGAATCCGTTTCTCGGATGTTCGCTGTTGTTCCCCCAAAATCCATTTTGGGCGGTTTTTCAATCCGCGCGGATTCATCCAGATCCGCCATTGGATCCAACCCGTGGACGGATTTGTAGAATCCAATCCGCGGATTCAGCGACGACGCTTCAGAATCCGCCAACGGATTTCTGAATCCGTGGATTGGATCCTACAAATCCGTCCACGTCCTCCGCGGCGCGTATTGTTAAAAATAATAGAAAAACCGCGAATCGCCCTTTTTGACATTGATCCGCTGAGATCCGCGGACCGAAGGAAGCGGCCCATTCACTGAGGATTCAAATTCTCAAAAATAATAAACTCTAGATATGGGATTAAGGGCCTCATGCAGAGAGCAGCGAGAAGCTGTGTTTCGCCAGCTTGCAGCGAAATATTTCATCCAAAAGTAAAGAACTGGCGCGAATGAAGGGAAAAGAGAGAAAAGCGCAATTTTTTTTTGTTTGAAAAACGCGCCGCGCGGTTGGCGAGACCCTATATTTCTGCAGTCTTTTAAACCGCCGTATGCAGAAAGGCGCGATCGCCATCTAGTGGCTGTTCGCGCCATTAAAATGGAGAGAAATTGTACTATTTGCTCCGCCAAAAAAAGTTGGCTGGAAGCTGGAGCTCACCGGCGAGAGGGAAAAGAAGAGAAAAAAACGCGTTTTTTTTTCAAACATGTTTCCCCAGCGCGCATCTCGCCGGTTGAAAGTCTCCATATTCACACATCATTTTAAATGCAGTTTTCGGGCCTTTCTGCATATGGAGATAAAATCACGCCATTACAGGTACAATTTATTAACATCTCCATTTTATTTTAGCGCTGCTCTCTGCATGAGGCCCTAAGTGCTGTGTTTCCTTGAATACGTTTTCTCTGTTTCAGTGCCTTGGGAACCAACTAAGAGCTACCTTATAATTTTTGATAGAAAATGTATTCAGTGGGTAACAATATTTATAATAAGGATTATTTTAATCATGTTTACTCCATTTCCAGTTTTCTGACATGTAAGGGGTCTCCTCTGCACTTATGTTGTCATGTTTAAAAGCATCAGAAACAAGTTAAACTATTTATTTGTGCAGAAACCTTCAATGCTCAGGGGGAAAAAAATGTGTTTTTTTTTTTTTTGTTTAATAACCCTTTTTATGTCTCAAAGTAAAGAATTCATTCATCACAAGTTACAGTGAAAGGCGCACAAATCTATTTTATTCAAAGCTGCTGATCATAGGACAAAGCTTTAATCTTTATTGCCAGCATCATCCTCATGATTAATGTCTACAAGTTCTGCTTTTGATTAATGTGTAAAAAAAAAATGTATTTGAGAAGAAAAACTTTCATTTCAATGCTACTCAAATCCTACTTAGCAGTATATGTGCAGAATACTGTAGCTCAGCCAGCTGCATATAAGGTAGGGGAGCGGGGAGGGGAATATTTAATCAAATATGCTGGAAGATTTGTTATGGAGCTGCACTGCTTAGTAAAATGGGCCTAAATGTTGGTTCCCTTTTTCCGCTGAATAAAAGGACCGTACATTTTTGACAGTATTTACTAAGCAGTCAAAAGCCATAAGATGTCCTTGGGCAAGATAACATCTTGCAGCCCATTCAAGTAAATAGTCCATAATTGTCTAATGGCATAGCACCAATTAGTAAATATGTCCTATAGTAGGAACATAATTTTAATATTAAAAACGTAATATTATTAATGTTATTTATTATTACTATTAACAAACTTCTCAACCACTCCCTCATCTTTGCCCGTCTTAACTACTGTAACTTCCTTCTCCACGCTCTCCCCCTCTACTCCTTCATACCCCGCCAACAAATCCAAAATACTGCAGCCCATACACTCCTGAATCGCCCCCGCTCTGCTCATGCCACCTTTTTCCTCTCCCAACTTCACTGGCTACCCATCCAATAACGTTTCCTCTTCAAATTCCTCACCCTAGTCTACAAGTATCTCCATGGTCTTGTCCCTCCTTACCTTCTAGCACTCATCTCTCGCTACGCCCCTTCCCTCCCACCTGACTCCCTGACTGTCACAAGGAAAGTGAAGACAAAAAACAGCGCACAACGCTCATAGTGAAGTAAAATCTGGTGTAATAAAATTGATCATAGAAAGGGTAAGTATTGTGCGTACACAAGTGTAGTTCTTTTACACATTTCATGTTACAAGACATGGGTTATCACACTGGAAAAAGCGGGATGGACGTCTGACGCCGCCTGGTCTCTCCTGGAGCATGTTGGAATAAGGCTGGTTTCTTCATGGTAGGTGGCACCACATAAGAGGGCACAATGAATCCCCTGTGACATATACAGAACCAGTCTCCTTGGCGGTATGTTCCGTGGGTGGGTCTTGTTAATATAATAGAAACAGCACTCCAGGATCGAGCCCCATGCAAAGCAGTGTTATTTTTAGAGACACTCGACATCACCACACAGTGTCACGAGGGATCGTGACCATGAGGTTTCTGTTGGGAGATCGCAGTAAAACAGCTGTAGGCGCCAGTGGAGCAGCGGAGCAATGTGGATACTGATGTCCGCAAAGAGTATAAAAGACTCCAGCACAAGATATCCCCGGCGATGTATCGCGGAGGCTGATCACACACAATTGCGGCTGTACAGGATATGTCGAAAAGGCAATATTGAGCCGCACGTCGGTACTTAGGGCTAAAGGAGTCCGAAGGATAAAATATAATAAGTAAAAAATCCTATGCGTTTCGTAGTTCACCAACTACTTCATCAACTACTTAATCTTCCTTCTCCTCAGTCTCCCCCTCTACTCCTTCATACCCCTCCAACAAATTAAAAATGCTGCAGCCCATACACTCCTCAATCTCCCCCTCTCTCCCCACGCCACCCCTCTCCTCTCCCAACTTCACTGGCTACCCATCCAACAACTTTCCCTCTTCAAATTCCTCACCCTTGTCTACAAATCTCTCCATGGTCTTGTCCCTCCTTACTTTTTAGCACTCATCTCTCACTACACAGCTTCCCTCCCACTTAACTCCCTGACTGTCACAACCCTCACTTCCCTCCACAGCCCCCAGTGCTTCCTCTCGATTCCAATCATTTGCCTAACTTGCACCCCTCCACTTGAACGAGCTCCCCCTCCACATTCAATCTGCCCCCTCCCTAACTATCTTCAGACGCCAACTCAAAACTCATCTTTACTCCACATTCCATGATCTCCTGTTAACCTCCTATCACCCCCTCCCCTATGAGTCCTAGTTTGGTCTGCACTTGGGTTCTGCTACTTGTGACCATCCTCCCAAAGTCATGCAAGTCCTTAACCTCCCCAAATTTCTTTAGCCGTTGGGCCTTGGAATACCTCAGGGTTCTTTGATGCCATTCTCCTGTCGGATTTTGGAGCTCCCGGAGCATTAATAATAAAACTATATTTGTAAAGAGCTTACTGTACATAATACTATATACTATACTGATATAAAGTGTTTATAATATTTAACATTTGACTTGAATCCAGTGAATAATAGTGTTTATTGTCACCTGTCAATGATCCTGTCCCTTACGTAAGGGGGCTTTCTTGGTGTTCTTCACCTTGGTGTATTCATCATAAATATATCATTATATATATATATATATATATATATATATATATATATATATATATATTAAGAACTATTTTACTCTGGTTGCAAAAGGGTTAAAAAAGCTACACAGATTTTCTATGAGGTAATTACACTAATAAAGTGTAAATTTCATTCCATTTTAAAAATGCTTTTCAAGTTCATAGCTCTCGTTGTTGATGGTGACAAGCACTGCATTAATACCAAGAACTCTTAACTCATGTTTACACAGCTCTCTGGCTAATACAAGAGTTCTTTTGTTCTCCTCCAGCACCCTTCCTATTCAGCCTCTATACACACCCTGCGGTGCTAAAGCAACATATGGCTCCTCAGCCGCAGAGTTTTTCTCTTCTAGACTATGGATTCCTGTGAGACCATTTCTATAGAAGGAAGAAGAATTGATCTGCATTTGGACAAAAAAAAGGTTATTTGAATGCGCTTGGCTAGATACTCCCTTTTGTTTTCACCTGTCGTGTGACCAAGCATCACCACAAATCTGTTACAAAGACATAAGTGCTCGGCATGCAGTCTGCGAGCTTTGTACATGCATTTCATGCAGATGCTAGACCTGGATTTATGCATGTGTTATGCAAACATGTATCTTTTACAGTCTTACTTTAGCTGTAATATTTTATATTTTAATATTTACAGTAAAAAAAGAGTTCAATATATTCGTGTGCTCAAAAGTTAGATATATTCCTTTATTGCGGTAACAATTGTAACACAAGTAAAGGTATAGAATAGGGTAAATGCTGGGTTTGAACAGTAGTTATAAAAGGGAGTTAGTCAAATATTATAATAAATGTGTATATTTATATCTCAGAGAGGCAGAGAGTCAACACAATGGTGATACATCTGCTTCATTTTCCATCATAATCAGGTGAGATATTCACTATTTAGCGCTCTTGTGATGGGCAATTTCTCCATTTGCTTCTGTTATTATACATAATAATAATTGTTTTTGTATAGCGCTGCTAGTTTTATGTAGCGCTTTACAGAGACATTTTGCAGACACAGGTTCCTGCACTATAGAGCTGACAATCTCTGTTTTTGGTGCCTGGGGCACAGGGAGATAAAGTGACTTGCCCAAGGTCACAAGGAGACAATACCAGGAATTGAACTAGGTTTCCCTGCATCCAACTCAGTACCTGTCAGTGACTTTACTCACTGAGCCGCTCCTTCTCCACATGTGAGCATATCTCTTCTGTACATCTATTAGTTTCTATGTACCTGTACTGATTAGAAATCAAATGTGCCAATCTTCACCACCATTATGGGTTTATTACAGTGATGTGCCCTGTAACCCTATAACCAATACTTGCTGCATTCTTAATAATTCATAGTGTAATTACAAGCTATTACCATTACATTTAAATTCCAAAGTCTACCTGTTGGTGCTCCACATTATCTTGGAAGCTATTTTCATGAATTATCATAAACCTTTCCAAAAACGCTCTGATGCAAATAGTAAATTATGCATTAACATATGTTCATGCTAATTTATATACCAAGGACAGCTATTTGGCACTGGATCACTAACTCAGTACGATATTAAAAAATATTTTAATATGTGATATAATATGAAACATTTATAGACCACATCATATGGAAATATGGATTGATTAAATGAATAATGGAAATAATGGTCAATAAAATACAATTCAAACTGTCATAGATGAGGGGTGCACATCGAGTACAGAGAAGAAGTCTCTCTGAAGTATTAATAATACACAATACAAAAATACATAGTCATAGGGGTACATCCTGGTTGCTCATTAATCCTTAGAATAATATGCTATTCTAACAGTACATAATTCATAGACCAAGCTGACGGGCAGATCCTTTTCTTGTATCTACAGTACAGTGCCACAGTACTTAAAAACCTAATCATATTTGCTGCACAGCTTGGAGAATACGCAGGTCACTATAATGTAAATTAACTGAGGCTTCCTCTGAGATAACTCCTGGGCTAAGCTGAAGATTAATAGTCCACACCAAATAAGAAATGCTAAAAAAAAATGACTTACATAAGCTTGGGAATGAAGAGTTTTTATTAAGGTTTACTAGAAATAAATGTCCACCCTACAGTGAAATGATTTGCCATACTGTATGTATATTTAAAAAAAAAAAAACTTAATTTTAGTTGGAAAAGGTCCAGTTTACAGTAAGAGATTTGACAAAACATAATTTCTGTTTGTTTACAGTTTTGCCACTTGTAAAGAATGTGATGTATTTGCTATACAGAATGAGAGAAGCATGTACAGATGCAGCCACCAGTATCTGAACACTTGGTGTCCCATTCAGTTTGAATGGGACTTCCAGGGACCACCGCAGTCTTAATCCAATGGGCCATTAGTCTGTCTGCAGAAATGTCACAGAAATGTTGCAGCATTACTGGGAGATTGCCCCAGATTTTCCAAGGCAAGTGTTCGGATACTCGTGGCTGCAACTGTAGATTGTAAGCAGGGCCCTTTTTACCTACTGTTTTAGTCAATGTTGTAAGTTAATGTGGTAATGTTATTCTTCTCACACCCCATTGCATTGCACATATGTTGGCACTTTATATACCAGGGGTGGACAACGCCAGTCTTCAAGGCTCACCAACAGGTCAGCTTTTCAGGATATCCCTGCTTCAGCGCTTGTGGCTCAATCAGTGGCTCAGTCGAAGATTGAGCCACCTGTGCTGAAGTAGGGGCTGATTGAGCCTCCTGTGCTGAAGCAGGGATATCCTAAAAACCAGGCCTGTCGGTAACCCTTGAGGACTGGAGTTGGCCGTCCATCTTATATAATCACTAAAATGATTATAATTCTCTCACCATCTTGGATATGTTATTTTGCAATGCAATGCACACATCCCAAATGAAAATGGGAATAAAATTGAAGTTAAAACAAAGAAAGCTGAAATATGCCCTTGCAACCATCCTACACTGTGCATTTTCTCGTTGGGTATCACACTGTAATGTGTTAGTTGATAGACAGCGCGGGGTCAACAGGACAGAAACAGTTATTTGCTGGCTGAGTCTGTTGCTGATGCTTTAGTGCCCTCTGCTCACCTTGTTTACGCTGTAATGGTCCCTTTATCCTCTTGTCCAGCACTTCAGTACTGTTAACTTGTGCAAATGAAGTTTTTGAAGACCACAAGCTACAGTTTCTTTGGTCTTTTTAGTTATGTTTGAAAAATCGCCCTAAATGCCTTTTCTGTTTTTAGAAGTCCTCAGAATCAAACAACGTTGGCACATTAAATCTTACAGGTATTGGATATACCAAGGCGAAATAGGAACTTAGATTGTTAGCTCCTGAGAACAGGGACTTCTTACTCTCTAGACATGCCTGCCATTCTAATCCATCTCCTAATACTCAGTTGCCTGTATGCTTCCATTGCTATGCACTGAAATACCGATTGTCACCTTACACAGACCTCATTATAATAATAGATCAAGCTTCAACAGAGTTTAGATCCCATTAGAATATATTGTCCCTTTTTAAGATTAACGTGTGGTGTAGGACTTAACTTCTAATATTTTTGTATTTATTGCTTTGGGGTTGACTTGCTTTAAACATGACATTATAAAAAGTTAGTTGAGTGACTGTGTAGATCTACATCAGGTGAGAAACATCATGCAAACCTTCTCTGTGTTAGCATATTTTAGCATCTATACCTTCTTTGCTATTCAGATACAAAGATTATTTCCTTTAACACATGGTCCACAATATCACACACTTTTCAGTGAAAGGGGGACACACCCAGTTACTGGTGGCTGTGCTCGTCATTACATTCAATTTACACAGAGAAGGTGGAAGATGATTACAATCAATAATCAATCACACCTCCACTGACAGCAATAATACATCAAACCCACACAAGTCATGTCTTTGGTGCTTGAGAATTCAAGCTGATATTTCAAGGCAGATCTGCACCGGCAGTTAATCAGTCGCTGAAAAATTGCAAATAAGTATATATATATATTCAGGAGCACACAGAATATGCTGCTAGTGTTTTGCATTTACCGATGAATTATAAGATCATCTCGGAGGTTAATACAGGGCACAGCCACTAATTTGTTCTTTAATATATTAATTGCTGTCACTGACATTTGCAAGCTAACAACCAAGGATGATGCATTATGAAGTGGTGGTGTGTAGATGGATAATTTTCCGAGATGAAAGGCACCTTGCCTGAATGTCGGGGGGTATACAAAGGGAGCACCTTTTAGACAAGTGCAAACTGTTTTCATGTGCAAATCTCTCTGTCTCTTCCTAATAAATCATACATTTTATTTAATGGTTTGGTCGTGAGCAAAGTGCATTGTTAAAATAGAACTGAACATCGTTACTGTACTTGACTAAGCTTTTTCATCAGTGGTGTCTGTGTCCGGCTGTGATGTGTTATTCTGCACTTGTAGAGTAGAGAAAGCAGGTTTATGGAGTTCATTCATTTATTACGTCATCCACTGAAGTGAATGGGATGTGTTGAAAGGGGAAACAATCATTTACTCTATTGAATGACCCATGATGTTTGTGCAAATTAGCTACACCAGGGGGGCTCAACTCCAGCCCTCAAGTCCCCGCAACTGGTCAGGTTGCCACGGTCACCGCTTCTGCATAAGTGGCTCAATCAGTGACTCAGTCAAAGCCCTAGCCACTGATTGAGCCACCTATGCAGAAACATGGTCTGATTGAGGACCTGAGCTGAAGCAGGGACTGATGAGCCACCTGGGTTGAAGCTGGGATATACTGAGAACCTGACCTGTTGGGGAGTGGGGACTGGAGTTGAGCATGCCTGAGCTACACTACTGTGGTTCTCCCTTTTGTTATATAAGCAGGACGGTCGCCTAGGGGGCACATTTTGGGAGCTGGCGGAGGCAAGGAGCAGAGCTGGCTGCCTACCTCCCATGCTGCTGCCATGGAGTAAGAGGGGGTGAGAAAGCGCGAATGAGTATGGGGTGGAGGAAAGGGGGTGTGGGAGCGAGTGTGAAAGGGAAAGGGTTGTCAGAGAAACGGGGGGTGAGAGAAAGGGGGTGTGAAAGAAAAAGGTGGGTGAAAGAGAGAGGGTGTGGGAGAGAGAGAGGGGGTGGAGGGGAAACATGTAGAGTAGTAACTGGTGAGGAGGGGAGAATGTGGGGGAGACGCTGGTGATGAGGGGAGAAGGTGATGAGGACAGGCACATGATGGGGAGAAGCTGGTGAGGAGACGAGCATGTGCAGGGAAGCTGGTGAGAAGCTGATGGGGAGAGGAGTATGTGGGGAGAAGCTGGGGAGGAGGGGAGTATGTGGGGGAGAAGCTGGTGATGAGGGGAAAAGGTGATGAGGACGGGCACATGATGGGGAGAAGCTGGTGAGGAGACGAGCATGTGCAGGGAAGCTGGTGAGATGGGGAGTATGTGGGGGAGAAGCTGGTGAATTGGGGAGTATGTGAGGGAGAAGCTGGTGGGGGAGAGCATGTGGGGGAGAAGCTGGGGAGGGGAGAAGCTAGTGAGGAGTATGTGGGGCAGAAGCTGGTGGGGAGAGGAGTATGTGGGGGAGAAGCTGGGGAGGAGGGGAGTATGTGGGGGAGAAGCTGGTGAGAAGGGGAGTATGTGGGGAGAAGCTGGTGGGAAGGGGAGTATGTAGGGGAGAAGCTGGTGATGAGGGGAAAAGGTGATGAGGACGGGCACATGATGGGGAGAAGCTGGTGAGGAGACGACCATGTGCAGGGAAGCTGGGAAGCTGGTGAGAAGCTGATGGGGAGAGGAGTATGTGGGGGAGAAGCTGGTGAATTGGGGAGTGTGTGGGAGAAGCTGGTGAGGAGGGGAGCATGTGGGGGAGAAGCTGGCGAGGGGAGTATGTGGGGGAGAATCTGGTGAGGAGGGGAGTATGGGGGGGTGAGAGATAGATAGAGAGAGAATTATGTTGAGGCAGGGCAAGTCTAACATACAAAATATTCCATTTGGGGGATTTTTTTCTTTAGGGGGGTGATGCATGGCTGAAGGTTTACTAGGCTGCCAAATACCCGTACACCGGCCTGTCTCTGAGGTCTCCCAGTAGCAAAAGTAGAGCAAAACCAGTGCAAAAAAACAGCGATATTCATCAAAGAAAAGGAATCCCATTGAAAGCAATGGGAGTGTTCGCCTTTGAAAAATCGGGTGCAATTCTTCTGCACAGAATTTGCCACAGTTTTTCAGGCTGAAGACTTTAGTAAATAACCCCCCCATCTGTCTTATAAGCCAGCTCTCTCTGGCTGCAGGAGCCCATACAAGTAAACTTACCAAGCACGGGCAAATCATGCACATTTAACTCCAATTATTTTCATACTTACTGGCAACTAATAATTTTTTCCATCAAATATTTTATCAGACAGAATGCCAGGCAGAACCGAATAAACCTGCCCGGTGTGCTACTTCCGAGAAGCATAGTTGATCATCAAACATTTCTGTTGCGGATCTCTCACATTTAAGAAACGTGTTAGCGATGCTTCTTATTTTCAGTATCTATTAACCGCTGACAGAGGAGACCACCGCTCATGGCTTTGCAGTTTCCCCTGGCAGTGAAATTGTACAGCTGAGAAGTTTAGGGGGATCCAGGATCTTAGAGGTTTTCATGCTGGAAGCAGAAGTACGAGTTGGTACATCCCATTGCCCATTGTATAACTCCTGACCGTCAATTGTCCTCATTGAAGAATGTCACTGGTCTTTTTCTCTAATAAATGAAATAATATTCAAACGTATTTGCCAGGTTTTGCACGATTGTGTAATCTGTGCCATGCTGCTACTTGCGGTGTGCACTGTGTGAGGGTGTGCGCTGTGTGAGTGTACGTGCTGTGTGAGGGTGTGCGCTGTGTGAGTGTGAGCGCTGTGTGAGTGTGAGCACTGTGAGTGTGAGCGCTGTGTCAGTGTGAGCACTGTGAGTGTGAGCGCTGTGTGAGTTACACTTTGAGACCTCTGAAAAGTTATTCAAAATATGTCAAATATAGATACTTCAAATAATTAAATGCGTTAGAGGTGGTCATGTGATGGATTGCCTTCACTTTGCGACATATACAAAGTACGCCACGTGCCCGTATCAGCCCTTTATTAGAACTCCGCTATTAAAAACTATTCTTGGATATTCAGAAGTGATTTCCATAAATAATATTTGCAGCCATATACTGTAATTATGTTTATGTGGGTCTTTTGTGTCTAAAATTAATAGTTAGAAAAATAATACTTTTATGTTATAACAAAACATATATTCAATTTAAAAGATGTGTACCTTTTGAGTTAATATTTCCCTCTTTGACTTATGCATCAAAAGTAATAAATATATATATTTTTACATTTTATACTGTGAATTAAGTACTTTTTCTTATACGGTTACACCAGGGGGGCACAAAATGTTCTAAGTGGGGCACGGCGCGCTTCTCCAGAACATTTAAATTACATGGCGGGGGAGCACGTGAGGCCTCTGTAAGTCCCTTGCCTTGTCTCTGGCTGCTTCCGTGACGCATCGCGATGGCAACGTGACATCACTTGCGTGAGCAAGGGGGAGAGCAGGCAGAGGGCGCAGACAAACAAAGGGCACGCACATTTTAAGTGAAAACTTTTTTTGTCTTTTATCACACAAATTGTATTTGTGATGGTGATGTTTTTAATTAAAAATCAAAACACAATTTCAGTGACAAAACACAAAGAAGTGTGACTTAGAACACATGTTCACGGCACTAATATTTTTATAGTAACTGGGAATTCCACGTGTGTGACTCTGCGTGTGTGACTCTGCATGTGTGTTTGTGCGTGGCTCTGCATGTGTGTTTGTGTGTGTGTGTGTGTGTGTGTGTGTGTGTGACTCTGCGTGTATGTTTGCGTGACTCTGCTTGTATATGTGCGTGACTCTGCGTGTATGTGTGTGTAACTGCGTGTATGTATGCGTGACTGCGTGTATGTGACTCTGCGTGTATGTGTGTGTGACTGCATGTATGTGTGTGACTCTGCGTGTGTGTGTGACTGTGTGTGTGACTGTGTGTGTGTCAGTATCGGGATCTCGGGGGATGCGGCTCTATCGCTGTCTTCCTGACAGGGGTTCCCGGCTCCTCTCCTCCCCCTCGGTCAGTGATGCGCATTCGCAGAGGCCCGCGGCCATGCACTGAAACCTGTGGCCCGTGGTGTACATGCGCAGAGATCCACGGCTGTTAGTGTGCATACTTGCTGGAAGAGGGGGGAGCGCCAATGTACTTGGTGGACAAGGGCAGCACTGCACATGCGTGGTGGGGTCTGCAAGCTCCTCTTCTGCGCATGCGCGACTGGCGCGTGCCCATTAGCAGCGTGACGTCACTTTTGTTACGGTTTTTCATTACAAGGCAATGCATTTTTCCCCATGAAAACCCTGTAGGTGCCAGCAAAGAAATGTCACTTAATAAAACCCTGGGTTACACTACGTCAGGTAGGGGGCATGCAATACAAATAGATCTCTATTCACTAAACACAGTTGATGGTTCCATCATTATGTGACGAAGAAGTATAAAACAGCTAATGCAGGGATGCTCAAGGGCAACCAACAGGTCAACGACTGAGACACTGATTGAGCCTCCTGTGCTGAGGCAGGGATAGTGTATATATTTATGCTTTTTGCATCAATAATACTTTTCTGCTAATGTAAACATTGCTGAAATAAAACAAAGAGAAGGTGACTTGCTCAACAGCGCAACTGCAAATACAGTATCATAGAACAAGGGCTACTCATAGACATGTCATTTAAGCGAATGACGATGCAGGGATTCCAATCTTGTAGTGATCAGGTTTATTCTTAATATGGTCAAAAACAACTCTCATTGAGAGACTGGGAGATTTTTGTGACCAGGATGAAAATTAGAAGTAAAGCCAGACTGAACAGGCGGTCCTCACTATCCGCCGTTTCAGTTTACGGCAGACCGCATATCAAACACGT
Source organism: Ascaphus truei (assembly GCF_040206685.1). Taxonomy (NCBI): domain Eukaryota; kingdom Metazoa; phylum Chordata; class Amphibia; order Anura; family Ascaphidae; genus Ascaphus; species Ascaphus truei. The sequence goes on from NC_134483.1 coordinate 37,240,630, forward strand.
CACCATGCAATCCTCTGGGGATATTTTCCAATGCTGGAATGCCTTGTCCGATGCTCACCACCACTGATTAGCTTGGGACACGCTTTACAACACTTTCACTATACAACGCTACTTTCCAGAATGAATTCCGTTGGATAACTGAGGACTGCCTGTATTACATTTTTGGACAATACTAGTGGGACTGTATTTTAAAATAACTTTAAAATCTAACTTCTGTTAACATTTCATATAAGCATTTAATCACCCAATTAGCATCTCCATTCACATTCATACTAGTTGCCCTGGATTTTAATTAATGACTATCAGATTCCTTATTACACGTCATATTATAGCCATTACTCCAAAGTCCAACGACCGACCATGACTTTGGCTGTAAATGGCCACAGCTTATTAGCATTTAAACACTAACTTAAACCTCGCCAGCTAATAACAGTTGAACCATATTTAACATTTCATTTACCAGCCACTGACACTAATGTCAAGTGGGCACGTCCACCATCATTCCAGAAGTTTAGAGTAACCCAAACCATAACGTTAAGGCATTTTTAGGTCCTTAATAGGGCCATATCACTTGTTCATCAAATTAAACCGTGCTCCAGCTAGCAAGGAAACCTGTCGCTGTGACAATAAACTTACATCAATTAATAACAACATATACATTCCATTTAACTCGTAAACATTTTACATATATACAAACTTTTCTTTAGATTATATCCACAGAAACTAGAGAATGGAGGGACTTGATCTCGCCACGTTCACTCTAAAATGGATGTTCGAAATTCAAAATCGCGTTGGCCCTGTAGCCCTACGTGGTGCATCAGGAACGGCCTGGTGTTCCACAACGCGTGCATGCCTGGCGCCCTCCATCCACACGGGTTGGTTGGTCTCAGCAGCGCAGGCAGCCCATGCAATCCAATCCTCCTTGAGTCGGCCCAGCCCCCTCCTTTTCTTTTTACGCATGTAGGTCATGTATCCCTCCCCCACCCCTAAGTGAGATTGGGGGTGTAAGCTATGGATGCTACTGGTGCTGTGCTTGCCTGTTGGCTCACAGGGGCCTAAACCTCCGCCACGGGGAGCCCAGGGTGATATAATACAATACTCTCGGTGCAACGCCTCCACCTGTGAGGGAACCCAGCGTAGTGGGAGGAGCCCCTCATAGAACCCAATAACATCAATCACACACTGTGTATAAAACAATAACATTTACTGACACAGCTATAACTCTTATACTCTAATGGTTACTAATAGGTACATCTACCCCTCCGCCTCACAGGGCTTTAACCCCATATCTTATTCCCCCAACACTGTGTACCCAGGTGTCCCAAGAGTCCCCCAACCACCCAAGTGTGAGACAGCGCTGCCCACTAGGTGAGGTGTACTTGTTGGTGCACGTGTTGGGATGAAGGTATCTGCCGGGTGTGTCCACACCCGGGCGCGCAGATGCTGTACTTGAGATCCCTGCTCCAGAAGGGTGATCCCACGTCGAGATCCGCCTCTGCGGTGGATGGCTCCCGCTTGGAGTGATCCACCTTTGGAATATATCTTATCTCTGCAAGCCAGCAGAGGGTGATTCAGTCTTATCACCAGTGACCAGAATATCCACGTTTCCTGGCTATGACCCTCACTTAAGCTGGCTCTACAGGACTGCGTCCCTATCCTATGGGGCGGTCCCTGCAGCAACCACAAGCTGAGGGGAGTCGGGGCCTAGCTGGGGCCTAGGGGGATCTCTGGCCTAGTACAGGGACCACCTGCTCCCTGTACCTGCACACCTTACCCTTACTCTGTCCCAGCTCCGACTGACTTGTAAGCCCTGAGCACGCCAAATGTATCTCTCTCTTCAGAAAATCTCTGCCGCGCGATTGGATCCCTGGCATCACGTGGATAGCAGCCCGAGTGGCTGCTGGGTCTTGTAGTCCCCGCAGGACCTCTTTGTTATTGGGGCAACATGTGCCTGCTCCACTGCGCATGCGCGACTCGGTAATGGCTGCCGCCGCTTGCAACTGCGCATGCACGACTATGTGCATGCCCTGATCTTTCGGAGCGCCACCTTACCCATTCCACGATCTCTAAAATGGCCGCAACGACTGTTCTGTGCGAGCCTCTGTGCATACGTGAGCATCCCAAACATGGCGGCGCCCTGCAACGGGAGCCGCCGGTCAGCACGTCGCCACCCGCAACAGCCCCCACCACACGGGAGGTAAGGGAGGAGGAAACGGAGGTCCGGGGAGCCAGAGGGGACCTGGCTACACGCATTTGAGCTCTGGGCACCTCGCAGTGACAACCAAGTTGCCCAGGAATGAGAGAGTGGGTCCGTCCGCATTACTTGTACTGTATGTCACAGTTGTTCAGCAAGGGAGAGTGCACGTTCTTGTTAAGAGTGGGGCCTGGTGCAGTTGCACCGATGGCACCGCCATCAAGCCAGACCTGCTGATATTACATCACCGGGCCCAACTAGCCACACCCCCACACTTGAAATTGACCAAAGAGCATCTAAACTCCCACCCTATTTTAAAACACCAAACCCAATTCCTTAATCCTTTTATTTTTTAGCTAACGCCCCCCCCTCCCCCCTTTCATGGTCCTCATTTCTAAGGTGCCCACGAGTTCCTTCTTTGTTATTAAAGCTTGGATTTGATTTTGATAAAACAAGCATTTTAACTATTTAAAGGGAAATCAAATCAGCTTTGTGTCTCCATGGATTTTTAAGTGAAGTTTCTTAAGATGTGATCTAGATTAATGTAAACATTCGGTGTGGATCATCTATCTTCGTTCCGTGATACTGTGGTTTCACTTTTCCATATATATCTAAAAACAGGAAATTCCAAAGCAAACTGCATAATGATGAATGCTTTGGTGTTCTGTGACATGCCAGGGCCAATTTATCATGCTCAGGAAAGTGATACAAAGACAGCAAAAGTGCAAGGTGTAACAATTTCTTGCAGTATGGGAATTATTAGTGATTTGTGTAGAGCAGTGTGATCATCATTTTGACAGCCAATGCGTCATGCTTAGAAAGGCTCATTTTCATACCTGTAGCAAATTCAGAACTGTATAATGCAATAGTGCATATATACAGTCACACACACACACACACACACACACACACACACACACACACACACACACACACACACACACACACACACACACACACACACACACACACACACACACACACACACACACACACACACACACACACACACATAGCTACTGTGTCTGAGAGGGTCAAATTCAGTTGTCTCTTCTGGGAATATGAAGTCTCATTATAGATGTGGCAATTAGCAGGCATTACTAGATGTTCAATATCGTGGTGAAGCTGTGGAATAACAGTTAAAGTGTTGACCTTCAATATACAAGCTTGAGGTAGATGACTTAGCTTATTTTTTTTTTATGTATGTATTTATTTTTTAGTTTAAATGAACTATGAGCTCATCTGTGGCCCCCCAACATCCAGGGACCCCACGGTTCATGGGTGGCGAGCTGGCTTTCTTAAAGCTGGAAGATTCAAAACGGCCATAGGATCAGGGCTCGCTTCGGGTGGACAATGGAAAGCCCAACGTCTTCAGCTCCGCGACCTCACTCTGGCCATATGTGATAACGGGGGGATTTCTGCTTTAAAAACAAAAAGAAAAGTCTCACTGGCGCGGAACCGGCTTATAAAATGTGAAATTAATCCATTAAAAATATACAGTTATTGAAAAGGACACCTTTAAATGGCTGCTGTACACTCCTATAAACACTAATGGCTGTAAATATCCCTTGCACCTACTTACAGATTCATAGTTATGTCTGTGGGACTCCGTTTTTCTTTTATATGAATAATAATTGACCCAATATGATGCATGTGTAGCCCTGCTTCCTATCGAATACAGACCACTACCCTGTGCTATATAACCTATAGGCTCACAGGGCCTAAGCCTCTGCCATGGAGAGCCTGGATGCTCACAATACTTATGCCTTGGTGCAGTGTGTATGTGCTACTTTACCTGTGGCTCACAGGAGGTCTGATCCTCCGCTGCTGGGAGCCTGGGGTATACCTGATCCATTGGCCTCCACCTGCACGGGATCCTCACAGTGTGGGATAACCCCTTGCAGGACAATAACGAATCCACGCTTGTATAATATAACCAGTTTACTGTATACATATATCTAATGCTAATATAGAACCACTCATTCCTTGTAGGGCCGCAACCCCACACCGTGTCCCCAACACCGTGTCCACACCCCAATGATATAGTCCCCACACCTAAGGGGCTCTCAGGCACCAAACCACCCCGGTGTTCACGAGTCGCAATCCACCCCAAATGTGTAGGTCAGCACTGCCAACTAGAACTGAGGTGTACATGGGTGCACTTGTTGTGTTGAGGTACCTGCCGGGTGGTTCCATACCCGGACGTGCTGCGGCTGTAGGATGGGATCCACGGATCCAAAGTGGCAAACCGCAACGCCTCTGCCTCTGTGGTGGGTGGGTCCCGCGTGTATTGTACCACCTTTAATAGTCTGCAGTAGCAGGTGTCTGGTCCCAGACCACCTGAGGCCAGGATGCAACCGCATCCTGGCTTGGTCCCTATCACTGGTGCTACAGGGGCAGTGTCCCTATCTACTGGGCCTATCCCTGCAGCAACCACAAGCTGAAAGGGGAGTCGGGCCTAGCTGGGGCCTAACAGGGGGTATCTGGCCTAGTGCAGGTGCCACAGACACCTGCACACTCAACCTACACTTTGCTTGTCCCAGCTCCTACTGGCGTGCTTCCTAGCGCGAGAAAAGTATCTATCTGTCCGCAAGGGATTGTAGCAGCCCAATTGGCCGGCTCGCACCATGTGATCTAGCAGCCCCAGTGGCTGCTGGGTGTTGTAGCCTCCCGGGGGGGATTTTGGGTGCAGTGGCCATCGCTCAGGACCTCCTGCGCATGGGCGGGGTGAAACAAGATGGCCGCCACACTTGGAAACCTATTGCGTATGCGCAACTGCTTCTGCGCATGCACGAGCATATCCAAGATGGCGATCCGATCGCCTCTTCACTGGCAGCGCGTTCCCCCACTTTGTGGAGGTAAGCGAAGGGGACCAGGGACCGGGGGAAAGGCCCTGCTACATTTAGTTTTTGCCTTGGGTGTAAATGTGCATTGCATGAGATTGATACAGAGCATCCACGGGAGTAGATCCACAGTGCTGTTAAATCTAGGCTACTAACGTGATGTTACCTAAATTGCTAACGTCCATTACTTTCCCTGAGTTTACCGGGTATCCACAAAGCCAAATATATGTAAAAACAACAGTTGTTACTGATCGCATTAACATAGGCTTAACCCCATGTCAAGCTAGCACTGAAGTTAGGTTCCTATAACATGGCGTTAATCCTGTCTTACCCACAGGGGGCGTTACTCCCAGGCGACAGGAGAGGAGAAAAACCCTGTAAATAACTGTACGATGGTTAACTGATACTGTGTCTTGTGCTCATCCAGATCCTGTAACAGACCTGTCTGGGTGTAACACCATGTTTTGCTGTGACCTAGCTAACATTACGTTAAATCCCTGCGCTATAACGGAGCTCTGTTGATATGCGTTGTTGGAAGGAACGCCCCTTTTTGTTATCATTAGCACTAATGTCCGTTATATTCACACAATGGCTCGTTACGGCTGAAAACAGCACTTATTAACGCATCATTACTGAGCTTTGAAGATCCCTGTTAGCACTTAAGTCATTCATTGAGCTCAGTGCATCCACCTCGCGGTGTGGAAACTGATATTAACATTCGGGAAAAGCTATTTTGGATACATGAACATTCTTAATTTTAAGATCTAAATAATCAGTTTCGTTATTGATTAAATCTTCAATAACATCCTGCATCTGGTAAAGCAAGATCATTAAGATACTCTTCTGACTTTTCAATCAACAAATACAGTTTTTTGATGTCTGGTTATACCCGCGTACCAGCTTCACGTTGCAGAGCCAGCAACCAACCTTGGAGTGATGAGACCCAAAAGCTTGAAATAGCTGTCTGTGAGTAGGCGTACTGGCTCTGCACTTCTTAAACCCAGGCTGGGTTGGAAAGCTGTGTAATACAGCAGACATAAGCTCATAGGGGTCCATGTTAAAATGGATGAGAAGTAAAGAGTGACACACTGTGCTCATTTGCATGTCATTACCCAGAATCCCTGCTGCAGTGGAAGCATTGTTTGCTAAGAGATCATGGGGAAAGACAGAGTTGAAGGCCTTTCTGACACATGCAAATGCACCGCAAGTGGTATTTTTATTTACTATTAGTTTCTAGAAATAGGGATATTTTCTTAAGAAAACCCAATAACAAAACTCTTTTTCTAACTCTGCAGTTATAATTTCTGCCATTTCCAGACAGCAATTAGCATTTAATCCATAACAGCATTAGTTTCTTATTATAATATATTATTGCTTGGCAAATTAGACCCAAAGAGATTTGTGAAGAATTAGTACGTTACACTTGCAATTAAACACAATAATTGATTGTCATTTTTTAATGTAGCATCTGGTGCCCATTAATGAAACTTGAATTCTGAAATACTAACTTGGGATCTCTCATTCCATATTCCTATATCTTCAAATCATTGATCGTTCCAGTGATTAGGCCTAAAAATATATATATGTTTTATTTCCTGAACTCTGGACAAAAAAAAAATGGCAGCGCAGGCGATAACTTTCATTGGCGAAGGGACAAGGGACGAGCGAAATAATGAGATTAACATTTCTTAAATTGATTCGGCTAATTTCTAAACCACTGCAAAGTCGTGCTCAGAGGCTCTGTAATACCTGTGAGGTTGTGTCATTGTATAATGTTTTATCTGCCTATTTGGATGCTGCAAGGAAACCTCTCTCATAGAATACCGACCATTAATTTGAAAAGGTGTCTAACAGTTGAATCAGAAGTTGATTATGTGGTTAACAATAATAGGCACACAGATACCCAGTAAGCTCATTTAAGCCCCAAAAGTTACCACAAAATATATATATGTATATAAATGTCAAAAAGGAGTGCTACTGGGCATGGCGATATATACTACAAACAAACACAAACAGACCCCAGTGCTACATCCAATGGCAAAAATACACAGTGAAATACCTATATATCTCTTGAATAAAAGGGTCATTTAGTTTAACACGTTGGCCAAAGCATTGTAAGCCTGTGAGCCAGTCCAAGGCATGACCATAATTCACAGGTCCTAACACTGATTACAATTCTTAATAATCTGTACAATACTAGGAAGAATGATCAGCTTTGTTTGTGTTTGTTTGTAGTTAACAATAATAGGTTAAGGGTGTAATTTGTTTCAGAACTATTGTCCCTGAGCAGATTGGCGATACATTGCATGTAGAAACACAGACAGACATTATACCGTACATAAGGGTATTTTTTTACCTACTTTTCACCAGCTATTCATGTGTGGAAATTGAAGATGTGACCCTGTGTTTTAGTTTCGCGTTTGGTTCTAAAAATCTTATGTGTTTTAGTTTGGGATTTGTTTTTGCCAAAACGTATCGAAAGGTTTTGCTTTTGAATTATAAGGACAATGGGAATTTGATACAAAACCATCCAAAGGTCATAGCTGTTTTTTTCTCCTTATGTAAGTGTGTATAGCAATTGCAAAAATGGTGATGAAATAATGATAATGTAACATATTGGCCGTGCATATAGTGCTATGTTTTTTTTCTACAAATGTCCTTCCAAAAACTGTACTCGTATTATATGCGCAGGATAAAACCTTTTATTTCCATAAAAACTTTAGGGTCGTATTATGTGCGAGGCTGTACTATATTCGGGCCAATATGGTATATAAATGATGTACACTGAGTGTATACTAATAGAGAGACAGGTCAGATGGTGGACCGTTGTATCACTACCTACTTATTAAAATGAAAACAGAACCAACCAATAAGGGTATTCAAAAAAATAACACCTGGAACTCAGTGACTGTTGTGTATTTGTTTTTACTGGTGTACTGGTGTATACTAGTAAAGTAGAGACACGTGCTCCCTCAAACTCTGTGCCTACCTACTGTATATAAAATCTCTATATATAAATGACTAAGGATGTCTGCAACAACCGGAATGCCTTCTCAAGGAGAGGAGCAAGGAGGTGAGGAGAGAGAGAGACAGCAAGGAGGGAAGAAGACAGAGAGACAGCAAAGAAAGGAGGAGACAGAGAGAGATAGCAGGATGGGGAGGAGTGAGATAGCAAGGAGACAGAGAGAATGGGACAGCAAGGAGGGGAGGAGAAAAAGCAAGGAGGGGAGAGGAGACAGAGAGAGACAGCAAGGAGAGCAGTCTTGGAGAGAGACAGCAAGGAGAGGAGGAGACAGAGGGATGACAAGGAGGAGGGAATGGAGAGCAGTGTGCAAATGGGACAGGACGGAGTGCAAAGAGAGGGGAGGATAGACAAAATGGTGAGTAGTAGGAGGAAACAGAGAGACAGCAATGAGAGAAGACAGATGAGATGAGTAGGACCAAAAGGAGTGCAGTGTGCACAGAGAAGAGCAGACACAGTAAAGCAGGGAGAGTTGAAGAGAGAGTGCAAAGAGGAACAGGGCATAATGGAGGAGAGAGTAAGGAGGGATGAAGGGACAAGAGACAGCAAGTCACTACAGAGAGAGGTGAAAACAAAGAGTAATGTTTAATTAATAACCTTTAAGACCTTCTAGATCGGTGTATGTTACGCCGGGTATAGCTAGAATATATATTAAAAATTATATTTATCATTTTATCCCTCTTGAAAATGTTAAGCCACAATCTCTCCAATAGTTATGTGAAAAGATAAATAAATAACAGCAAAACAGTGCAGTATTGTTTGGAATAATATTAAAGTGTCAAGTGATGTAATCCTATGCACTCACACTTACCGTGTAGCGATCAGGCTTCTCATGCTTTACACAGGAAAACCACTTTTGGATTAAATTCCTCAAGTAAATAAACAAAGAATAAAGAAGAACATAGTGTAATACTATTTGTATGAGGAGAACAAAAAGAACGATTCAGCATCCTTGAAGAATGGTGTACCCTTTATTACCCAACACAATAGGGAGGCTCTCCAAATTAAAAAGATTCTAAACATGCATTGAAGCATCCCGAAACAACCCTGTTTTAAGTGATTTTTTACTATTTTTACCCAGATTGTCTTTACTAAGGCACCCAATTTAAAAGATAGATTGACTCCTAGTGCTTTTAGAGAAAATACCATAAAAGAAAGTAAAGATAATTGGCTTGGTAATAGGCCTAAAGGTTTCTTTAGTTGCCATAATTGTAACGCATGCATGTTTGGGATAAACAAAACAGATCTGTTTGTTTCTAGAAAGGTGGAAGAAGTTTTAAAGATTCAGTGCATTATAAATTGTAGGACTAGTTTCATCGTATATTTACTATATTTAGATTATATCTGGGGAAAAAAATTGAAGTGGAGACAATAAGATTAGGGATTTATCCCCAAAATAAACTTTTTGGAATTTTAAATTTGAATCTTTAAACCCCTTTCGATTGAATGTTGATATTGAGCTTAATTCTTTTTTTATGTTGAATAATTAGATTTTATAACCTTTTTTTAGTGTCTATTAAGTGGAGGGATTCTTGGTGATTATTGAATACTTGTAAAACTTTTTTCTTTTATACATGTTAAAATAAAGTTCATGGATTGAATTATTCAAATAAAGCTTTTCAATATGAAAATATGATATATCTTGAAAACCTGTCGGAGACGTGAATGTGCTCACAAGTGACATTTTTATTTGCTATATTTCTGATCAAAACTGTATCATACTTGAGGGTTTCTTACATATTTATCTATGATATTTTTATTTTAAAAATATGTTACATATGGCACCCTTGGGGGTATGCTAAAGTTTCTTAGTGAGTCCTGGTCCCTACAGGGAGTTAATGGGTTAATGTCATGGGTTTAATGTTGAATATTCCATGTAACATATTTAATGTATGAATTTTAAGGTTAGGTGCATAGCGACTCACTCCCTGCTTCTGGAAGTTGCCAGAAGAGTCACCCTGTAGGGCAGGGGTGAGCAAACTGGGGCGTGCGCCAGGCGCTTACAGAGGACCTGCGCTCTTCCCGAAGCCACTTCATTTAAATGCTGGGAGAACGCACGAGGCATCTGTAAGGTCCCTTACCTTATTTCTGGCAGCTTCGGACAACTCGTCGCCATGGCAACTGACGCCGTGAGGTCACATGACATTCCGTGACAACGTTGTGACGTCAGAAATGCCAGAGACAAGGTAAGAGCGGGGGCGTGTGTGTGGGGGAAAGACGGCAGGGGGGGCACAGAGGGAAAACTTTGCATACCCCTGCTTTAGGGGATGGCTCTGTCTAAAGTAAAGACCACCCCTTAATCTGCTCAGTAACTGAGGAAAGGTAAAGGTTATAAAAGGCAGGGTTTAGCCATATTTTCCTCAGATCCCAGGAGGGGGTTTCGAGGCTCTCCTAGCCTGTGAAAAAGGGAAACAACTTTATTGTTTTTCAGAAGTTAGAGCAAGTTTCCCAGTTTAGGAGTAAATTCCAGCAGATGGTCCGGGTCTATATCTATTTAGAGTTGCAGAGCATTACTTACCCATACCTCAACCCTTGGGGAGGGGGTTGCATTTTTAACCCCCTAAACCAGGGGTGGCCAACTCCAGTCCTCAAGGGGGACAAACAGGTCATGTTCTCAGGCTTTGTCAGTAGTTCTTGTTACGTGACAGGGGATTCACCCTCTTACAGTCTTTATATGGAGTCAGGAAGGAATTTCATTTTCCCCTTATGAGACGGCATTGCATGATGTTTCACTGGGGATTTTCTGTTTTCCTTCCTCTGAATCAAAATACTGCAAATACAAATATAGGATAGGTATCTTTTGTCTAACTTTAGCATAGGTTGAATTTGATGGACACGTGTCTTTTTCAACCTCATCAACTATGTAACTATGTAACAAAGTGACTATGTAACAAAATAACTATGTAACTATTTAGCAAGTAACTATGTAACAAAGTAAATATGTAAATATGTAACAAAAGTAACTATGTAACTATGTAACAAAGTAACAATGTAGCAAAGTAACTATGTACCAAAGTAACTATGTACCAAAGTAACAATGTAGCAAAGTAACTATGTAAGTACTAGGAAGAAACAGGTAGCAGCTTTTATTAATAATACAAAATATAACCCAAACTAGAGTACCATGCTACGTTGTTCCATAACCAATCGGTAAGTAGTCATGTTGGCATTGCCCAGGGGCCAAGGGTATTGCTGAGCTATGTGCGCTCTGGCACAGACGGCATATCACTGTATCTTCACGTAAGCTTCTATAAGAACCAATGCTTCAACAAATTCATCCAACACAGAAAATGGGGCCTATTTAGCAGGGGTAAAAGGAATGTGGGGCTAATTCCATTTAAATTAAGATTTGTGATGTTCGGTTTATAACAATAACCAACAAATAAAACTCCTGATTTATGTATGAGATGTGGATGCTCAGTGCGGCCATTCACGCTTTGTCTTCTGTGTGAAGGCTGAAATTAAATGGAAGCAAACCTACCACATGTCTTAAAGATGTCAGGCTGTACAAATGAAGAAACATGTCCCCTGTCTGTAAAAATTAACTGACAATGAAGATAAATTTGCCCAGTTCATGCATCAAGCATTTCACATCTGAACAGGAAATGTTAGGTTGCCTTGAAATCACTTTGCTTGCTTTTGAATAAATGAAGCAGCGTGGTTTCTAGTGTCTTGTTATTTCGAGTTGAATAGTTGCTAGTAGGGAAAAACAAGGTTGTGTCTTTATATCTTCATATTACTGCAATCATCTTATAGACAGAAACATTCTTGCACAAAACATAATTCATGGTAGTTTGATAGCTAAAGTGGTGGCCTGATGGTGCTAAGAGCTCAGCCTGTGAAGTAGATGAACCCAGTTCCAATCCCATTGCCATTTCTCCTTATGATTATACCAGCTGAAAGTAGCCGGCGTTGCTCGGGATTTCTAAGAAACCGACCTCATCCCTTCCCTTCTTCTCCTCTCAACCTCCTTCCCTCTTTTCATTACCCCCTCATCTCTCTCCCTCCCATCAGTTTACTTTAATGCCTTGTGACATCCCCAATTCGTTCTCTCTCCTCCAAGATTATTACTTTCTCCTCACGTGTCAACTAACTTATTTTCTTTCTTTATCTGTTTTCTGTGTTAACTTTATAGCTATGTGACTCTACTTGTCTGCCACCAGGCTATGTGCATTATGCTGTCACCAGTATGATATCATGTGCCAGAAACAAACGCCTAGTGGCTGACTTGTTTAGAGAAATTGTATAAAATAGAATATATCCAATTTCCAAACATAGACAAAAACCTGTTCCTGGATCTCAGGAACCATCATGCAAAATGTTGTTACAATATCTTAAGAGATGTCCAAATGCATAGCAAACAAACAACTTTCCAAAATATATAGTAGATTCAGCAAGTGGCTTTAGGGGCAGGGATTCATTGTCTCTCAAAATTACATGAACAGCGCTATAATATACAGTATTAGAAAACCCCAACTTATTAGTATCAAGGCCTCAAAATTGGAACCTTCTTGCTTGTGTCAAGGTTAAGACACTTGTTTAGTTGTTAATGTAACTACCATAAATATTTACAACTTGACACTTGCTCATGCAAGTGCATCGATTGCATTACAAGGTCTTTGAACATTTATAGAAAGAGTGGTAAAATGCTTTCTCTCATTACTGCTTATTTAGGTTTGAATTTATTGGTGTTAACAAAATGAACAGAGAGAACATGGTAACAGGAGAAAATAATAGGGAGTTAAGAATTTGTTTACTGTATAATAATGTACACTGCACATCTTACTAGTTCTTTTGTGAGATCACAGACAAGTCTGTTATCATTCAAGCGAGATTTTGATGAGAAACGATTTGATCCCAAAAGCTTGCGCTAAAAACAGTTCGATCATAGAAAAATAACCTACATCTAGGAAAATGGACAACACGAAGAATACAGTGTTCAGTATAATCACAATTGAAATAATTGACAATTTGAGATTCTGGTTTTGTCAGTCGCTATTCAGTGTTGTTACAGAAATGCTTAGAATTATTTGCATTTACCTTCCACTGATGACAAGGATCTATGCATGTTTCAACTGAATTGTTCATATTTCCATCACATGCTCAGCAATGCCGTTCCTCGTCTCTCTGTGGCTTCCCTCTGTACCTACTGTAGTTCATTTTTAACTAGGAGTTGTATGGTCAAATTCCCGTCGCTGTGCTTTAATGAGATACATCTTTTCCACGTTTTCGAATATTTCAGTTCCATCACCTACTCTTTTTTTTAATGTGACTTTAGCTAAAGGTCGTCTGAAATGCTGTTTTAAAAAAAAAAAAAAAACATTAAATGAGGCACTGAATAACCAACATCGTAGTGGAATACATTTTGGATGGCTTGTTTATTTCAAACCTATATTTATAGTTTCTAAACCAGACTATGTATTTGCATTGTGATTTCTTTAGTAAAATTATTTCAGTGATGGAAGCACGTCTTTCTTAGAACTATTGTAACATGTCTCTATATGTTCCCCTACCTACCAATTAGATTGTAAGCTCCTCGGAGTAGAGACTACTCTTCCTTAATGTCTGAAGCACTTATTCCCATGACCTGTTATTTATATTATTTGTTATTTATATGATTACAACATGTATTACTACTGTGAAGCGCTATGTACATTTATGGCGCTATATAAATAAAGACATACAATACAATACAATACATATCCATTTAGTTGGCCATAAACTCAAAGATACAAAAATAATAATTAAAACTTTCAATGAATGGAGACATACTAATATTGACGTGAAGAGAAGAAAATGTTTTCATGTTTATAAATCTTGACACAAATCTTTGTTTTTATTATATTAACTATATATGTTGAATGGATAAACTTAGATCGCAACAGACAAGTAAACTAACCATTGATAACTCATCACATATTTTATTTATACAATAATTTTTTTTTACAATTTTTTAATGTATACCTGGAACTATGTGTTCTTTGTCAAAGTTGGACTGTAAAATTGGGGCTAAATTAAATGAAAAAATAACACCAGATGTATGAAAGAAGAAAACCTCAGTGAAAGTTATGGAGATTTTTCTCCTTAATGAAATAAATATATATATATATATATATATATATATATATATATACATATATATATATATATATATAAATATATGGGTGGGCTATGCTATAGAACTGTCCTTTAATCTGGAGCCGAACTGTGTTCAGTGTGGGTTTTGATCATTTATTATTATGAGTGAATTGTATGCGGTAATTTGAGTGTGCGGCCCCGAGGAAGGTCTCTCTGTGGGACAGAATCGTTCGCTGCGGTGTATTTTTTGTTCTAATACAAGACTTTTGGATAATACTACACAGTGTGCTGTCTCTTTTTGCTGGACTTTGGCCTGGTAAATATGTTCTATTGAATACCTATGGGATGAGCATCTGTTTTTGCCCTTACATCTGTGTGCTGACTGGCTTTGTGAGGAATATATATATATATATATATATATATATATATATATATATATAAATATATGGGTGGGCTATGCTATAGAACTGTCCTTTAATCTGGAGCCAAACTGTGTTCAGTGTGGTTAATATTGTAAGACTGTGACACGGGACAGTGGAAGTGCCGGTATTGTAGTACGCGTGTGTGGAGGGAGCTCAGTGTGGACGTGCACTCCTGGAGCGCGCCCGCTATTAGAGGCCTAATTGAGTCCCTGCTATAGAGGAACCTCTGGCACTACTGCACATGTGCGGAGGGAGTTTGGTGTGGACGTGCACACCCGGAGTGCCCGATATCAGTGGCAGGAAGGCGCTCTTGCTACACAGGACTTTGCCAGCTGTTCCGGTGTCTTCAATCAATCCACGGGGCTATCGGAGTACCGCATTTTATGTCCTATGCACAATTTCAATTTTTATCTTGTGAGTGGCCGTAATCCACCTTTTGCTTTATATATATATATATATATATATAAAAACAAAAGAACAGATCCTGCGCTCCTACCAAATTAGGCTAAAATATACTAACTAATTTTGACAGATTTATTATAAATCATTCTTCCTGGCAATGCACAGGTTATTAAGAATTTATATTAGTGTAGGGACCCTTGAGGTGTGGTCTGCCGGGAAGTGTCTCAGGGGCTTACAACAATTTGGCCAAAATGTTAAACTAAAAGACCATTTTATTTAATAGATATCAATACATGTATATTTAGGCACTGTACCGTGTATAAAGTTTTGCTGGATGTGCATTGAGCTCTGTCTGTGTTTCATGTTCGTCTCTGGTTTTATATATACTAGTGACATGTTTGCATTTAGAACCTAAGTCTGTGTGACAAAGGAGTCATTTGGTTGCATCTTTTGATCAAAACATGATTCAAGCCTGCCAAACACGTCAAGGTGTGTGTGATTATATACACACATATACAGGCATACCCCGGTTTAAGGACACTCACTTTAAGTACACTCGCGAGTAAGTACATCTCGCTCAATAGGCAACCAGCAGCTCACGCATGCGCCTGTCAGCATGTCCTGAACAGCAATACCGGTTCCCTACCTGTACCGAAGCTGTGCGCTAGCGGGGAGACTATAGAGCCTGTTACAGATGCGTTATTTACATCAGTTATGCACATATATGACGATTGCAGTACAGTACATGCATCGATAAGTGGGAAAAAGGGAGTGCTTCACTTTAAGTACATTTTCGCTTTACATACATGCTCCGGTCCCATTGCGTACGTTAATGCGGGGTATGCCTGTTATATATATATATATATATACTTTTAAGTATTTGATATATATATATATATATATATATATTTTATATATATATATATATATATATATATATACACACCTTGACGAGGTGTGTATAATGACCTTGAATGACCTTGAACTCTCAAAGTGCAAATGTAATTTATGAATAATTCTTCTTCTTGAGTATTTTTTTATTTTCTCCTTGTTTTTGAACTCTTGATAGTGTGCTTCATCATTCAAAAGCAAGACAATGGCAACTATTCTATCAGTTAAATTGTTAAATGCTAATTGTTTTATGGGCTTGGTAGACGTTTATTAAATTGAAAGTCCCAGGGGCATAATTTCACGTCGTTAATAAAATTTCCTGTTAGTTTCACTTTAGCGACACTTACGGGTTTTTTAAAATGTAGAATGCACAATGTTAGAGCAACATAATTGTTTACTGACAGCTCAGAACCCAATATTATTATTATTTACAGGTTTGTTCAATCACAGTGACTCAAATATTTTATCCATTGTGTTCCCATTCTACCATGCTGAGCTAGAGTAAAGGCTCTATTTGCATAATTATAGTGTTAGAAACCAATAAAATATTAGAGTAGAATTGCTTAATTTTAATTAGGCTTTGATCCAAGTCTATCTTGCTCAGCATTTTGTCTTTTCATTTTTTCTTTTTCTTTTTAATTGATTATGTTTTGGGGGACTATGGAAAATTAGTTGTATTCTTTGTTATTTATAATGTCAATGGAACTGCATATGTTTTGTTTAACATCACATATTACAAATGATAAATATTGGATGAAAAACAATATACTATTTGCTTGATTACCCCTCATCGCTGTCAGAAATTATGTGCACAATGATGGATGATGGGTTGTAAAAACATTTGCATATGGTATGGTGTTATACACATAAAGATATAATTACATAGTTACATACAGTTCCCTGATACTGGAAATAAATAGGGATAATACTGATAAGGTAATAGAAATTATTATGAACTGATTCACTGGCAGGGGACAATTCAACTCTTTGCAAAGCACCGCTGGTCCATATGGACAGGAGAGATGAAATGTACTGAAATATGGTTGTCACAAAAATTGCAAATGGGCAAGGAGTGGAAATTAAATAAACTGGTATGGCTAAGATACAAAGACAATGCCGTCTTATGTATCCCTGCTTCTAAATATATCTACCATTTTTTTTATGATTTTGCTGTTTTCCTTTATTTTAAACTGAAGTTTCATAGCAATCTTTACCTGAGATCTCGATTTGGCCACAGGAATCTATTTGGTTCCACGTGAATTTATTGGATTCTACATTAATCTATTGGATTCAACATGAATCTATTGGGTTTTACATGAATCTATTGAGTTCTACATGAATCATTTGAGTTCTACATGAATCTATTGGAGTCTACATGAATCTATTGAGTTCTACATGAATCTATTGGGTTCTACATGAATCTATTGGGTTCTACATGAATCTATTGGAGTCTACATGAATCTATTGAGTTCTACATGAATCTATTGGGTTCTACATGAATCTATTGGAGTCTACATGAATCTATTGGGTTCTACATGAATCTATTGGGTTCTACATTGAGTGTAGTCAAAGATGGAATGCTTCATTTGCAAATATGTGCTTTGTTTCCTCTTATAAATGTAGCCCTCTCCCCCCCTCCCCCCTCTCTCTGGTAAATGTGCTGCTACTAGTGTGTTCTGTGGCTGCTGTATCATTCCTGGTTGGTAAACAGGAGGCAGGAGATCTCCACAATGTTTTGGGGAGGACATCAGGACAGGCTCATGGTGGTTCTTTAGAGGTCAGTGCCTCCAGTCCAAGAGGATCCTGAGGCTTCAGGATGCACATCATGGACACTTCTTCTTGTACCACTAGCCATGCTTCAAGGACTACACCAGTTGTTGGAATGACTGATGTTTATTTAGTAATGAGGTACCTGCACTGGATCACATATCAACTGCACCCTATCCCTAGGGACTAGGCCTCAGTCACTTCTCTACAAGAAGAACTATCTTCTACTATCTTCCTCCTTCTCCTTCCGTGCACCCCAAAACTGGAACAACCTACCAGAGACTCTCACATCCACCACCAGTTTAAGTTCTTTCAAATCTAAGGCTGTCTCACATTTTAATCTGGTCTGTAACTGTTTCATAGGCTCATAATATATATTTTCTTTAACTGTGCACGCAATGTCTTGTATATAATGTATACCCTGATCATTTATGTAACTGTACTTGTAACCATTTGTTTTACTCTGTGCCCAGGACATACTTGAAAACGAGAGGTAACTCTCAATGTATTACTTCCTGGTAAAATATTTTATAAATAAATAAATAAATCTTCAGTGTCTGCAAATTCTGGCATCTCTTCCAGAAGAACCTCACTTTCTGATGGCTATCCCAGACTCAACTCTCACACTCACCCTTACTCTACACTATAGGGAAGAACACCCCCCTCCTTCCCTGGGGAGTGGCTTGTAAGTCGGTCTATTCTTGTCATAGACCCCCCTCCTCACAATGAGAGCTACTCATGAACTTTATTGCTCATACCTTCTAAACACTATAACATCACAGGGAATGAAACACAAAAGCGCACCGAGGGTCAAGATTTAATTAAAACATGTTAGTAGTAGTAACAATAAAAACTTACATATAAGGGTAAGTACATCCAGTATTCAGGTGCAGAGGAAACAGTCCTGGTGGTGTCCTGGGCATAAAGAGATGGTGCAGAGGCTTACAAGGTAGACCTGCGCGCTGGGGCTGCCTGGCTCAGCACCATATAGTTCTTACTTCCGGGTTGCAGCTTCTCGCAGGACCCGTGAATAGTAGCCCGCCTCAAATGCCGGTTCCCCAGAGAAACTCACTCCGGCGTGCCGAAGGGTCTCTGGTTATTGATGGGACAGCTGGGGGTAGGTACACCTGTGGGCTGACTTCTAGCTGCACCGTAGGGCTTTCGCAACGCGTTTCACACAGTGTTGTGCTTCAACGCCGGAGTGAGTTTCTCTGGGGAACCGGCATTTGAGGCGGGCTACTATTCACGGGTCCTGCGAGAAGCTGCAACCCGGAAGTAAGAACTATATGGTGCTGAGCCAGGCAGCCCCAGCGCGCAGGTCTACCTTGTAAGCCTCTGCACCATCTCTTTATGCCCAGGACACCACCAGGACTGTTTCCTCTGCACCTGAATACTGGATGTACTTACCCTTATATGTAAGTTTTTATTGTTACTACTACTAACATGTTTTAATTAAATCTTGACCCTCGGTGCGCTTTTGTGTTTCATTCCCTGCTATTGCCCGCGTTTGGAGCCATCCTGCGACGGGACCTGTGGAGGAGGGGTGCCTTCACATCACATCAGCTGCAAGAGGGAAGAGTTGATCCACTACGAGATCCTGTTAGGAAGCAAGAGCGCGGTTTGACTTTCTTAACTATAACATCACACCCTGAATGTTAGAACAGACCCCATAGGTATCATGCCCACACTGCCCACACTTTATGGGGACTTACAGTGGAACCAAGGCCAGGGAATGTTAGTCCAAGGGGACTTGTCTACATAGATAAAATAAAACTAAGTGTATTTAGCGACTTGCAGTAATTCAGAAATCCAAGGCTGATTGTTGTAATCGCAGCAATTTGTATGTTTTACTAAATGGCAATTTGTGACCTTCTTTTTATTTTGTTTTCGTGTTGTTTTAACCCTCTACCCTACATTTTCTGGTGCAAATGTATCACAAAGTAGACTTACAGAATAAAATACTTTCAATGGAATCTATCTAAATATTATAATATATATTTAAATATATATATAATATATATATATAATAGTATATATATATAATAATATATATATACAAACCATAATATATAATATAATAATATACTGTAATAGCTAAATATGTTCACTCAAATAAAAATACAATCTTTATTGGCTAAAAACATGTGTACTCTGTGTACATGTGGAAGGTTAAATGTGATACAAATACTGCTCGTAACAGGATCTCCTGGCAAGTTCTGTAATACATTAATAAAACAATTTTCAGGACAGATGTTAGAAGGTTACTCCTGGTCTTCCAGGTCATCTGGTAATAGATTTGTCTGTCTTGGACCTAAATTACATATGCAGTGAATCCATCTACTCTTTGTCAGGGAAGCTAAAAGCACCAATCACATTGGGCTTTATGCATTCTTGCCTTAAATGGTGGTGTTCTGCTTTGCAAGTTGGGGGTATTTAATCACGCTTATATATACAAGCAAGACTCAGTAGAACGTTCCTGTCCACATTCCACTGTAGTGGGCTGAATTGGCCAAGATGGTTTTAGTAAATGTTTCCAGTCTAATATAACGAACATAGTGATGCGAAGAGGAAGGTTTCCTAAAAGTCTAGAATCTATAAGGCCCAGAAACTCTGTATACTCTCTACATTTAAAGGTCCATGTATACCCTGGCACGTCTTTTTTATCTGCCACTTACAGATGCAACATGATTCATCTCCACCCTGCGCTGCACTTGGAGCAGGTGAACAGCGGACCAAGTGCCACCTGATCACAGCCAAGTGCAGCGCAGGGGAAATTTCCCATAATGTTAACCTAGTGAGGTCCCAGCTTCTGAATGGGACTCCGGCTGCGTTACTCCTACCGAGCCGCCACCAGTGTGGAAGAACTGCGCAGAGAGAGCAGAAGGAAGTGGTCCCTCTCTCTGCACAGCTCTTACAAGTGATCAAGCAGTTATTATTTTTATTACAGAGAATTAAAGCACCCCATACTGGGGCCTATACCTTGGGAAGCAAGGGGTCCCCAGACCTGAAATGAATGCGGTTCAGCTCTGGAGACCCCCGTGCTTCAATCCAATGTAATAAAAATAAAACAAAAGCAATTTTAGAGCTTCATTACCTTAGTGTCTACACACTGAGGTAATGAAAGTGTCTACACACTAAGATAATGAAAGGGTTAAACACCAGTACCGTTTTTTTTTAGGGTACAAGGAGTATGTGTTGGGGTAGTTGCCCCAGGGTGGGTGGTTGGGCCTCCCTGGAGGGTTGCAGGAGGGATTCAAACCTTAATTAAATGTTTATAAATCATGTTCCATCATTATGGAATAAATCAGCATATTTGACCAGATAGGGCCTTAGCCTGTTTTCCTGCTTTCTACCACTTAACATATATTGCGGTTTATCTGTTTGTGGAATCGGTATGGGGATACGTTAATTCCAGGGGAGGTGCATTGGAGATATCAAGCACATTAGGATGTTGGAAAGCTGATGCTGGGAGGAGAAAGTTTTCCCATTCATCGTGTGGTTCCTGAGAAGATTTATTTAAAAAAAAAAAAAGCCAATTACACTGATTGTTAGTTGTTTACTTTTATCTTTTTTTGGGTCCGCTCTGTTGAAGTGCCCTTTTAACAAGTTTAGTGAAAATGATTAATTACCTTTTGAAGTCCCAATCGAATACAGCAAGACATACTGTACTAGACTTAACAATAAGTGATTTGCAACATGTTTGCTTTAGAATTTAAGGCGATTAAAAGTTCTAAATACTTTTGAAAGCTCTTACTTTCAGCATTTAAATGTAAAGTCTTACTGCACATCAGCTATAATTACTGATTATATATTGTTTGGTTCTAGTTAGCCTGTTTTTATAAATATATGTAGCGCACTTTCCCCCACCCCCTGGGAGATATGACAGCCACGGTGTATGTGGTGCGTTACCTGCGGCTCACAGGAGGCCTGGGACTCCTCTGCTGGGAGGCTGGGGTGTGCCCGATCCGTCAGGTGACAGCGCCTCCACCTTTACGGGATCCTACTATGTGGGATAACCCTGTTACAGGACCCCATGCAATAATAAACACACCAGTAAGAGTAACAGTTTTTACTGCATGAATATAATAATAACGGTAACAGTCCCACCAACTAGGTCTCGCACGGCTGTACCCTCACACTGTCCTCCAACACAATGTCCACCCTGAATGGGATATCCCCCAAACTACTGAGGGGCCCTTGGGCACTTTGGCACCCAACCACCCTGGTGTCCACAATTAGCAACCCACCCATGTGTGTGAGACAGCGCTGCCCACAAATAACGTGTATACAGTTGGTGCACTTGTTGGTATCTGCCGGTACTACAGCACCCAGTAACTCCACAACGGAAGGATAGGATCCACTGATCCAGAGACGGTTGTTGTAATGACGACGTCTGCCTCCCCGTGGCGTGACCTCCCGCATTGATAGTATCACCGTTGAAGATAGTCTCTATATGGTTCGCCGCCGCGTCCTGGCTGTGTCCCTCTCTGATGGGCCGGTCCCTGCAGCAAACACCAACTGAGGAGAGTCAGGGCCTAGCTGGGGCCTAAGGGTTGTCTCTGACCTAATGCAGGAGTCACTGAAACCCTGCACATACACACCCTACCCCTTCCGCATCTCAGCTCCAACTAGCATGCTCCCAGGATGCAAAATGTAACCTATAGTACTCTGCAGGTTGCCCTATTGGCTGCGGTGTAGCATGTGAGCTGAAAATCCATAGGCTGCTGGGGCTTGTAGTCCCCGCAGAGGACCTGTCCTGCTATGGTCGCCTCACGCCCTGTACTGCGCATGCGTGGCATCTTGCGCATGCGCGATCACATCCAAGATGGCGGCGCCCTCCAAGGGGAGACGCCGGTAACCTCCAGCGATCGATTTGTCTTCCACAACCACCCTACTATCTCCCCCAACCTCCCTGACAGGCGCAGCTGCAGCCAGAGGTAGGGGGCAGACGGGGACCAGGGCGGACCTAGGCTATATATAAATAATAAAAGAGCCATTTCAAAGTTGAGTTCATCAGGGTTAGAAAGTAGTTCCTAGAACATTTGCAATTTAAAACCATTTCCAAAGTGCAACGTAACGTTTCTCCAATATACAAAACCCTCGGATCATTTCACAGTGAACTATGTGACTTGAACAGAAACCCCCCCCCCCCCCCACAAGAACTGAATAAAATATACATGTACCAATGTAGTCAGACTTACTGCCCCCGTTACCGCGGCGGGGTGCGAGATTACAGCCGCGGGAGAACTTTGAGCACCGCGGCTCATCTACAGTCAGCCGGTAGAATTATTGGTGGGGTGATTTATGTCATTGCATTTCAGTATGTGTATCCGGCAGGTGGCGCACTGAATATCTTCGCACATGATACTCAGTAGCGGTCAGGGAGCCGCAAGGGAGACGCAAATTGCAAGTAAATGCCGGGGATTTACACTTGGTTTTCTGCGGCACTGAAACAGTACGTCTGACTGCATCTGTATGTCGAAGTAAGAATAAGAGATCAGGGCTTTGACTTTTGTTGCCAGTGAGACCATTACAGTATGTCACTGAACAACATGGCGCAGGCAAAAGTTGGAAATGACTATTAGGCATGTAGCTATTGTTGACAAAATAATTCTGTGTGCATAAGTGTTTTCACTATAATTTTCTAATGTGTGACATGGATATGAACCATAAAAACTGATTGGATTCCGGTAACAGAATGTATACAGCATGCTATGAATCATTGCGTCTGCAGACACAAATGATGGTATGTCATCTTGTCCTTTGCTGTCAGGAAGGTAAACAAAATGTGATTCCCCACAGTCACAGCTACTGTATAATAGGTGATTCATCAGTGCAAAGCCGTGGTCTGCTGATTATACCTCTTGTGTATGAGTGTAGCTTCCAAATGAGGAAACCCAGTGTGATTATTTCTATATCAGTAAGAAAATAATTGTAACTGCTCTCAGCTTGCTGTTTACCTGGAACACTTGATCAGGCGTTTTCTGAAGACCATGAAAGGTTTACGCCATAGAAATATAATAGAATGTATAGGAAATAATTGGCTTCATTACTTCTCAAAGAGTTATATTGAGTGTTTCAAATCGCCCAGCGTGAAAAAGGTTTTTCATATATGTATACATAAAGGCCTCGTGGTCATCACATAACATACAGGTGTTCATTATAAAATTGTTTCTCATATACTGTAAAGGTTGCGTTGTACCTCTCCCAGCAACCTCAACATATCTTTATTTGTGTTTCGTACTAAATATACACAGTATAAAGCTTTGGCACCATCGTATGTGTACGAACTTGTCATGAGAATTAAAAGAAAGATTGCCAGTACCTGTATTGTATTATTTATTTTATTTATAAAATGTTTTACCAGGAAGTAATACATTGAGAGTTACCTCTCGTTTTCAAGTATGTCCTGGGCAAAGAGTTAAATTACAAATAATACATGGTTACACATACATAGTTACATAAGTGAACAGGGTATACATTATATAAAAGACATTGCATGCACAGTTAAAGATAATATATATTATAGGCGTATGTAACAGTTACAGACCAGATTAAAATGTGAGACAGCTTTGGTTTTGAAAGTGGTTTAGATCACGGATGTCCAAACTTATTCCTTGAAGGCTACCAACAGGCCAGGTTTTTTCGATTTCTTTTTAGCACATGCTCAACCAATTTAATTATTACTAAAATAACTCGCTTAGGTAAGAATTGCTCAGACAACCTCCTGTATGTCCTTGAAGACTGCTCTTGTCCTCCCTGTCGGTCAGGGGCGGCCAACACTGGTTCTCAAGGGCCACTAACAGGTCATGTTTTCAAGATATCTCTGCTGCAGCACAGGTGGCCGACTGAGCCACTAATGGAGCCACCTGTGCGGCAGCAGGGATATCTTGAAAACCTGACCTGTTGGTGGCCCTTGAAAACTAACGTTGGCCACCCCTGCTTGTGGGTGTTTAGTAGTCAGAGTAATTACGAAGCCCTATCTTTTGTTTTCAGACCAAAGCTTCTACTTGTTTTCCAAACAAGATTTGTTTTGAAAATGATCTCTCCTTTTCTATTCATTTACAAATGATACATCTTTCAGAAATAATGCCTGAATAGCTCATTGTTTAGAAGGGTTCTTCGGGATGCAATCAGAGGGTGGCTACTTTCTAAAGGTATTTAGACAGATGGTTAAATGTTGAATGTTGTTTAATTAACTCACTCACCAAGAAAACACTGCTCAATTGTAAGAAATGACTCCCCAAATCCCATGAAAGTACATCCCATTGTATAAGGATTCAGGTACAGTGCTCTACTTTGGAAAGTTGAACATATTCCTCCAATAATCTAATTCTATTGTGCTGCTTAATTTTCCTAAACCTAGTACAATACTATTTTAGATTTAACACAGACACATTAGACTGTTCTCCATTGCAGTAAAGTCACCCTCCCTGTGTTTGGGAATATTTTGCTTCATATAAATGCTTCACTAAAATAACTGACGACCTCCATGCTGCCAAAGACAGAGGTCATTACACTCTGCTCATATTACTCGACCTCTCTGCAGCATTTGACACCGTGGACCACCCTCTTCTCCTTCACATTTTCCATACTCTTGGCATTCGGAACAAAGCTCTATCCTGGATCTCATCCTACCTCTCCCATCGTACTTTCAGTGTCTCTTCTGCTAATACCTCCTCCTCCTCTATTGATCTCTCTGTGGGGGTACCCCAGGGCTCTGTCCTGGGACCTCTTCTCTTTTCTCTGTATACACTCTCTCTAGGTGACCTAATAACATCTTTTGGGTTTAATTATCACCTCTATGCTGACGACACACAAATATATTTCTCAACACCCGACCTTACACCTACTGTACAAACCAAAGTTTCTGAATGTCTCTCTGCTATATCATCCTGGATGGCCCTCCGCCGCCTTCAACTCAACATGGCTAAAACAGAACTCCTCATACTTCCTCCCAAACCTGGCCCTACTACCTCCTTCCACATTACTGTTGGAACTACGATCATTCACCCAGTAGCCCAAGCACGCTGCCTTGGGGTCACACTCGACTCCTCTCTCACATTTGCCCCTCACATTCAAAACATTTCTAAAACCTGTCGCTTTTTCCTCCGCAATATAACAAAGATACGCCCTTTCCTCTGTTGCTCGACTGCTAAAACTCTGACTCAGGCCCTCATTCTCTCCCGTCTTGATTACTGTAACCTCCTACTGTCCGGCCTTCCTGTCTCTCACCTGTCTCCCCTACAATCTATCCTTAACGCTGCTGCCAGAATCACTCTACTCTTTCCTAGATCTGTCTCAGCATCTCCCCTCATGAAATCCCTCTCCTTGCTTCCGATCAAATCCCGCATCTCACACTCCATTCTTCTCCTCACTTTTAAAGCTTTACACTCTTCTGCCCCTCCTTACATCTCAGCCCTAATTTCTCGTTATGCACCATCCAGACTCTTGCGTTCTTCTCAAGGATGTCTTCTTTCTACCCCTTTTGTATCTAAAGCCCTCTCCCGCCTTAAACCTTTTTCATTGACTGCCCCTCACCTCTGGAATGCCCTTCCCCTCAGTACCCGACTAGCACCCTCTCTATCCACCTTTAAGACCCACCTTAAGACACACTTGCTTAAAGAAGCATATGAATAGGACTGTGGCTATTCTGAACACATGGCACATAAAGCTTGGCCCCCTGCAGATGCACTTACCAGAACTCCCTCCTACTGTCTCTGTACGTTCTCCCTACCTACCAATTAGACTGTAAGCTCCTCGGAGCAGGGACTCCTCTTCCTTAATGTCTAAAGCACTTATTCCCATGATCTGTTATTTATATTATCTGTTATTTATTGGATTACCACATGTATTACTGCTGTGAAGCGCTATGTACATTAATGGCGCTATATAAATAAAGACATACATACATACATACATACATATAAATGAATGGTGCTGAAATCTTGCCTTGGGTGGGGAATATGGCTTGACAGCATATTGAATAGGAGGAATGAGTTTCTTTTACACTCCAGTGTCTGAGGTACAGGGAGATAAAGTCACAAAGACTAGACATATGGGTATAGGATGCAGTTTGTACTGTATTTATATGGTGCAAAGCCTAAGCCACTATATAATGATTATATATATATATATATATATATATGTGCAATATTTTCATCATTTTCAGTATTTGGAAGTCAGTATTCCAGATAACCTTGATATTTCCTTATGTACATAGTAGTAATACAGTGCTATTTATAAAAAAATAATTAGATTGAATGAATAGCTTTTTATAATGCTAATACATGTCCTGAATGAGTCATGCCAGATAGCTTATAGAGAGGCTGGTCATCCTTTAGGACCTCATTTCTTTGTTTCTCCTTAACCTCTTCGAAAAGTGATTGGCTGATGCATTTCATAATATGGATAATAGATTCACAACCTGAATATGCCCTTTCTTGAGGTTGCCTGTAGCAAAAAAAAAATATGACGTCAAAACTATTAGCTGTTTGAAGTGGTGGGATTCTAACAGGCTTTCAGTGCGCGGAATATTACGAAGATCTTTAAGAAAACCTTTCATACAGTGGAAAAAACAGTGTTATCAAAGGTGGCGCTTAAATCAATAAGAGAATTCCTTAAATAAGAAAGTGTAACTATAATGTGACATTCAGCAAAAATGCAAATAAATGTTGCATAGAAAACATATATTATTCGTTACATGCTATCTTAAGCGTGATATAAAAACAACGTGATTAGAAACTCAAACTCTTAAAATGAATTGCTTTCTCAATCCTCTCTCAGAAGTCCAGCTTTTCTATAGGGAGCGCGGGTACAGTATATGTAAAGGAAAAAAAAAACACATTAAAATAGTGAAATATGTCTCGAATGGTGAATAAATCTTGATTTTCAAATCCTGCAGAGTTTGTACTCAAAGATTCCCAGTTCTTTAGTGCATGTTCAAAAACCAGTGGCAATGAAGTCTTTATGTGTCTGTAACCAGGAAATTGACAGGTGTGATGCCTTAGTGCAGGCCTGCACAACATACGGCCCCGGACTCCCTGTGCGGCCCTCGATGCCCCCCACCCCCCTCTCCAGCTCGCTCTGCAGACACAGGAGGGAAGGAGTGCAACATTTCGACACACTCCCCACCCATCCTGAGCCCGCTCTGCCGACACATTGAAGGAGTGCTAGCATTGTGATGCCCTCCGTCCTCCCCAACCCCCTGAGCCCGGTCTGCCTATAGGGAAGGAGACAGCAGTTTGATGCGATCCCCTGCAGGCAGAGAGGAGAGAAGGAATAGAGCTAAGGCCGCTCTGACTGCAGAGGGTGGGGGCGGGGTTAGTGACAGCGGAGCCTGTTAGTGAGAGCAGGAAGTGAGGTTCCTGCTGCCAGGGCCCAAGATGGCTTCACCCCTCCTCCCCCCAGCCATGCTCCACAGTGAAAGGTAAGACACCCCCCACTGCAGCTTCTCCTCAGAGCTAGTGGCAGTGGCAGTGTGGCAGAGTCAGTGGCAGTGTGGCAGTGTCAGTAGCAGTGCGTCACTGTGGCTGTGTCAGAGTGTCAGTGTGGCTGTGTCAGTGTGGCTGTGGCAGTGTGGCATTGTCAGTGTCAATGTGTGTCAGTGTGGCTGTGTCAGAGTGTCAGTGTGTTAGTATGGCTGTGGCAGTGTGGCGCTGTGGCAGTGTCAGAGTGTCAGAGTGTCAGTGTGTCAGTGTCAGTGTGGCTGTGGCAGTGTCAATGTGTGTCAGTGTGGCTGTGTCAGAGTGTCAGTGTGTCAGTGTGGCTGTGGCAGTGTGTCAGTGTCAGTGTGGCTGTGGCAGTGTCAGAGTGTCAGTGTGGCTTTGTCAGTGTCAGAGTGGCAGTGGCAGTGTGGCAGTGTCAGAGGGGCAGTGTCAGAGTGGCAGTGTCGGTGTGGCAGTGTCAGAGTGGCAGTGTGGCTGTGGCAGTGTCAGAGTGGCAGTGGCAGTGTGGCAGTGGCAGTGTCAGAGTGGCTCTGCGGGGAAGGGTCAGTGTCAGAGTGGCTGTGCGGGTCAGGGTCAGTGTCTGTGCGGGTCAGTGTCTGTGCGGGACAGTGTCTGTGCGGGTCTGTGTCTGTGTGGGTCAGTGTTTGTGTCTGTGCAGGTCAGTGTCTTTGCGGGTCAGTGTCTGTGTCTGTGCGGGTCAGTGTCTGTGTCTGTGCGGGTCAGTGTCTGTGTCTGTGCAGGTCAGTGTCTGTGTCTGTGCGGGTCAGTGTCTGTGTCTATGTGTGATGTGGAGGGGGAGTATTATATGTGAGGGGGAGAGATGGGGGTGTGAGAGAGAGGGGGAGTCTCATAAATGCTGCCGACACTGGGGGGGGGGTTGGTGGGGGCAATGGAACAGTTGTCTTGAGCCCCAGGAAAGCACTCTACGGCCCTATCTGGTATGACCATCCTCATATCTCCCCCAGCACCCCTCATCATCACCCTCATCTGGGTTGTGGGGGGGTGATATGATGATGATCTGTGGGGGGGGATAGCAGATATGATGAGGATGATGAGGAGTGCTAGGGGAAATATGATGATGATGATGATGATGATGATGATGATGATGATGATGATGATGATGATGATGATGATGATGATTTTACCCGTGCGGCCCAAATCAGTTTTCTTTGGAGCAGTTCGGCTCTTCTCACTTTACAAGTTGTGCAGGCCTGCCTTAGTGGAATAAGGTAAGAAAAGCCAATACCGCAGACTGTAACAACTATTTATCTAGATAATGTAAAAGGTATAATATTCTCACATGGTGTCAAATATTAAACAGCATATTTGAACGATTAACAAGCAGGATCAGCTGGAAACCAGGGCGTTCTCTCCACTCCATTCCTCGGCTGGACCCGTGTCACTCGTTTCAGCTCCCACACTTCCGGGTTGAATCCTCGGATGACAGTAGGCAGTCAACACTGGATAGAGCGTCCCTCTCAATGAACTCTGCTCACACTCTACGTGTTTCCTCGGCTAACCAGTTTCATCAGGAGTGTCTGCATATAGTTGTGCTGCCTCTAAATACCCCTTGAGATCATCTCATTGGTTGTTGCGGGGATATATGGGCAGGGTCTTAGTTCAAGGCTAAATACTAATTAACATGTATACCAATACAAAGTACTATAAATATATTGACACAAAGTATAAGTTAACCTATACAAATTGAGTAGACAGCACTCACTATAAAAATAATAATGAATATGCAGTGTGCTAACGGAACCAGGAGGACCCAAATTCCCCCACAACTAATTGTCAAAATATGAAGTTCCAGCACTCACTGACTCACAAAAAGACAAAAATGTGGGTTATGCCAAAATGATCAGAAGTTTAATGTAAGCACGAGATAATCAATGGAGTGATGCGGCACAAATGCACAAAAACAAATATTACAAATATGGTGATTGGGGTGAATGATACAGGGATAGGGAGTGGGGCAACACTAGGTAAGAACAGTGGGGACAGCACAAACAAAGAGGGGAGGGTAATCAGGGGGGCAACGCTTCAGGGGGATACCCCTTCCTCAGGCCCGTTCCCTCAGGTCTAAAAAGACCACAGGGTACTTCCCTTAACCCTGACACCCCAAGAACCAGAGCAGCACTCAAAGAGCAACAAAATGCAAATAGAAAGCTTAAACAAGCAAAGTACTGAGTACACCAGAGAAAATGCAGTAAGCAAAGTGACTCAAACCATCTGGTTGAATGACCACAAGTCTCTCTTTCTCTCTCTCCTCACTGGCACGCTGCTGACTAGGAGCCTGTGTACCTGGGTATATAAAGCCAACCTCACGATGACGTCATCAGGGCGCCACTCAGCACATCAATTAGTGAGTCCTCTCAGCTGTGGTAATCTGGAGATATCAGTGTCTCTCCCCGGCAACTACCTGAGCTAGCGCGCTCTCACTTCAGTTCTGAGCATGTGCAGCGTCAGGACAGTTCAATGTGGTCTCACGCCGATGGGAGATGGTGCGCATGCGTCCTGCCCCCTCCATACAAGTATGCGCACAGAGGTTGTACCTCTGCTTTAGCCTGGAGAAACCAGGGGGAGCGAATGCGCAGGTCTCACACAGTTTGTCCACGACTCCACACGGGCATGCGCACTCGTGTCAGGCTTGAAGCTGCATCATTCTGACTGGTCTTGAGGTAATGGTAAAGCATCTTTCCCTCAGGGCGTAGTAGCTATAACTTCAGGAGAGCAAAGACTGGCGCACTCAGGCTCTCAATGTCAATGAGTGTCTCCATAGTATATAAAGAGAAAAAAACATATTAGTGATAATAAAATGCGTAACATACAGTATATATCAAATCTAGAAGTAACCAGGGGTCAAAACAACCAGCAATTTCTATAATAATGACCACACATATCTGAAAAGCAGGACAAGAATCATACAACCAACATTAGTGTGAGCAGTAATGGGACAGAGGTGAGTTGAGACGTCTAAGCCCAAAGGAAGGATCGCCACATCAAGACTGCCACTAATGACCTCCTCAGCACCTGCCACACCGTTCATGTTTGAAGGCAACCTCTGAAGTATAAGTGTCACACACATTTAAATCCTCCATGTAAACATACATGGTGGTCCAAAAATATTTAATATAAAACTTGTTAAAAAATCTAAGAATCTCTAGCAAATATAACTGAAAATAGACAAAGATAGATACACATGTTATAATCACATACAAGTAATCTAAACAATTGAAGTATAGAGAAGAGGTTTGGTTGTAGAGTCAATGATGATTATAAGGAGGCATTTCATTTAAAGAAAGGCACTAAGGTCAAATTCAATATTCAGATCTGATGGCATATTACAGCCTAATTGGTATATCCAAAATTACTCTTGTTTGATCAAATCCACACCTCTATTAACCCCTCTCCAATGAGACATGACCTGTTCGATACCTTTAAAGGTAACAAGTTAGGCTAAGGCCCCGCTCCCTCAGTCAGCGCACCCGCACTGTAGACAGGCGGGGCGCTGACAGACACAGACCGCGATATGCGGTCTGTAGGGAGCCGGGAGCCAGAGAGGGAGGGGGCGGGGGCGGGAGTGGGAGGGAGGGGGGCGGGCTCCGATTGTGGTGCCATCCACCCCCCCCACACACATACATATACACACACACACACATACACACACACTCAAACACTCACACACTTTAATAACACGCAGCTCCTTCCCTGCTCCCCGCCCAAGGCGCCTCCCACCTAGCTCCTTCCCTCCCCTCCTCCCCATTGGCTGACTCGTGTACCACGTGACGCGTCAACGCCGAAATTCACAAGATTCTTGCAGCATCGGCCGGCTGACGCATCACAGTACGTAGTCAGCCCTGTCGGAAGGAGGCAGCGGGGGCAGGGACCACTCTGACAAGGATCTGGTGGTTCGCGGCCCGCCGGCCGCAGCGGGTTCGCAGCCTTAGGATCACCGTTGTGTGCCAAGGCAAAATGCTTAGACACACTGTGTATCAACAACTTCGTTTAATGTTCCCTATGTGTTTTAAGATGTATTCACCATTTGAGACATATTACACTGTTAGTGTGTTTCTTTTCTTTACCTATACCTGTGAGAAAACCTTTCTGCAACTCCGGTCCTCCATATGCATAAACCCCTCTTTAAAGGACTGTTAAAGCTCATACCATTTTACTATAGCTCTGCGTTTTGGGCTCTGTTCCTTTTTCTCCTACACGACTTTAATTTAGTGTAACTGTAGTGGTTATGTGAATAAAAGATGACCCGGTATAGGCCATTACATTCAGTGACGGCACACATATATCAAACTAGTATGTACTATCCTGGAAGTTCTCAGTCAGAACACTGACACTTTTTATAGCTATCCACCAGCTGTGAAATTAAGAACAGCTAGGAAGTATGTGCGGCCTTTTTTGGGGGGTGTTCAAAAACTTAGTGTATGTTCATTTTATCAGTACATTCTCTTTTTTTTTATAGCATTATTATTTGATATTATCTATAAACTGACAGGTTAATGTGGAATTCACACGTGTATGAAACGTCAAATATTGCATCTGACAGAGGCATTAATGCAATACCAGACTGGAACATCCACTCTGTTATCTGTTTCAACAATAGGAACATTCTCTATACTTTATAATAGCATTACAATGTAAAACCCGCATTATTCTTGCTGCAGTTTGCAAAGTAAGAATATGGGGGGCTGGGAAACTAAGGTTTTAATTACGCTGCATAACACCGCTTTGTACGCTGCTTTGCTTTGTTATGCCCAGTGTCTTGCTACCGGGTAATACTAAGACACAGCTCTTCAATACAGTAAATGCATCATTCTCTCACTCTAGCATTTTTACACCAATCAATATTAGCCCTAAAGCAGTTATTGATTAATTAAAGAATGTGCTTTGTAAAAGATAGACAGGCATTAGCAGTGTGCATATGTAGTTAAATGAATTAATAATAGTTTTTTTTTATATAACCAGACATGGGAAGCCGGTGGGAATATTCGTGCCATTTGATGAATAATACAAAAAATGAAAAAGATCACACGGCACTTCACCGGGCCTAGGAAAATAGCAACTTTATTATATAGCAACAAATATCAATGATTCGGTCTTTTAT
The DNA here is from genome assembly GCF_040206685.1 of Ascaphus truei. NCBI lineage: Eukaryota > Metazoa > Chordata > Amphibia > Anura > Ascaphidae > Ascaphus > Ascaphus truei. The sequence continues at coordinate 37,273,816 of NC_134483.1, forward strand.
GTCTTTTATGTTGACAAAGGTCTGTTAGTGGGACGGAAACATTGATACAAACTTCCATCATTTCCATTTCTGACCACAAAGTCATTGAAGGTATTATAAATAAAGGTTCTTATAAGGAGAATAACAATCTCTCTCCGTTTTGTGACATTATTTTTAGAACAACAATTTATGGGGCTTATGCACAAAGCAGTGATAAGTGCTTTTAAGTGAGATACATGCTTTTTGACGCAATTTATGGCACAATTTTTTTAGCAATGACTGTGTTTTGATGATGAAAAGCCCCTTAACCGCGATACTTCAGTGTTATCACTGCTTTGTGAATCGCATTATTGAGAAATAAAGGCATTTATCTCACTTAAAAACACGTATCACTGCTTTGTGCATAACCCCCTATGTCTGATCTAAATGTACGTCATAGAAATTCTATTTAGACTATCCGCTCAATAATTGTTTTGACATTATAGAGGTTAGACTTGTTCAGAAACAACATTTTAAAGACCTTTTGCTTGATTTGAACATGCTATATCCGGTGCTGGCTTCATCTAGATATAAACATTAATTCATATAAACATTATGCCATGAAGATAAATAATTGTTATGATTGCATATATAAAGCAGCCCTAAACCTCCGTTTGCCTCCTGTGTGGCAGCTTCTGAAATGTTGATGTATTTCTCTAGCTAATGTTTGTTTAAATACATTTTGTGATTAACAAAGTATCTTCTATTCAGTGAGTCCTAAGAATATGTTCTGATGGGCTCACTTTCTGTGCAGTTATTTACAGTATATACATTAAAGGTTCAGTCTCTGTTAAGTGAAAGTGAGCTGATAGGCAGCAGGAGCGGTATGATGATTAAAGACACTGACCCTGTCAGCAACGACAGAGATTCTGGAGCAGAGGAACCTGGTTTAATTCCCAGGGTCAGCTCATTGCGACCTTGGGCAAGTCACTTTATCTTCCTGTGAAAACATATTTTGTAAGCTCATCTGGGTAGGGACTGTGTCTGCACTGTACTGTCATTGTAAAGCACTTTGTGTCCCATAGGGAGAAATTATATATGAAATAAAATGGATGTTATGTTTTTATGTTGTAGAGGTACGCCTCTATAAATTAGGCACAGATTGCCCCTAAAAAAAATCTTATATAAATAGTTTTCAATCCCCTTTACCAATGTCACTGAGTCTTATAGTCTTATAGCCCATATTTAATATGCTACGAAGTTGCTATCCTATGCTGTAGAAGATTTTCTCATTCATTTAAAGCTTAGTAGTCTGAGCTGATCCTCATGTTTTGCCTTTTTTTTAATTTTTTTACTTCTTTCCCTTTCCAGCGCTGTTTTTTTTTTTTTTTTTTTAAATCTGATGCTCCATTCAGGAGATAAAAGCGTTTAAAATATTAGGAGGTTAAAATAGAGCATCGTCAGCGTTCAGCTAAGTCTGCCATGATAACCGTAGTAACGTCACAAGCTACAGATGAAGAAAATTATCATTTTAAACACACCAAAAAAAATAACATTTTAGGAGCTCGGGAGGCAATATATATATATATATATACTAACATTATATAAGTTAAATTCAAATAGGCGTCTGTGGGGAATTGCTGCTTTAGACACAGCTGATCTTTTCTCCATAGTCAGTCCACACCCCTGGTCCCTAACGACTAACAGGGTTATCCACCAGGCAAAAATTACACACAAAATAACTTTGGGCTTATTGGTAGTTTTTCTAATGTCAAAACCGGCACAAACAACTACAAATATTTCAGAAACCAGGGGTTCTCGGGAGGTCAGGGTCCACGCAATCCGGTCTGGGAGAGCACCTGGTCCAGGTGAGGTGAAAACAAAAACGAGAAGATTTCGGGCAGAAATGGGCAAAACCGAGGGTGTGAAATCCGAACCAAAGCCCAAAACAATATTGTACGGCCAAGTGCTCATCTGTACACATTTCTCACCATATATTTTTTTTCAATATTTCAAGTTTCACAGTAATATTAATTTAGTTTCCTAATAGGTTTTTTTTTTCTAAATATATTTATCTTAAGCATTTTGTATACTTCATTATTCTATTTTTGGATTCTCCTGCTAAGTTTTGGTGAGGAGACTGGGGAAGATGGCTGCTTTAATACATGTCTCAAATAGGCAAAGAGGGCTATTCCAGCAGTAGCTTCGAGAAGTCCATATCAGTGCAGAAAGAGACCTTTTCCTTCGGATATGCCGCCCGCCGTGTTCTAAGAGCCTTTATGATGTGTACAAACGATGCGAGAAAGCTTTTTTAGTTGCCATTTCATTCCAGGTATGCAAATCTCTTCGATATGGTCAAAATCTCTCTATCTTACCCTTATAAGGTAGATTCCTTCTCTTGTTTAGCCCCTGTCCCCTCTCCCCTATGAGGTAGCAGCCCCCATGGCATTTCATGCACAGGATGAGGTATACGACATTGCTGGAGGAACAGGTGAACCTTGCTCAGATTTTTGTACTCCAGATTCCTGTGTGGTATTTGTATTGTGTCTGCTGTGTGGAGCATTGCACAGGTTTTGCACCTTGCGTCCTGGCATGGTCGTCCCGCATTCTGTTGAATACTTTACTTCTCACCATAATAGTTTTGAGATTATGAGGTTGTCTGTATGATAAGGGTGTTTCAGGGAAGACCTGTTGCAGTCTTGTATCTTCCTGGAGAATGGGATGTAGTTCCCTGGCGATCTTGCATAGGGCTTCTAGGTATGGGTTATATGTGACCACCAAAGGTACCCTGTCGCTGGTCTCTTTCTGTCTTTATTCAAGGAAATCACTTCTTGGTGTTCTGGTGGCTTTGTGGGTTTGCTGGTCTACAATTCTGTGGTTATATCCACAGTTTATGAAATCCGATCTCAAGACTGTAATCCGCTGTAATCCGCTGTAATCCGCTGTAATCCGCTGTGTCGGAGCATATCCGGTTGTATCGTATGGCTTGACTGTAGATTGTTGCATGCTTAGTGTGTGTCAGGTGAAAGCTGTTGTCACTCCAATAGCTGGCTGTGTCTATAGGTATACAGAAGTCTGTAGTTGGTTGTTCTTTATAGTAATGGTGGGTCTAGGAAATATACTTCATCCGGGGAATGGGTGAGTTTGAGGTTGATGGTCAGATGGAACGTATTGAAGTTCTCATGAACTGTATGAGGTCCTGTTCACCAGACGTCCAAATCAGGAGTATGTTATCGATGCACCGAAGGTATGTAAGGGGTTTGAAGTGACAGGTGGAAAGAAAGTCACTTTCCGGTTTTGCGCAGAACAGATTGGCATACTATGGTGCCATCCGAGTGCCCATAGTGGTCCTGGTTGTCTGGAGGTATGTGTCATTTCCAAATGTGAAGTAGTTATGGGTTAGAATAAATTCGATGCATTTAGTCACTGTCTCTGTGATTGGCTCCTGCGGTCCCAGAAAGTATCTGCAGACTGAAATCCCATCTTTGTGGGGGATATTTGTATAAAGTAGTTCTACATCCATAGTTGCTAGTAGTGTTCCTGTTGGGAGGGGGTCAACGGCATTAAGTTTGTTTAGCAGGTCGGTGGTGTCCTGCATATAGCTGGTGTGTTCCTGACAAGTGGTTTTAGAATACCTTCCACCCAGCCAGAAATATTCGCAGTCAGTTTGCCAGATCCAGAGACTATAGGGCACCCAGAGTTACTCTCTTTGTGAATTTTAGGGAGCATGTAGAATGTGTCAGGTTTTGGGTTAGCTGGTATCAGGTCCCAAATTTTTTCTATTGTGTGTATCAGGAGGGTTTTAATGATCATGTTGAGTTCTCTCATGTATTTTTTGTTGGATCCTCCTGCAGTTTGGTGTAATAATTTGCATCGAGAGTTGTCTGTGCGCTTCACGCAGGTAGTCTGTGGTGTTCATTATGACCACAGCTCCTCCCTTGTCCGCAGGTTTGATTGTTATGTTGTGGATGGCCTTTAGCGATTCTATGGCTCTCCTCTGGATCAGTGTCAGATCTCTGCCCACTCACCCTGAGGAAGGTCCCGTTTTGGAGGATCGAAACGTTGGGTTTCGTGATGTATTATATTTTTCATTAATACATTTATTTTTGGTTGATCCATTACTGAGTGCTGCCTCCTGATTTCCTGACTGTGGACTGACTGTAGAATGGTATCGTATGGCTATAAGGGATTCTGGGAAATGACATGCAAATGAGCACTCAGTGCCACCTTTTGTCTCAAGCTCGTATTACACCATAACCTTAATAATTGTGGTGAATACCTAGTCTAGTCTCAAACCTGCTTAGCCATTACGACCATCCTCACACTGATGATACCCATCAAGGTTGAAACATGTCTGTGAGTGGGTTTAATGGCTTTGCATCTCATCCCAGCCTCTGTCTAAAAGCTGTGTTTAAAACAGCATGCATTGGCTTGAGGATTTGCTTGTGTAATACGAGCTTGAGACAAAAGGTGGCACTGAGTGCTCATTTGCATGTCATTTCCCAGAATCCCTTGCTGCAGTGGAAGCGCTGTATGCTGGGCGATAATGGGGAAAGACAGGGTTGCAGACCTCTCTAAGACATGCAAATGAACATACAGTAATATTTACAGTTGTTTTATGTTAACTGTGGAGGGTTTTTGTCACTTTTTTTACCCACCATAACCTTAATAAATGTGGTGAATACCTAGTCTAGTCTCAAACCTGCTTAGCCATTACGACCATACTCACACTGATGATACCCATCAAGGTTGAAACATGTCTGTGAGTGGGTTTAATGGCTTTGCATCTCATCCCAGCCTCTGAACAAAACAAAGAAAATAACCCCTCCAAAAGCGCTAACCTACACTAAACTAAGTGCTAACAATATTGTGCTAAAACAATGATAAGTGCTCGTGCAACATCAAATTAATATCAAAGTGACTTACACAATGCTGTGAGAAAAAAGCAGCTAGGTGACAATAATGACAGGTATTTCCAAACCTGATATACACAGTGAACAAACAAATATAAAGTCCCCAGCGCTAAAGTCCAAGATACCGTGATCTTTAAGGCAGTCTCTAGTCTTTAAGGAGGTAGTTGGGCTCTGATATAGATGCTCCAGATGGGATGATGTCCTTGATGTAAATGGATACACCGTCTGAAATAACAGATAAACAGACACACCTGATTGCGCAGTGTGTTACAGCAATCAGAGCCCTATCTGAGATGTGAAAGAATCCTACTGACATAATGAACGCCAATATATTCAGTGGAGAGGATCTGTGCTTGCTCCCCTTCTAATCCGCTCCTCACACGAACCCCACGTGGAGACAGCTTACTGGAGACAGCTTACAGGATACACCCTCTATCCTCAATGGCGTCGGGGATGCGTCCGTTACGACACTTTGGTTGCAGTAAGACCATGTGCTGTTAGCCAGACAGATACATCAAACTGCTTACTGCAACCAAAGTGTCGTAACGGACGCATCCCCGACGCCATTGAGGATAGAGGGTGTATCCTGTAAGCTGTCTCCAGTAAGCTGTCTCCACGTGGGGTTCGTGTGAGGAGCGGATTAGAAGGGGAGCAAGCACAGTTCCTCTCCACTGAATATATTGGCGTTCATTATGTGAGTAGGATTCTTTCACATCTCAGATAGGGCTCTGATTGCTGTAACACACTGCGCAATCAGGTGTGTCTGTTTATCTGTTATTTCAGACGGTGTATCCATTTACATCAAGAACATCATCCCATCTGGAGCATCTATATCAGAGCCCAACTACCTCCTTAAAGACTAGAGACTGCCTTAAAGATCACGGTATCTTGGACTTTAGCGCTGGGGACTTTATATTTGTTTGTTCATCCCAGCCTCTGTCTAAAAGGAAGGAATAGGAAAGTGAAGGAATAGGATCGTTAGGACAGGAACATGGATGGGAACTAATGCCAGACTAGCTGGCTGGATGGCAAGTACAGTGAAAAAGAAAGAGACCTAGATCAAAATGCTCGTATCTATGCATTCATTTAGACCTTTGGGTGAGAGAGTATCCAAGGAGTATATCCAAAAGGACTCCCGGATACATGTTTTAAACCTATCACTTCCTAGTTTTGATGGAGGGATGGTCTCTATACCATGATCTTTAGTCCACTGGGATCTTTAGAGTGGACCTGTGAAAATGTCTAGGTACACTGTGCACCAGAACTCCCTTCAAAATCCCTCTGTGATGTTCCAGGAATCTGATGAACAGTGACCTCTTGGTCAGCCCAACATATACATATACAATCTCCAGACCTGTGGTATGGCCATGGGCACGAGATTCGCCCCAAGCTATGCAAACCTCTTTATGGGGTATTGGGAGACCAAATACATCTGGTCCAATGCACGGCTGGTGGCGGGTCTCGTGTTCTATGGCCGCTTTATTGATGACATACTTATCATTTGGGATGGAGATGGGGGGGACCTCGAGCAAATTTTGGTTGGATTTAACTGTAATGAACTAGGCCTCAGATTCACCCATCAGGTTAGCCCTTCAGGTGTGGTGTTTCTTGATCTGGAGTTGTCTGTTGATGTGGATTGCAATATTCACACTCAAGTACATTTCAAAGAAGTAGCAGTAAACAGCTATCTCCACGCGACGAGCAGTCATTATCCCAAGTGGATACAAAATATTCCCCTGAGTCAGTTCAATAGACTAAGGAGGAACTGCTCATCGAACCACACCTTTGAACTACAATCAAATAGACTCAAAGACAACTTCGGTAACAAAGGATATTATGTCTCTGTTGTGCAGGAGGCATTTGATAGAGTAAGAGCCATTGATAGGCAAGTTTTGTTGGCAAAATCAAACACCAAACAACTCTTACAAGGCAAATCCACACACTACTGATTTTAGTGGGGGTGCAAAATTTATTACGAAATATAGTGGTTATGCCAGTAAGATTAAAACTATTATGAATCGCCATTGGAAGGTTCTGCTCTCTGACCCGCATCTTAAATGTCAACTTTCTCCTACAGTACCCATAGTGTTTCGCAAAGCTCTCAATATTAAAAATATACTGGCACCAAGTAGACTTGGAGATAACACACGGGATACTGTAGAGGGTCAGTCTTTGTCTGGCAACTCTAGGTGTAGGAGATCTAGGTGCACAATCTGTAAAACAAATGCAAAAAACAACCAAGAACATAGGTAACAAAATGTAATATATACTAACAACATTAAAATATATAGAGTTTGCACTCACAATCTATTTCCTAGATGCATAGCTGGGGGTCCACGGGGTGTCAGTCTCTGACTTCAGCTTGTGTCTCCCGCTGCCACGCCCCTACAAGGATGAGTGTGACGGGAGTCGTCCAGGCAAAAGGGGCAACACATGGCCAAACAACCATAGCCCAAGACCATCACGTTATCGACTGAGCCTCGCCCCCCCACACCCATCACCTACCCCAGCCGACCAGCTTGGTGAGCAGGGGGGCCGGACCAGTCTCCACCGATCGTAGCGTGGACTCCAACAAATGAGGGAGGGTGGGAGCGCTCTTAGCGGGGAAAGCCCTGGGAGGCTGCAGGCGGGCCCACTTCCAGACTGAGGACGAGAGGGGGAAGCGCCAGTAGGAGATAAGGTTGCACGCATGCTCTGGCAACGGTTGCGAGCTGCCACCGCTGCCTCCCCGCCCCCCCGCACCTACCTCCCACCCCGAGCGGGCAACCAAGGGGACCAGGGGCAGGGGGGAGCGCCAGCTAATCGAGAACACCCAGTTCCTCTGCCCTCTCCCTCCCTGGCACAGGCCACCTCCCCGTGCCTATCTTCCCGCCCAAGCAGGCCAGACCTGCAACCTGGTAGTGTACCGGGGAGGTGAAGGCCCCATGCGCCAACAAAACCAGAGTACTTACCCACTTTCGAGGGGAGAGGAGGCAATTTCACTACAGCCGGGAGCAGAATGGGTTCTGCAGGCTGAAGCACGCCAGGACAGAGTGCCGGGAAGGTAGGATGGGAGGAAGGTAGAACAGGGGAAGGTAGGATGGGGGGTGGACAGTCAGACGGACGACACACGAGTGACACGACACTAGTACAGAGACAAACACAGAGACGACAGAGCATACAGTGATACAGTCAGACAGATAGAAAGTACAGATAACAGTATTTACTTGTGAGTGTGTATTTGAATAAGCAGCTACACAGCCGGGAACATTCAAACACGTTTCTTGCGCCTTTGCAGTTGCTTATGTAGATAATGTCCCCCCCCCCCTTTGGGAGATTATGGTTATGCGACTGCTCGGTGTAGTGCTGGTTACCTGCGTGGTACAGGAGAGATGAGTTTCCTGCGATGGTGTGGGGGTACAGGGCAGAACTTTAGGGATCCCTCTGGTTATGTTCTTCTCTGTGTCAGTGCCTCCAGACATAGGGGGCTTCAGCATGACTGAAGGTGGTCCCTGCTATGACGATCCTTACTCTCATTTACCTCCCTCCATATAGACTGCAGCGGAGAAAGAAGTACAAATGAGGATGTTCTTTATAGCAGCAGCCACTACTGATGTTATTGCAGCGAATGCTTCAATTGGATAGGGTGGATCCCTGGTTTCTGGATGGTACTGACCTGCGGGTAATGATGAGGCCTGGCTGGATTAGATTAGTGCCTCAGACCAAGGGGGGCTGGGCACATGTCTCACTCCCGGCCAGGAGGAGACACTGCAAGCTCCTACGCCATGCAGGGGTAGGCTGTAACCAAATCCAAACACTAACTCAAGGTCTTACCCCTAAGGGGCTGAACTTCAAGCTATAATTTAGGCACTTCCTTCCTGCAGCTCAAAGAGGCAGGGCCCAGTATCTGTACCACCATTGGCTATTACAGATCCCTGTGTCATCTCCACTAACATCACTCAGGAATTCAGCATGAGGAGGGGAAACCCCATAGGATAGCCCGTCACCATCTACATCATTAGAAATTACATGCCAGGGGTAGTTAGAGAGCTAGCTGGACCAGCCACCGCTATACTTACATTAGCTACTAGTCCGTCCCACTCCCCACCCATGAGGAAGGCCCTGATTGGATCTCCTCGCCTCAATTTATTTATTATTTTTTTCATACCCAGCATTTTTTTTTTCTGACAGCCCAGGTGGCTGGGCCCCCTGACTGAGAAGGGCTCGGGACGCTAACCACGGCAGTCCCACCCTGTTAGCACCCCTACCTGCGATATGCTCAGCCCTCTGTTATTTTAATTCCTTCACCCTTGTGATGATATCACAGACTTTTGTTTTGAACCCATTCTGTCTGTTCAGGTATGTGGGTGTGTGGTGATGTGTGTGTGGCTTTGTGTGTGTGTGTGTCGGGTGTTGTACAGCAATTTGATTTTATATATATACATATATCTATATATATATATATACTGTATATATGCGCATGTGTATGGAGAAAGAGGTTGAACGCATTGCTATATTTGTTAATTTTAATAGAATTCAATTTCTATTTTGTTGAATTCTCTAGTCTGAATACTTTCAATTTAAATAAATGGTTGGTGCATGTTTCTCTGTTTCTCTTGCATTTCTTATTCGCATGTCATTTTGTATATGCACCCACTGCGGACTTCATTTTCTAATGATAAGATCATAATTCAGCCTCGGTTATTTAGAGATTTTCATTTCTTGGTTGATCTGGAGTTTTTTTTCCGGTCAGTGTTACACTGAGGATCCTGTTAAAGAATGTCTGTTTAAATTCTTTTCACGTGAGTAGCAGAGCCAAATGCAATTTCATCTGCTAAAGTCAATTTGCAATAGAGTTCCAAAAAAGAGCCCATGAAATTGCAAGCAAATAAGGTTTCCCTTCACTTTTAACAAGTTTGCACTGCCAAACCCGTCACCGGAAGAGCTGACCCTTTTGCTCCAGCCGGCCGCCTTTATTGTCTATTCCAGCAGGTACAATTGGCTGGTAATCAGAAGTGTTTATACTTTTTCAGGCTGACTTGCTTTTCACTAGCCCTGCTCAACTACAGATTCCTGGGGTCTGTTCATTATAAGAATATTGGTGCAACCCAGTCATGACATTCTTCTGTCAACTGTCAATATTACTTCTGCCACTCTTCATGACACAGAAAATATGTGATCTCACCAATTAGGCGAGATCTCGGTTTAAGCTCTGCCTTCTTTTTATGGCTGGTGGATATGAAACAACACAGTGAATGGAAATGCAGTGATTTTTTGGAGGGCTGCCGATGCCAACTGGTTTCTGTTAGACATGTGTAACGGACTTTCTGACCTGGCTGACCCACCCAATCTCACATTGTGGTCTAACCAGCCCCCATTACATGGTCGTGTCTGGTGGTGCACCTGTTGGCAACAGGACTCCTGAGTCTTCCGCATGATGTTGTGTGGGGAATGCCAACCCAGACAGGTAGCTGAGGTAGTGTGCTAGAGTCCTACCTACATACAGTGCAGCGCCTCCACCTCATCAGGATCTCTGCGTCCGCAAGGAGATGGTTCTGATGAGGAACTCCTTCTTGGTGGTGCCTTCTGCTGGAGAGTAACTTCAGTCTCACACAGTGGGTTGTCTTGAAACAGGGCATCTTTAGTGTAGTTGGTATGGGCACGCTTCCCCTCACAGCTAGCAGCTTAGCCGATCATGCTCTGTGCTTTCCCTTCCAAAGGTCCGCCCTCCCAATGCAGTTGGATCACCTCTCCCGTCAGGGAGATCACCACCTGTGCCAGGTCCCTGGACACAGTGTCGGCCCGGCCAGCCTTGCTGCTGCTGGCCCTTGAGTTAGAACTGTGTCACTAGTTAACTCACTAGTGGACACCTTGGCCTTCTGCTCTGAACTCAGCCTTGTAGAACACTCTTGACACACTAACTTTGGGCAGTGCTGTGCCTTATATACCTCAGGAACAGGCACATCTCTGATGTCACTAACGGTGGACTCAGAGCATGTTACCACTCCCTTTGAATACATATGACACCTCACCAGGGTGTGAGGGCAAACCTCCATGATTGATGCTGGCAACTTACCAGGCTTACTGCCAGCATGAGAGAAAACTGTATGCCATTTTACAGCATGGCTACACATGGAATAGTGGGAGTCAAAGAAGTGGCATTTATAATCATAGAGGTATATAATAAAAGGTACATGTATCTGTTGAATGCTATATAAAAGGTTATACTAGCACTATGCTTAGAGGTAAATTCTATATAGCCGGAAGTAGTAATTTGGGCGGTTTTTGGACTAAAACCCCCATTGAAGTTTAAGAAGATTTCTGGCTTAAAATGCATCAAACAGCTGCTTAGGACTATATAGAATTCTCAACTTCGTCTTTTAGAGTAAACATCTTTTTAATGTAACCCAGTATATATGCACATGCATAAAAATGCTAATGTAACGGGTATTCCCCCCCCCCTCACCCAATCGCATATAGGGTGTGTGTGCGGGGAACCTAATGTTACCTGGTGTGGTGCGTTATACCTGTCAGGCTCACAGGAGGCCTGAGCCTCCGCTAGTGAGAGCCTGGGGTGAATCTCTGGAACATTCTCATCGGTCAGCGCCTCCACCTATGTAGGATTCTATGGGAATGTAGAATGGGCCTAGCATAGGAACCCACCCAGAAACCACATACACCAGGGTTATAGCTAAAAGGTTTACTGAACGAGCAAATAACACAATAACATCACATCATATTGTACAGCAACACAATCATACTATCACAGTGCAACATCATAAGTATGCACAACGATATATATGCCACCCTCTGCCACTAGCTGGCAGCTATAACCTTGCCCCTAACTGGGCTATAACCTCCTTACACAGTATCCCCAAAGTCCTTGTACTCAAAGTCCCAAGTGTCCCACAACCCCACTCACGTGTGGAACAGCGCTGCCCACTAAGATGAAGTGTATAGGTGGTGCACTTGGTGACTTGGATAATACCTGCCCGGTGCTCCTGCTACCGGGTGCGCAGATGACCTTTGCTTGGAATCCCTTGCTCCAGGAGATGATCAAGGATGCCTCAGCCTCAACGGTGGGTGGCTCCCGTATGGAGTGATCCACCTTTATAATGTCTCTTATCTCTGCTAACGCAGAGGATGTTATACCTTCACAGCAATTTCCAGGATAGTCACGGTTCCTGGCTGGACCCTCACTTGTCTAGGTTCTACAGGAGCCTGTCCCTAGTCTAAGGGGAGTCCCTGTAGTAACCACAAGCTGAGGTGAGTGGGGCCTAGCTGGGGCTAAGGGGAGACTTCTGGCCTAGTGCAGGAGGCTATTTTCCTCCCTGCACAAACACACCCTCCCCTCTCTGTGTCCCAGCTCCTAACTGACAATCCCTGTCTTCACACAACATTGTTGCAACTTTGCAGCATGAGCATCTGTCAGCCTTATTGGCTGACTGGCTGCCTGTGACCAGGGTGAAAGTGCAGTCCCCAGAAGCTGCTGGGAATTGTAGTCCTGGGTGGCTCTCTTTAACATTGGGGCCTCGTGCGTGCTGTGTAATGACCGCCGCTGCTGCTAACTACGCATGTGCGAACTGGGGGATGTCCCTGACTATGGAGCGTCTCTTCTCACTCCCTGTAATGGCTGCCATATTGCATCTGAGGCTATACTGCACGCGCGTGAACTTCCGCGTATGCGCAAACGCACACAAGATGGCGGTGCCATGTAGCTGATGTCGCCGGGAGCCCCCGGTGACGCGATCACCCCTGCAACTGCCCTCACGCTGTCGCAGGTGAGAGCGAGAGAACCGAATGTCTGGGGAGCCAGAGGGGACCTGGCTACACTAATATTACTTTTCGTTTATGATGTGTTTATTACGTTGTTCATTTCCTTATTTCAGTTATAGAGGGGGAAAAACTGGGACCTAAAAATTAGAACAGTGAGACAAATTATCTTTATTACTGTCATTCTATTAGTGAATTGGACAGTTACTGTACATACAGAGGGGTCTGGTTATACTTAAGACTGAATACAGCTTATAGAAGTCCCCGTCTCAAGTTAATGTGCTCTTACAAAATACTGTACACCTTTTGTGTGGCTAAGGCAGGGGTGGGCAACTCCAGTTCTCAAGGGCCAACAACAGTTCATGTTTTAAGGATATCCTTGCTTCAGCACGGGTGACTCAATCAGTGGCTCAGTCAACGACAGTACTGTGCAGGTGACTCTACAGCACAGGGGGCTCAATTTGTGGTTCCGTCTTTGAGCCACTGAGTCACTGATTGAGCCACCTGTGCTGAAGCAGGGATATCCTTAAAACCTGAGCTATTGAGGCATGGCGTTGCCCACCCTGGGCTAAGTTCACCCTATGTTTTGGATATTTAAAGTATCTTGGGTTAGAAAAGCAAACCCCACCAAAGTTACAGAAGAACTGTGTTGTGATATACTTAGAAAATGAAGCAGTCACGGCCTAGGGGAAATAATTTTATTTTCAGGGAAAATTAAATAGTAACAAGGCCTTTTAAACAGTGTGTGTTAACAAGGCTAAATTATCACCAGTAATAAATAGCAACTTGCATTTCCCCATGATAAACAGTTTTATTTTTTTTAATTATTCAGTCAGCGAAGTATTGATTTAATAAAACAATCTGTTCTAGTCATAGGTTTGCACTCTGCGTCTAATTATTTTTCGTGTTTACTCATCTCACTCCACTGAAGAAAAAAAAAAGAATGAACTTTTATTTTTTTTTCCTTCAAATGTGTTTACAGTAGAGTTGATGCAGTTCATTATGTCAAGTTGTAAAGATGGCCTTGTTTGGATGTGTAACTCTTTCAATCCAGAGACTCCAACGATGCTTTTCAAGGCTGAAACAAGACAGCAATAGATACACAGCACATAAACACCACATCGAGTTAGTCATTATTATGCCACTCCTGTTTAAAAACTCATGTTTACTTTGAAAACCAATTCAAATATGTATTTGACCTATCCCCCAATGGTCTGCAAAATACAGCAGCTAATGAGCTATTTCCCTGTTTGATACACGTGTTTGCATTAGCTAATGAATTAGTACGGCTGATATGCCGTCCCAATTACTGGTCAAACTAATGCTAATGACCTACTATTTTTTTTTTTCTACCCCGATTACACATTCCCACCCGGATTGCAGCTACTTTGTTAATTTTTTTTTATGACGAAATAAAAATGCATGTTGATATTAAAAATGTTTTCAAAAATAATGCCTAATAGTGAAGTAGACTGTGTGATAGCGTTCTACCTGAGGTTGTACCATATGAACAGGTGCGCCGACGAGTATTCTAAAACTTGCCTTGGAAAATGTGGGTCTATCACCAACAAGACCCAGGTACATGCTGCAACATTTCAGTGACATTTCTGCAGAAAGACTAATGGCCCATCGGTTATCCGACGGGCCATTAGTCTCTCTGCAGAAATGTCACCGAAATGTTGCAGCATGTACCTGGGTCTTGTTGGTGATAGCCCCAGATTTTCCTAGGCAAGTTTTAGAATACTCTTCGGCGCACCTGTAATACTACTACTAGTTTAGGCATTATATGTTAACTTATAATGTGGCTGGTACTATACACCGACCTTCGCCCCTTGAAGATGCCCTTGACGTAAAAAACAAAAGCCACTGAAGTATATATTGTATATTGCAAATGATAAAACTGTTAATATATGATATCTTCCTAGGTGCTCATACATTACTGCATCTCTGGCTCTTTGAATTTTTAATTTGAGGGTATTCATAACAGATAAATGATTGATTTATGTTCAGGAGGGTATTGATTTATTTTCGATTGATCTTCTATTTTCACGCTCCTACTATTCATTTTTGAATGTGTGGTCAAGTAGATAAAATTATTCATGACATCATGTTAACCACAATTAGTAAACAGAAAATGGATTCATTTGTTCAAGCAACTCACACTATTGGCAATTCATAGTGGGAGGAGGCCAAAGTCATTTCTTTTCCTCCTTTGAAGTGTGAAAAACATTTTCAGAGACGCTATGCTATTATTGGGACCAAGCTGTTCTCTTCCTTAGAGGCACGTAGTTATCATACTGTCACTTTAGTTACTGCATGGTATGTATTATTATTACCGGAGATGCTTAAAACTTTCTCTTGTGGCCGGGAACCATGGGAAATGTGCCTTTTTTGCATTGCAAATCAAAGTTTGCAAGGGATTTGCGATGCATTGAGTCAGCGTGCATCGCAATTCTATTCAATATGCTAATTTGCTAAATTATTTAAAATCACAAGTTTACTGGCAAAAAAAAAATCTCTAATGCTAAGTTTGCTTAATGTTGAGACTATTAAAAAAGGGCACATGTCATGTTATCATATTCCATCACATCATATTTCGCTGGAGGGTTACTAGTTTGGTGACATTATTAGCTTTGAAAAATGTTTTGCAGGGAATTCTGGGGGAAAAGTTTGAAAATATTTTGAATTAATTTTGTAGAGTTTTGCACATCTCTAATTATTGCCCATATAAATGACCTCCTACACTCTCCATTGTATTAGTAGTAGATACTGTGCGCTGTAGTGTTGTGTCATTGTATCGCAGTTGACAGTTCGCAAAGTTAGGAATGTGTTATATCTGGGGAGATGATGGCGTAAATGCAAAAGATCAATATTACATCTTAGAGGTAAGATCAGATGAATAGAACTGAAGTCTAAGTGCCGGGGGAGAGCGCTGGGCCTCTTACCTGCTCCAGCATCTCCTCCTGCTCCTCATCTCCGCGATGTCGCAGAGACGAGGAGAAGCAGGAGAGGAGAAGCCAGATAATAGGTCAGAGGCGCCTACAAAGACCCCGTGCTATCTCCCCTGGCAACCAGTTTAACCATTGTGGGGAAGAGTCCGGGACCTCTGTATGTGCTCGGCTCGGTGCAACCGACGGCACTGCCACAAAACTGGTAATTGAACCCTACATCAAATCAAACACGCGCACTACAAAGCCACTCCTCCAGCTCCAAGATTATTTTGCCTCCAAGATACACAGTTGAGTTTTACACGTATTTTTCTTAGATTTCTTACCATTGTAAACCTGAGTATATCATACTGCATCGGTGCTCAACTCAAATCTCAAGCCACACCCAAGAGGTCAGGTTTTCAGGATATTCGTGCTTCAGCACAGGTGACTCAATCAGTCCCCACTTCAGCACAGGTGGTTTAATCGGAGACTCAGCTGAAGACTGAGTGTGGGGTGGCGCGTGCACTCGTGCAAACCGCGATCTGCGGTCTTCAGGAGGAATGCAGGAGAATGCGACGGGGGCGTGACGGGGGTTTTGCAGGGGCGTGGTCATGACCTCACGTGGCTGGTTTGCCCTCATTGGCTGAACCGCTGGTGGGGGCGTGACCAGACCTCCGTTGCAAGTTGTAAAGACAGTTTTCCTGTCTTTGCAAAAACTTGTAATAGAGCGTGGCTGCCGAATACGTGCCAATGTGCGTAGTGGGCCCAGCCTGATTGGGGGGTGCTTGTTTGCACAGAACACGCGGAGGCATGCACTGTAGCACGCACTGGGGACGCAGCCTACGCAGACAGCATGGTAAGTGAAGCCAAGAATAAGGGGGCTAGCCGACGGGATAAAACAAAGTCTCCAGAGATCGATCACCGTCAGTGGATGTAGACTGCACTCCCAAAAGACCCATCTCCCACTAATACAGCTGCTTCTGGGTAAATGTAACATTTGCGTGACCTCAACGCGTTTCGCACGCTGGTGTTAACATATACACGTATATATATAAAATTAAAATTACATGATTGAAACTAATTTTGTCAAAGGAGTTTTGTTGTAAAATATGTTAGCAAATGCCATTGCAAGGTGTATTTTGACCTAGGGATAATATAAATTGCTACATTTTCATTTAGCAGTTCATCTGGCTCCTATATCCTTCAGTTGTACAATCAATAGGCTTTCTTGGGACATTACTATGGTAATGATCTGTAGCTCGAAGTATTAATTAAATGTTATTGCTTTCTATCAATTAAAATAAGAAAGCCAATTGGAAACTTTTTTTTAATACTTTACAGCATTGTCCAAATGGAGAAATCCAAACACTAATGTGAAACAAATGCACAAACTAATTGTATATAGTTATTTAAAGAAGTGACTACAGTAAAGATAAAAATATCCAAGTCCCAGCATGCTTCACAAAGGTTTTCTACACGTATTTCATTTTCAGAAGCCACATACTGTGTGGACAGTTTGATGTTCTGGATTAGAACATGCAAATAAATAAACTAAGGCCTAGATCAGGGGCGGCCAACTCCAGTCCTCAAGGGCCACCAACAGGTCAGGTTTTCAGGATATCCTTGCTTCAGCACAGATGGCTCCATCAGTGGCTCGGTTGAAGATTGAGCCACTTGTGCTGAAGCAGGGACGGATTGAGCCACCTGTGTTGAAGCAGGGATAGCCTTACAACCTGACCTGTTGGTGGCCCTTGAGGGCTGGAGTTGGCCACCCCTGGCCTAGGTTAACAAATCAACTGTGTGCAAATGCATTGGTTATCCCTAAAACCTGGGGCACAGCAATGTCTTTGGGGCCCATTCATCAAGCGCCGGTACGTTTTGCATTAACTCTCATTGACTTAAATATGAGTTAATGCCGAATTGGGGTACACTCATTTACTTGATTAATCTGGGCCTTTTTTGTCCATTTCACAGTACAGTATATACAATAATATCAGCTGTTCTGCAATTTTACTTTGTTCATTTGTGATGGAATTTATACTTGGATTCTCAAGGGGATATGAAGAAAAACAAAAAACAAAGAGGTATAATCTATTACAGGTATATTATACTCAGCACTGATTTGTTGCATCATTTTCAGCATCGCAGGGCGGATCCAGTTTTGAACTGCTGCTTCAATAAATACTGTAGTACTCAAACTACAAGTTATTATAGCAAAAATAGTAATTATGTGAACATGGTAATCATGGTGTGTTACTAATAGGGTCCCCCAGGGATCAGTGATAGAATAATTTTTGTTTCGTAACAGTGCTGATGAAGGTGATAAGAGTAATATCTCAATCTAGGAAAATGGCGATGGTTATTGTGAATATTGTACCAGACAAGATATGGGGATATTACAAAAGCATATTTCCGAACGTCTCGCAAGTGAACCTGCTCAAATACTTTGATTGAGTGGAAGGAATTGGAATGAGTCTATAGAATAAACAGGAAGGAATCACCTTTCAGATCATGAAGGGAATTTGGGAAGCTATCAGTTTGTACTAATTAATATATACAATCATGGTAAACATTCAGTGCTATATTGGGCAGTAAGAGGAATTCTCACTGTGTTTACACAAGACGACTGAACTTCAGTGACATCTTGATTCAGTTAGGAAATTGCACTTTGCCGCCATATTAAAAGGCTCATTAAAAATATATCTTCTCTTAGTAAGAAATGGCATGAACCCAGTAGTTACAATGCAACGTATGCTATGTTCATGGCTAATTAATTTGATGAACTGTTTAGGAATATTTGTTTATTATGCGAAGCGTGTAAAGTGGCTTACCTGTCCAGATGGAAATGGTTCCAAAGATGAGAGCTATGCTATAAATAATAGAGTGTTGTGTACTCCATATTATTCCATGTAAAAGAAAAATCTCCAAGCAGCAAGATGGGGGCAGCACTGGTTCAAAAATACTGCACTGCTTAAAGATATGCAATTTATTTCTGTAGAATATGTTCCCTCTGATAAATACAGTGCTTTTTTTGGCACCAATATTATGTCAGTTTTGAAGACTGTGATAATTATTCCACTTACTGTACAGTATCCTTGGGATATGGCAGATATTAGCAACAACTGTAAAACGTGTAGTTATTTGGGATGTACTGTATAGGGCAGCCATGGAAGCACTTACTAAAGAGAAAATATTTTTTCTTTATATGATTCAATACAGCATTGACCTACTGAAGCCTTCTTCTATTCTGTATGAAATGTCACTTAAATGTCAGAAACTTCTATTTCCTCTGTCACAGTGGTCCTGAAAAACTTCTCAATGTTCCAACTCAAAACGATGCCAGTGGGATGCTTTATTTTGACATATACATTATGTCTATAAAAAGTAATCCTCGGATATTTTTGTCTTCTTATATTGAGAGGTCACGGAGGGTTATGTGAGACTTTTGGGGTGGCAGTTTATTTGCGGCAAAACCCGGGGCACAACGGAACCATAGGAATAAAATCCCCGTGGGATCAGTTTCGATGGGAATCAGCTACTGTATGCCTCAATTGTGCAGTAGAGAAGCCTTAACATATTTTGTGGGTATTACCCTACTATAAATTCCTAACTTGCATTGATTAATATGTCAGAGACATAATATATTTAATATAGTTTGTATTTATAAATGTGAATATAAAGTGAGGAAAACGTGTTTTAAGCCTACTTTAACACCATTTCAAACACAGGGAACTGCTATTGTTACTGTACCTATTTGAACGGTTTCACCTCGTATTAATATTGAACCAGTCATTGTGCCTTCTTTCTGTTCATAATACATTGACATGCAATATTACTGTAACTGTAAAGAAGCATTAGCAATCCAAATGTAGTGGTCAGAGTTACTCTTTGCTTACTGTACATTGTGAAAGATAGCATGCGTTTACATTTCAAAACTCACAGGATCAATTGCATATTCTGAATATCTGAAGAGTACTTTGGGGCCTATTCTAGTAGCTTAGATAACTTTGCTGCCATCTCGAACGATGTGGCATGAACCCACTGAACCGTTTGTCATTTGTGTTATCACGGTATTCAGAAAAATCTGAAACCATTTCTACAAGTCACCAGCCGTGATGTAGGAAAATGCTGATGCGGTTATGTTAAATAGGCTAGCAGAGCTTCGTGCATCTGGGCCATATAATTGCAAGCACATGCTAAACGTGAACAAAGAGAATTCATTTGTCCATTAAGACTGCAAAAGGTTCTCATGTAATATAAACCGTTCCTTACATCATAGTCTCATGTCATCACCAAGCCACGGTAGAGATTGACATAAGGTTTTCAATGGTACTTCTGAATGTAGTATATTCACAGCCCTAAGTTAGAGCCTAAGGCCTCGTCCAGGGTGATTCTGAGCGGGCGCTCGCGCTCGCGCTGGCCGTGATGAAACACATTGTTGCAATGTGTGCGGCAGCGTGAGCGAGCGCCTGCGCATACACGGCGCTTAGCTGCTTGCTAAAGCAAACAAATTTGATTGTGCCGCTCACTGGTGCATCACATGAGCGGTTCCCTCAATGACGCGCCAACATGCCCCCCGACACGCCCCGGCATGCCCCCCGACACGCTCCCCGCGAAACTAGCTAGCCATAAGTCGCCCGGCCCAGCAGAGCGCTTAATGTCACCGCCAGCGCGATCACTCCCTGCCTGGCCGCAGCCTAAAGCAGGGGTGCCCAACTCCAGTCCTCAAGACCCCCTATGTCCCTACCCCCCAACATGTAAGGTTTTAGGGACATCCAAGTGTCAGCACAGGTGGCTCAAGCAGTGGTTCAGCCTTTCACTGAGCCACTGCTTGTGCCACCTGTGCTGACGCTGGGATTTCCTTAAACCCTGAACTGTTGGTGGGGTCTTGAGGACTGGAGTTGACCACCACTGACATAAAACACAATAATATACTTCAAGTGCTAGAGAGCAAAGTACATAGCTGACCTCTCTAGCACAAGGAATTCATTGAGCTCTATGTAACCCCTTTGCGGTCTTAGTAAACTACAACATACGGTATTGATCTTAGTGAGTCTGCAATAATTACAGTACTATAAGCTGTATATTTGTATCCAAAAATGAGTACGGCATTATTTGCACTATTTATGTTTCTTGAAAAACTGCAACTGATTGTTACTAATATTTGTCTTGTATTCATGTAACCAGCAACAGAAAGACTCCATACTGCGTGTGAAGCTTAATGTTCTTACACTGCTTCTCTCTGAACAAAGCCTAAATGCCAAGCGTTTCTTACTAGATTACATAGAGAGTCTTATTTGAGGTCCGCAGCATTGCCACGCGTTGGCACTTTGGTGGAACCAAATTCCTACTCCTTCTTTGCGTTTGCTTCATACACTCACATTTATACAGTACTCACATACTTTTAGTCTCATGCACTTGATCTCTCGTGAATGTATACATCTAATGTACTGTGCTTATGGCTACTTGCATTTTCAGTTGCGGGCTAGAAAACCATGTCTACTTTAATTTGGTGAGCGAACGCCTAAAGCTGCGGCACAACCCCTACAGTGCGGTGCTACAGTTCCATCCTTAATTAAAGGACATCCCCCAAAGTAACATCACCCACAGTATTATCAGATTGCCATGTAAAGAAAAAAGGACGAGAACTAAAATCACTTGGTGAACTACAGGTTTGATCACTGACATTTTACACGCTTATGACAAGGAAGAAAAATCAAACATGTCACCCCACAACAATTTTGCTGAAAATCAAAGCAAATTGCTCAGTATCGGAATAAAAATGTAACATTTCATGGACACGACTTTGATTTGCAGTGGAGCTTTAATGCAAACAGTAAATCACCAAAAAATGAATTCTGCTAGCAAAACAGTATTATGTAACATATTGATACTAGCCGTACACTTGCATTATTTCACCATACACTTTGTTATTCAAAGACAGACACATTTCTCATTTACCTGCTGTATACCACTTCGTTTTGGTGCTTTGACTTTAGAAAAATAGAAACCCACTTAATCCAGCCATGTTCCTTACTGACACAAATACATTCTCTGAGAATCGGTGACCTTTTACTGCAAATACATAGCCCTGCAGGGTTACCTTGTGCCTAACTTAATCATTTTGGAACTCAGTAATGGTTTGTCAGTATCATTTTTGATGGATCTATGCATATCCTTAAATTTGTCTTTATCACGTGGCATTGGGGTAGAAGAAAATCGAGTCCTTGATGAAGTAGTGGGATGCTCAAGAGGAAACATTTGGAGAATAATGTGTGCAGTAAATAAAAATACCACTTGTGAGGCATTTGCGCATCTCAGGAATGAACATTTCCTCTGGCATGTTTTGATTTATACTTCAGCTGCAAATATAATACGGGTATGAATTATAGAACTACATGACTAACAACAACATGATAGGTGGAACTTCTCCTACACGCAGATGTCAGCATAAACTGTAATGGCTCGTGGTGAGTTGGAGACACTAATGACCTGAAATGGAACAACACCGGACACTATTTGAGGTCAGTGCTTTAAAAGGACTATTAAGCCACTTGTATATAACAGCTTTGCAAATGTTAGTGTTGGCATAGAAAGTGCCCCAAGGTAATTTAAATATTGTGCAAACTATTCGTTTTTTCCAAAGTATTAATAGCATACATTTATTTGAGTTGCATTTTTATTTTAAAATGTTATGCTTAGCAACACATATTGCATTTTGTCTGACTCCTGTGACAAAACACAATACAGTATAATAAAATAAATTGAATCAGTTTTCCATTGGGGAGGGAGGGATCTGTTCTAGTATTAATTGTGTTAAATTAAAATTGTTAGCTAAGCATTACCCATTTACGATCACTTAAATTGGAAGGTTTAGAATACACACAACATTGAATTTTACATTTCAGAATGTGATATAAAACTAAATGTATGTGACGGGACAATTATTATGAAAATAATTGAAACCTTGCACCTAATGCTAGTAGTCTATTAATGGAAAAGCCTACAAAGGACTATTTACAAACCTAAGATTAAAGGGCCTACTCCAGTAGCTCTGAATTGTGACAAATCACTTCTAAAGAACACTTTGGAGGACGAATTTGCTTGTTTTCCTAGTCTGGAAACCCTTTTCACATGTTCAAACCATGCGAAAAAAGGCTTTTTTAGAAGCATTTTCGTTCCGGCAGTGCAAATCCAGGCAGAGTGACCAAAATCGCATTAGGAATTAGGAATTGTGATTTCCCTCCAAGCCTGAAATAATAATAATAATGGAGGAGGAGGAGGACTATTTTGATCAGCTTTTAACTGATTGGCCGGCAAAGCCGGCCAATCAGATGTACTGTGTTGACAAACTAGGGCAAAACCCACCCAAACCCTAAAGTAGCTCGCCCCCCCAAAAGTAACTCACTCCCCCCTCACGACTCTTACCTGCGGCGGAGTCTGGCAGCATGGTGCGGTGATCTCCGTCTTTTCCCCTGCAAATTGTAATGTTTCCCCTGCAGGTCCTGAAAAAATGGCCGTGCGTCATCAAATGACGCCACGTTGCCATGGCAACGGGATGGCGTGATGTCACGGTGTCATGCAATGTGACACCGCGTGATGTCACAGTGTCATGTAGCATCCCAGTTGACATGGCAACACGGCGCCATTTGATGACGCACTGCCATTTTTTCAGGACCTGCAGGGGAAACATTACAATTTGCAGGGAAAAGACGGAGATCACCACACAACTCCGGCGGACCCCGCCGGAACCCGCCGCAGGTAAGCACTAGACAGCGGCCAAAATGCACTCGCCCGTGGTGTGTGGGCTAGTGCAGTTATCGAGTCCTGTGTATAACATTCTCATAGAGCCGGAAAAACAAATATATAAAGTGCACTAAATAAGGAGCTAGAGTATAAAATAATTGGAGGAGGTTGAGTAGAAAATAAGAGGAGTAGGGAGAAAAGGGAACATACCTGAGGTACCATGGGAGATATGCAAATGTATATACAAACATACAAAGTATATTTAAATGAGTCATACATCCTAAAATATATCCTTAAGACCAATCAGTTTAAAGGCCCTTGAGATGAAAGGGGTACCAGTGTCAGACCCAAAAGGATTGGAGCCAACGGCCCTGCCATTCAGGGCAGCAGCTCTAGCATTGAACTAATCAATGCTAGAGCTGCTGCCCTGTATGGTAGGGTTGTTAGCTTTAACCCTGTTGGGTCTGACACTGGTACCCCCTTCATCGCAAGGGTCTTTAAACTGTTTGGTCTTAAGGATATATTTTAAGATGTGTGACTCATGCTAATAGTTATAAAAAGTATATTTAAATATCTCCCAGAGTACCTCAGGTATGTTCCTTTTTCAGCACAGACATCTCTCCCTAATTTATTTGGAGGGAGGTTTGAGAGCTACTAGAATAACCCGCTAAGAGGATTATACATTTCCTAGTATTACTGTGTCTGTTGTGCATCTATTTTGACAAGTTTGTGTCACTGAAATACATTTCTAATCTAATTTATGATAATTCACTTAAATAAATACATGCCACGAACGATACCATTAAATAAGTATCTCCAAGAAAAATGCATATGTTCAGTGATTTAGAGGCTTATCCCATACCTGCTGAATCGGCTGATCTTGGCTGGTTTTTGCACGAACTTCCTTAGTGAAATCAATGGGGGATTGTTGGGCGGATATCGAATAAGACTTTTAATCTTTCAAGGGTCAAAATCCATGATATTTGGGATTATTGAACACAAATTTCATTTGCGTGGAAAAGTGCTGATTCTTATCAGCAATACTGTACTGAAACCTCCAAATCAGATTCCCAGAAAATTAGTGACAATGGACTTTTCTCTATGCGCGTAGACATTTAAGAGATGTGATGTAATAGAATCTTGCTCGCAGACATAATAAAAGCAAAGTGAGTAGTGGATAATTTCATAATGCTATTTGAAGCAAATAGATGTAGTCAGACATCAGACTGCCTGCCTGGTTGACTTTATAGAGTCCATGCTTGCAGCAAGTGGTTCGGGAAGGGAGTTTGAAATCTGAATGTCATGCAAAATGTAAACCTAAATGTCACAGGTTTTGCACTGTATTAAACATTTGGCTTCTTCAGAGCCCCGCAACTCATTGTCTAGCAGAGAAGGGGTTAAACAGTCAGTAGGCATCACTCACACGTAAACATACACTCTATTTAAATGTTGTACGCATGCACAGCGTGTTTTATTTCTTACAGCAAATAAAAATACCACTTGTGAGCGCATACGCATGTCTCAGACAGGTCTGCAACCCTGTCTTTCCCCATTATCTCTTAGCAAACCAGGCCAGGGATTCTGGGTAAGGGCATGCAAATGAGCACTCACAGTGTGTCACTCTTTACTTCTTCCCCATTTTAACATGGCCCCTATTATTATTGACTCGTTAGGCATCAAAACGTATGTGTTATTGTAGAGGAAAAGGCAGCAATTCCTTCTAACTACAGAGGTCTGAAATGACGCAAATATATCTAAAATGCTGCAGCTGGAAGTAAGAAAAGTAAGAGATACTGCAGCCCCGAGCATAACAAGTACTGTTTTACTGGATGCTGAAATGTTGCCTTGGAATAAAAAGACTCCTCAGTTTAAGCCCTCCCCGAATACACAATACATATGCTGGGCCGGCTGGGAATATTGCGGGGCTCGGTGCAGACACGGAGTGCGGCATTGCCAGGACAACGGGACACGGCTTCATGACACCCCGTTGTCATGGCAACGTGAGGCCATTTGATGTCGCGACGCCGTGATAAGGGCCCCTGCAGGAATAGATGGGGAAGGAGAAAATAGTAGCGCATCAGAGGCCCCCGCGCTCTTCTCCAAAACATTTAAACTGATTGTCGGGGGGACAGCGCGGGGTTTCTGTAACTCTCTTACCTTGCAGTGGCATCAATTGCAACGCCAACAAGCCGGCCCTGCATATCTCTGACTAGAAAACCCTCTTTCCAACTAAGAATTGTGAAAAAGTTAAGTATATGGAATTGCAGGCCGTGTGCAACATGTTAAATAGCATTGAGACCTTAGATGGTTAATTAAATTATACGTAACCGATCGACTTTTAATGAAATTGAAGTGAAAGATACATTTCCAGAGATGTGTGTTGGTGCACTTGAGCCCTTTAACGTACAGACATCGCTACTGTATGCATAGATTGCAGATTTAAGGATGGAGTGCTTGTAAAAATGGTGTCAGCTAATACATGGCAAAAGCCATGTCAAACTCATGTAAAAAAGCGACTGAAATGAGGTCAAATAAACCATTGAGCAGGTAAAACAATAACAGTGATTGATTTCAAGCCGAACAGTATGAAACCTTGGTACAGAGTTTACGCTCAGGTCTAAATAGAAGTTTTAAGCCAGGCCTCAGGGTTACCTTATCAGATTGAGGTTATATAACAATACCACTGGCTCTATTTCTCATTTCAAAACTAACTCCAAGTGCCTTTAAATGAAGCCAATAGGTCGCTTCTAGGTCAATGTAAAAGGCTTTCTTTCTAGGTGTCTGCAGCGTACCTGGATAGATAAATAGAAGACTTTAGACCCTAGAACTGTCATAGGCTTTGCCTTAACAAGTGAGCAGTATGGATGTAATAAAATTCCATCTCTGTCTGTAAAGCTAAATTTGAGCAGGTCACCGCTGATCACACCTTCGAGATTCCATCGCATATATAACTTTACTGTCTCTGGTGACTGATGAAAAATCAGATGCCCACGAACAGAAACACTGTGTTTTTTTGTGTATATAAAAAAAATGATGTTACTTCAATGTTGCAATGAAAGGTTGACCTTCGTAGAAGTAAAAATACATACCAGAAAGTAAAAGCTAAAGTTTATAAGTAGAAAAAAATGTATGTTAGAACTAACACTTTTAGAGCACAATGTCACAATACCTGCAGAAAAATAAAATATTCTATTATTCTGATCCTAGCGCTACTGTACATAGAATATTGCGTCATAAATATTAAATCTTCTTCTCAATAGTTAGATAGTTATGTTTTCTTTTTAGTAATTTGAAAATGAAATGTTAATAATAGTAATCATAATTTTGTTTGCATGGTCTTCTATAGCGCTGCTAGTTTTACATAGCGCTTTACAGAGACATGTTACAGACACAGGTCCCTGACCCGTGGATCTTACAATCTATGTTTTTGGGTCCTGAGGCACAGGGAGATAAAGAGACTTGTCCAAGGTAACAAGGAGCCAACTCTTGGAATTGAACCAGGCTCCCCTGCTTCCAACTCAGTGCCAGAGTCAGTTTCCTACTCACTGAGCCGCTCCTTCTCCCTATTTTTTTAAAATATCACCTCTATGCTGACGATACACAAAATTACCTTTCAACCTCTGACCTTACACCTGCTGTACAGACCAAAGTTTCTGAATGTCTCTCTGGGATATCATCCTGGATGGCCATCCGCCGACTTAAACTTAACATGGCAAAAACAGAGCTCCTTATACTTCCTCCCAAACCTGGCCCTTCTACCTCCTTCCACATTACTGTTGGAAATACGATCATTCACCCAGTAGCCCAAGCACGCTGCCTAGGGGTCACACTCGACTCCTCTCTCACATTCGCCCCTCACATTCAAAACTTTTCTAAAACCTGTTGCTTTTTCCTCCACAATATTACAAAGGTACGCCCTTTCCTCTGTTACTCGACTGCTAAAACTTTGACTCATGCCCTCATTCTCTCCCGTCTTGATTACTGTAACCTCCTGCTGTCCGGCCTTCCTGCCTCTCACCTGTCTCCCCTACAATCTATCCTAAACGCTGCTGCCAGAATCACTCTACTCTTTCCTAAATATGTCTCGGGGTCTCCCCTGCTGAAATCACTCTCCTTGCTTCCTATCAAATCCTGCATCTCGCACTCAATTCTTACTTACATCTCAGCCCTAATTTCTTGCTGTGCACCATCCTGACTTTTGCATCCTGCTCAAGGAGTCTTCTCTCTACCCCCTCCAAAAACAAAAACCCTAGTAAAACATCATGCAATGCTGTCTCATAAGGTGAATATTGTATTCCTTCCTGACTCCAAATAATGGCAATCAGATTTCTCCCTGGATCCACATCCTTCCCATGTTTATTTATTTGGTATATCCCTGTTTACCTTTCCTTTCTCAAAAGATGTGCAACCTTTTTTTGAAGATGTCTATTGTATCTGCTATCACCGTCTCCATGGGTAATGCATTCCACATTTTAACTGCCCTTACTACAGTAACCCTTTCCTTTGTTGCTGGTGGAATCTCCTTTCCTCCAATCTTAAGGGATGGCATGTGTCATTTGCACTGCCCTTGGGATGAATAGTTCTTTTAAATCTCCTTGTACAGTATTCTCCCCAAATATATTTGGATATAGTTAGCATATTCCCCTCTTAGATGCCTCTTTTCTAAAGTAATCTAAATTAGCTAGCCTTTCTTCATAAGTAATATTTTATAGCCCCTTAATTCATTTGCAGGCTCTTCTCTGTACTTTTTCTAGTTCCATAATGTATTTTTATGAAGTGGTGCCCAAAACTGTACTCCATGTTCAAGGTGTGGTTTTACTAATTCTTTATAGTGGAGCATTATTATGGTTACTTCCCTTCCAATACATTCCTGTTTAATGCAAGTTAAGATCTTATACGCCTTTTCAGCTACTGCATGACATTGTGCACTATTGCTAAGCCTGCTGACTACAAGCACTCCTAAATCCTCCCCATTGAAGATTCACCTAATTTTTCCCCATTTAATGTGTAAGTCTCATCTTTATTCTTGTTTCCCAAATTCATGAATTCACATTTAATTGTATTAAATCTCACCTGACATCTACCTGCCCAAGTTTCCAGTCTATTCAAGTCCTTCTGGAGAGAAATTACATTCTGCTCTGGTTTTACTTACACCATTTAGTGTCATCTTACCGCCTGGCTTTGTCTCTTCCCGTGGACTGTCTCCTTCCTGGCAGTGTCGTTCCCCTGCCTTCCTCCCTGTTATCCTTTGTGATGTCAAGTCTTTGACTTCATGTTGTCCAGTTGTTTGCATGGTTGGTCCACTCCTATTTCCATATCGGTATGAGGATCTTTTTCAGTCACACAAAAAAATGTTCTTTCAGTCTTACAATTTTGTAGAGCGTATGTTTTTTTGTAGTATACCTTATAAACAGTGAAATAAGGTATTTGATCCTGGGGCATTACTGTTTAACCCTAGTAATGTGGCAGGCATACTATCTATAATTACAATCACATCCATCTGCTTTTGCCTCTCATTTGTTGTTTTTCCCTCTTTGGCATAGAGGATAATTACAGTGAAGGATTTAAATAGATTTTAACCAATAGGGGGTTAACACCCGCTTTACATTTGAGTAACATAGTGCCCCTAAACCATTATTCATATAAGATTATAAACATTGAATAATAAGGTGTTAGCAATTACCCAGAGTTAGGTTATGGGATCATGTTTTTATTAGGATTTGGTATTATGGTGCTTGGTTTGTGTAGTTTTCAGATATATAGTATATAGTGAACTCCTCGTGCCATTATTAGCCAGAGAGGACTGGTTTGAATGACTGCGCATGTGCAGCTATGATGGATTAGGAGTTTAATGATACACCATAGCAGTGTTTGCCTACACTCTAAACCTGTGTTACTGCAGCTCAGATGATGGCGGCACATTGTTAGCGTGCCACAGTGCGTCCCAATCACATGAAATGCAGGGTCGGTCCAACCGGCTAATACTGTTGTTCAGTATAGGAGCATAAGTAGCTGAAACAGAGTGAAAACTAAATGATAAACAATGTAGCAAAGGTAAACCCCAAACAGATATTTTGATACCTGCAGTAACTATATCGCTTTCCAGTATATTTCTGGCACCTCAAGAGTTAAGTTTTTGCGAGTGTTTTTTAATATGGTATTAGGGACACTTACAATGCACTCTTGTTTTTCGTTTTCTTTAGATTTATTGTATGTTTCTTTTCTTTCTAGTCCTCTATATGTGTTAAGATTGTCTTCTATTATCTTTCCTTGATACACTGTTAAAGTTTTAGTTTTCTAGGTGAGATAAAATGTCAGTAACAATAAAAATCCCTGATGTTGTTAAAAACTGAAAATTACTTTTACTGTATATATTTTTATTTATTTTTCTTGGAAATAGAAGAACTCCTTTGGGACCCTACATAGTTGGAAAATAACTTTTGGGAATTCGTCCTTTCTTTTCCATGCTTAGTCCTGAGGGCAGTTCATACTGCAAATAAATCTCCCTTTTGATATTAAATTGATGCCTCGGGGGTAACGCATTAAACTGCGATAGTTCCAATCGGGGCACTATAGCACAAAAACACCCATTGACTTTAATGGGATTTTCTGTGTGATAGTTCGCGAATCAAGTCACTATCACAGTTTAAGGCACAGATCTGCAAAGCTCTACGCTCTGTTATATCAGGTCAAATAACATTACCTAAAACTGGAATAGGCACTGGAATATATGCAAAAATAACAGGCTTAAATTAGCTCTACAGCATAGAGCAGGGGTGCGCAAAATGAGGGGCATGTCCCCCAGGGGGTGGTGTTGTTAATTACGCTGCAGGGTCACGTGACATCACGTTGCCATGGCAAGGAGGTGGGGGCGTGAGCCGGTAAGGAGAGCAGGCAGGGGTGTGCAGGGGGAAAAGTTTGCGCACCCCTGGCATAGAGTTAACTAGAGATAACGAGAGAGAGAGAGAGACGGTGGTGCTCCACACTGTCACCTTCTCACTCTCTTTGGATCTTACTACAGCGGAATCTGCACAGCCTATTTTCGACCGGTTTTAACTGATTGGCCGGCGAAGTCGGCCAATCAGAGGAACATTGGTGATCCAACGAGTAAAAAGAAAAACTGGCGAAACTAAAATATAAAATAAACCTTGTCAAAGTGCACATGGAAGTTACAAGGTTGATCTGGATGAACAGGACTGGCTCACAAGGAGCATACTGTAGCTCTTGCCAGTGTATCTGGATATTTGTTGGACTTTATTTTCCAAGGCGCCGGTCTGTATTTATGTTTTCTTTGTATGTTTCCTGACTTTGTTCAGTCAGGGTTATCTGGCTGCCCACCTCACACATACATGAGAGCTTCGTTGTACTCTTGTTTTAGATTAATTTTATTTTTATCACATTGAGTACTGTATACATATATTTTATGCATTATATTTAAGCGCTTTTTCCATCACTTTTTCTTTTTTCTGATCTGATCCACACACCAACAGGTGGTCATTATTCTCATGGACACCCGTTTCCCACACACCTTATTCTATATTAACAGGAGGAGGAGGAGATTTCTGGTAATTGTGTTAATTTAAATATGCTAAATATATGCAAATGCTTGACATTATTTTACATACTGGTGTTAACATTGATGGAGCTTCATGAATATGGGATGCATATCTTTTAGTGTATAAGGAGCACATTTGCATATCATTTACAATAACGGCTCTTAATGGGAGTAAATCCTGGTTAACGCACATTATTTGCTTTGCTGAATTAGGCTAATGCCATGTTAAATAGGCTAACAAAGCTCAGTGAATCTGGGCCAAAGGGAAGGATTTTCAGAATGTGCCTCTTAGCACCAGTGTAACATGCTACGCCACCCTATTTAGCCATGTGTGTATTATTGTGTCATTGTGCGATTTGAGAAGTGCCTGTATAGAGTAACAGGAAGAAAGAGGGAATAGTTACACGACTCACGTATTCTAATTGGTTGCATTGAATTCTTTATTGTTGATTAAAAGGTTTGGGTTATTTCAAAGAAGCGCAATTGTGACCTCACTTTATAATAGACATGCTTTCCCTTGAATAATCAATGCAAGCAAGTGGTAACAACCTGCAAGGATATGTGTTATTTTAATAGTATTAAAGCATTCAGCAATACAATAAGCAGACCGCAGTAGTAACTGATAGCTCATGATGGCATCTGAATCCAGGTTATCCACTTAAGGCAGGTCCCCAGATCATGATATACAATGAATCTGCAGGCAGTCAACAACTTTTGAGATATTTTTATGACATAAGTGCACCATAAATCATTCCCAAGAGCCTGAATATCACATAACTAAAATCCCTCCGACACTGTTTCATTGCTGTATAGTTGATAAATAGCAAAAGCTATCAGAAAAAAAAAAATCCAGAACTAATTTAAGGAAAACGTAGTACCAACATACATTTTACCCTAATGGTGACAGCTTTAGAATTTGTCAATGGAAGTTCTAGTACTCTTGTTAAAAACAGCAACAAAAACAAACAAAAAACAAGTAAAAAAAAAACAGATGTTTACTCCTCTCTTTATTGTAATTAAATTCCAGATCCATAGACTGTGGCAGATAGACAGACAAGCCTTTATTGGCTACACTGAGGCATCATAGAGTGATGATGGTGTGCCTGCTGTCTTTATCGATCTCCTGGTAACTGGCCATGCTTGCAGATGGAGACTAGCATGCTGACCTTTGAACTCTCTGCGGGCTGAAAGGAGTAATTAATATTCAGGTTGACATGCAGCCTCTTTTGACAGCATCCCATGCTACTAAAAAGCATAATGAAGAACTAGAGGCTTCTGGGTTAGAATGTTTATTTTCTTTGTTCCAGTGTCAGTTAACGCTATCGCTGCCAGAAACACCTGCAATGCCTTGCAATGTGTTAGAGACATGCTTTGCAGTGAGTGTATTAAACATACAGTATATTTCTGAAAAATTGAATTGTTTTCATGGTGAGACGCAACTAATTACAAAACTTTTGCTTCAGGGTATAATATGAGTAAATGTAATTTAATTACATATCATTGCATGGAGTATTTAAGTTGTAATACTTCATTATCTAACACTGATTACTAGTAATATTTACAGAAGAGATTGTCTTTTTTTCAACCTAATACTGTTTCAGGTTTAGTAATATGTTACCACAATGGATCAATTAAATAATGCATCAGTATTGGCTAAAAGCTATTGTGTTTGTTTGAAATGATGCAGTTAAAGGGAATGTCTGCTATATCAGTTAACAATACACATAAAGGAACTGGTCTGTATATAATTTGTTTTGCAAAGTAGAAGATTAGTTTAACACCATTTGAGATGCATATGAACTTAACGCTATAAAGTAAATAAAAAGTTTCAATCTGAGTACTCCGATGAGACAATGATCTATTACACTAGTATGACTATTGTTATTAGGCTGCAGAGATTCTATGTATGTCCAATTTGCTAAGTGAAACAGAGAGGTGATGAAGCTGCAAAAAAATTTACAAAGCTTGTATGACCAGTTTTCTGGTAAATTACATCTGAAATGCAAGAACAAATAAAACACACAGCACTGCAGAAACCAACCAAGGAAATCATACAGTAGGTCAGGGGAGTGCAAACTTTTACTGCTGCGCCCCCCTGTCTGGCCTGCTCGGAGCTCGCGCCCACCCTCCTACCTGACAGCTGCGCACGTGACCCGCGACGTCATCTGACCCCTGTGATGTCACGTCACATTGTCTGAATCCCAGTAAGTTTTATTGTTCCAGAGGCCTCACGCGATCCCCCAGCATTTAATTTTAATGCCTTGGGGAAGAGCGTGGGATCTCTGCAACTGCCCGCGCCCCCCAAGACAAATCTCCTGCCCCCCGAGGGGGGCGCGGCCTCCAGTAACCTGCAGTAGGTTATTCTTCCAGTCACTATCTGAGTAATAAAGAAGAACACATAAGCACATTCACATCTCAGCCAGTTCCCCAAAACCTTTCTTACTGCATAATCAAAAAACAAGGGCACTCCTGGCTAAGTGGGAACAAATATCAGTGGTACTGTACTTAGTGCGATTGCAAAGTGAATAAATTGTGACTTAATAAAAAGTAGATATAATTACTAACGTACAATAAAGTGCACATAACATACTGTACAGTGATTAATACATTGATATGTTAAAGAGATATTCACATTGATTAATGCAATGATGTGAAAATATTCAATGAAGTGCAGCTTTTAAACCCTTTTCAGAACGTGTTCCCAAATTCTTCCAAACGTAGCAATCTTCAGAAACTTGGGGAACGCTGACACCGAAAACAAGAGGAATAGAGAACACAGAATGGTATAATATTGTTTGCAACACAATGTTTGTGTGGTAGAAGCTGATACAGTAGATTGACGAAAACTCCTGACAAAGTCAAGCAGACGAAATGCGCTGAGTTGCTATTTGCTGATCAACTGTGTGAGACGCGACCCGAACAAACGCCGCCGCAATCCAGAGACGAACCAACTGAAAAGTGACGTGGATGGGTCACAGGGGACACGGAGATCAGGGTCGGCAGCGGTGACACCACAGACGCTTATCTGAAAACGTTTTAAACTGTGAAAAGTGTGAGTGTACACGTTGATGATTTTTTAGACAGAGTATTTTTTAGACATAGAGTACCTTTTTTATCCAGTACATTTGTACTATTGGACTTTTTCTTTCCCTTCCATTCCTGAGATTGTTCTGGAGATATAATACCTGCATTCTAAGAGAACATTGAACCCACCTCAAAGATTGCCACGATGGATCTTACATCTGATATAGAGAATGTGAATGTGGATCTATCAGCTATACCCACACAAACATTGTTTTTGTCTTCTCTATTCCTTTTGCTTTTGGCGCTACCCCATTATCAAACAGCATACAACTGCAGCCAGGTTTTATGGGTAATAACATGGAGATGAGCAGTACAAGTGCATTACTTTTTGCTTACTCTCCACTTTAACCTGGATTACTTGGGTCTCATCAGTGGGAGATTGATTGCTGACCATGTGTTGTGAAGCTGGTACTACTGCTTGGTATTCAAGTTTAAGGGGAACCATGTCAAAAGAGATGTTCCTCCTGGTATGTTTCCCCCACCCTTGTTTTTTTACATGTAAAGGAAGCAGTGGTCTCTAGAGCTGAACCACATGAATTTCAGCGATGGGAAACCTTGCTTCCTGGCATACTAAAGAGAAGCTGCCACCAGTACTGTCTTCTCCAAGGGAAGCCAAATTACATTTTATACCTCCTGCAGCACATGGCCATATAGGTTGCCACAAAGTCATCTTTCACAACATCCTATTTGTTCACTGCTGCTTAAAAGTGGATAAGAAGCAACAGGTGACAAACCAAGAGGACTCATTTGGATGTCATTACTAATAATCCCTGGCTTCGGAGGAAGCACTGTAGGCGGCGTTTCTATGGGGTTTCTTGGGGGACCTGTCTGAAACATCTGAATGCACAAGTGTTCTTTGGCATTGCTGTACTCTGTATGGTGGAGGGTTTTTATCAGTCTTCTACTCACCGTAACTTGTTTGTGTACCTGGTATGTAGTCATTAATTCTTTACCAAAAACAAAGAATCGATTTAATTCATAATACAATAGAAAACGGCATTGCTTAATGCAACCTTGTCAAAGGAATTTAAAATAAGGAAGTGTAGATATGTGTGGAAAAGTGTACAATATCACTACTCTATACCCATACAAAATGTCATCCTTAACGTTTGATACCACTCCATCATTGCCCAGAAAGAGGTCTCAAAAACATATCTTTCCTTAGTCATTCTCTCAACTCACCAGAATTGAGCAATTAAATACTTGTTGTACTGTTTACCAATCACGTTAAGAAAATGTATCTCTGCGACTCTGAAGGTACTTGTGTTCTCTTTGTATTCTCAAGAGAATAAAGCGGACGGCGTTTCCAATGCCTTACTGTGAGAGGCCATTACAGTGAAGGAGGATCTCAGCTGAAAACTTCCGTTCATGGTTCACACCAAGGAAGTAACACTTGTGTTCTCTAAGACCTCGGTAGATGATCCACTTTTGCTAGGACATTTTATCTGTGCGGACACCAGCACGTTATAGGAAAAGAATGCTAAATATGGCTAGATACACAGTGCGGGAGAAGAGCACAGACAATAAAACTAACCAACAGAGAAGGGAGTCGCCATCCAAAGAACCTCCTGTTTACTTGCAGTGTGTATGGGAGAGATGGGAGTTCGTGAATAATATTTCCTCCCCCAAATATGAACAACAGATTTAATAGATCATTTAAATAATAATAATAACAACAACCTCATTTCATATTTTCATGGTTTTCATAGCTTTTATTATTACAGCAGTATGTTTAAGCATCCTACATATAACAAGGCAAAATCCCCCTGATTTAATAGGTAGTATTTTAATTGTAGGTCCTGCATACAAATAAAGTGTACATATAGCTGAGCATGAGAAACTATTTTCTTTCACTAAAAATTTAAAAAAAATATTCCTTCACCCCCAACCTTGGTTTGGGTCTCTCTATAGTATACGCCGCATGTTGCCATATCAAGCAGAACATGAACATTGCATGATTTACTTGGTTCATTCCGAAACTATGCAAGGGACACAGAAATACATTGAGTTTGATTACTTAATGCATCTCACTAAAGTAACTGCAGCCCTCTGGAATCTAAAATGAAAAAGACATTTCTAATATTAGTTCCTATGATGGAATGTGAAACAGAGAACCCATGATTCAATCCTATTATCTCAAACCATTAGGGGTTTATGATAATCCCATAATGGCATCAAAACGTTGGACACTTAAAGATATCACAAAACATGAAACAATATACTTAGCCATTCCTAATATGTCTAAAGTGGGAAACAAATCAGTATACACGTATTGAATGTCGACAAATTAATTTAACGTGTTTTTTTAATCTATGAAAGGTGCTGTTGCATTTAGCACTATATGTACATGAGTGTAATAAATAATGATTGTAGTTTTTATTTCATAATTTCACAGGGACTACATTGATACAGTGGTGAGACAACCAATAAAAACCATTTGGAATTAGTTTTAATTCTTCAGGATAAAAATATAACTTACTGAGGGTATGGGGGGGGGGGGGAGAAAGGATATTTAAGGCAATGATTGCTGTATATGCCATGTCTGTTGCTGTCTTTTTTTCCCAAGACATAGAATTCCTTATTGTTTTTCAGATGTCCTAGGGTCCATAACATGTCTGCTGCATTTTCTATTCCCAGGCAGGCTAGAAATCGTCAGGGCAACACTGACAGGAGGCAACATTTGCATCTGTGCCTTTGAGCAGCAGTGGAGTGTCAAAGCTCACAGCAAAGCCCATCATCCACTTGACAGCTGTGGCAAAAAGAACAATTTATTCCTGACAGTTTTAGTAACACCCTCCATTAATATATGTAGAACTTATCAAGAGATAATTGGTCAATAGTCTCTATGCTTGCCAACTGCTGGCCCTACAGGAAGAGGCAGTAGAAGAAACAGATTGTGTCTTTGAGACTGGGGCTGAGAAGATGCTGGAAAAGGAGGTGGGCTGTTGTGTTAGTTGATGAGACTAGTGGGAGAACAATGGGAAACACTTCAAAGAATACAGCTCTTCAAAGTAAACCATAACGGCCCCACACGTCATCACTTTGGAAAGGTTCAATGTGTGATATTCTCATGTGTTTGCCTTTCGTGAAAAAATATGGACTAAAATATTCTGTGGTGTAGGTATAAAAAATATGAATATAGCAAAGTATTGTCTGGTTGATAGTTTTAAATAGCCATTTTTTTCAGTTAAGTATTGGTACCAGTTAAGTATTGGTACTGCTAGTACCAATACATAACTGAAAAAAATGGCTATTTAAAACTATCAACCAGACAATACTTTGCTATATTCATATTTTTTATACCTATACCAGAATATTTTAGTCCATATTTTTCACGAAAGGAGATCAAATGTTTGGCAATTGAAAATTGTATACTTTAGTACCTTTTGATACTTTGTGTAGTCTATCTATCATCATGTTTACCCTACAGAAACACACACACACACACACACACACACACACACACACACACACACACACACACACACACACACACACACACACACACACACACACACACACACACACACACACACACACACACACACATTTGACAGTGTCATGTCTTCTGCTTTCAACCCCCCATAGCTTTAATACTTAATACTTTAATAGCAAAGTAGCATTCACTCATTGCCTTCAATTGTCTTTAGCTTATTTACTCTTTTTGGCTAGTTCTTTATGGCATAATGAGGGGGAAAGTTAGTGTACATAGGATAGTCATACTGTAGTGTCTATGATAGCCAAAGGCATCTATAGCCAAGGGATGTGCTTATCTCTGCAGAATAAATTCATGCTGCAATCACTAAAGAAAAGGATAAATCTGGAGTAGATGGGAAAGTATATGTTTTTGGATACAGTTTCCATGAATAATGTATTGGTCAAAGCCCTTTGAGACCTATTGACTGCTACATAAATTACTAGACACAATATTTTCTATTCCTATGCAACTTTTTAAAATCATTTGACCATTTTTTTGGCTATTTTGGTTTCATTGGTCTGCTCCTTTTTGTGCACAATAATGTAGACTTTCTATTAAAAGCGAAAATAAATCTATAAACAATGCACAATAATGTCTATATATTTTTAAAAATCATACATTAGATGCATTAGAAAAGGAACACAGGGTGCACCAACGTTGAATGATTGTCCACGCTGCCTTTTTGCTGACTTAAGCTGCGTCCATAGAAGCACCGACAGCGCTGAACCGTGTGGACGCTCCGCGATGAGCCCCGTCATCCTCAATGAGGATGTCTTGAGAGGGGGCTCCCGCGAGCGTCCGCAGGCGTGCTGAGGCTGAAAACCTCCAATCACAGGGAAGCAGCGTCACGACGTTGGCGCCGTGACATTGACGTCGGTGCCGTGACGTTGACGTCGGCGCTTCATGGGCTATTGTCCCCATGACGTCAGTGCTCCGCCTCCCAATCGAGCACGCTGGCTCGCCTGCAAGTCCATATAATCACTCCTAATTGAGCAGGCGAACCTCAGCGTCAGCGCGGAGGAGCGCTGTTGGTGCTTCTATGGACGCAGCCTTAGGAGATGGGAGACAGTGTTGTGCTCAAGGCATTGAGATGCCGCGCGCTGGGATCAGCTGGTGCCTCGGCGCTGATCTGCTGCTTCCAGATTTGCATAGCCCGTAGCCCGGATGTTGCAGTTTGATGAGGCACAGTGTGTGAAACGCGTTGTGGTAGAGCATCGAAGTTGTCCTGTGTTAACTGGCATTTGCCCTGAGGAGGACACTGCAAAATCAGGTAGCTAAGAGGCGCGTCAGATTGCAACATACGGGCTACGCAAACTCGGAAGCAGCAGATCAGCACCGAGGCACCAGCTGATCCCAGTGCGCGGGATCTCAGTGTCTCGAGCACAACACTGTCTCAAAGCTCCTAAGTCATCAACAAGGCAGCACGGACAATCATTCAACGAATCCACTGAATTAGACTTTACATACTGTATGTAAGTTTTTACTTGCTTTATTTAGTCTGTTTAATACACCTTTATCTTCACCTTTGGTGCGCCCTGTGTCCCTTTTCTTCTATGATTGTTCCGCCCACAGAGTCTGTCCTCGGTAAATCTTTGTGGAGGAGGGGAACGCTTCCACACACAGGAGCTGCAAGAAGGGGGAGTTGATTCATAATAGGACTTTTAGGAAGCATGAGCGCAGACCAAAACTTTGCTACTAGATGCATTCGGTTTTAGGTTTGCTGAATATTTACTTTAATCCCAACAAAAATGTTGATAAGTTTTATTTTCCAAAAGCTGTGAAACTTTCAAATAAACTTCTTAGAATTTCAATCTTGAGTGTTCTCATTCTGTCATAAAATGTTCCCTTGCACATAACATGCACCAGTTGTGTTGTTGCATAAACCTCCCTATGATGTGGTAGTTGTTATAATAGTGCTTGAATGATTTACCCTGCAGTTCAGTCATTACTGACACAAGTAATCATATACAAAGAACGGGTCCACAGGAAAAAAATCTGTCAAGTGCAAATTGTGGCTCAAGCTCTAAATATGAAATGAGAAATTAAGTTATATAAGAAATCCAACTCATGTATTATCTTTGTAAGATAAACCCAGAACCATGTTTTGTTCACTGGATTGCTTAATTTAATAATGATAAAGCAAGCCGGTCACTTTATATAAGTTTATGGTTGTGAAAACAATAACATTAGCTTCTTCGGTTATGATAAAGTTTTTTTTTTATAGTGTTCTGTGTATACAGATATTATTTCTAATGTTGAATGGCTTTGGATTGCAGAGTGTTTCACGTAATGTAATTGAATCTAATTTATCGGATTGGTGAATTTTTTACTGTAAGTATGTTTGGTTTTATTGCTTTTTCGTTGTGTTGCACCTGCTTGATTAAGTCGCTCGCATTAAAATCCTATTAAAACCGGGTATTGTTTTCCTATTTTTATACAGTTTTCTGCATAAACTGTTAGACAT
The DNA here is from genome assembly GCF_040206685.1 of Ascaphus truei. Lineage (NCBI taxonomy): Eukaryota > Metazoa > Chordata > Amphibia > Anura > Ascaphidae > Ascaphus > Ascaphus truei. Next base: position 37,313,696 of record NC_134483.1, read on the forward strand.
TCCTATCTCTGTCTACAGGGATTTTCAGGGTCAAGTTGTTAATAAGGCATCTCAACATTTTTTATCCTGCAAATGCATAGTCACAGCAACAGATGCTGTGTGTGATGCTGCATAATCACACGCCTAATGACTATTTATACCGTCGCACTTCTTGCTCATTTGTAAATATTTGTTAATGTTTCCTTCACAAGCCTGTTTGTTTGGCCAGAGGGCCAGGTGGCTTCTTATGTGGAATATCAATTGCTCATGGGTTTATCTGTGATGAACAGGAATCATACTTTCCTTTTATGTTATTGCTTTATTTCAGTTAGTAATTGACCTGCAAGAAACACCACCCTACACAGAAGTACTTATTTAAACAGTGACATCCTATTGTATTTTTTTATATAGGTAACGCCAACCACGTACGTTGCACTTTACAGAGGTCAAGTACAAGACATAATACAAAATAGAAAAAATACTCATAGTGTATAATGCAGGAAAAGAAATATTGGACAGGAGTCCCTAGACTGAAGAGCTTACAATCGAATGGGTATGTTATGAGACGTACAGAGGCAAAAGAAGTATATGGCAACGTGATCCCGTGGCGTCATTTGATTCCGGAGCCAAAGTAAGGGGAGGGCGCGAGCAAAGTGGGAGAGCAGGCAGGGGGCGTTTGCGCACCCATACATATTATTATACATACCCATACCGTACGATATTATATGTAAGATTTAACTCACGGTACGATTTACCTGGTTGCTTCTTTGCAGGCTATTACTTATTGAATATAATGTGTTTTACTTATCATATAATGCAAACTGATCTGCAACTTACTGTAGCTGTTAGACTCATTCATCATTTGTAAAGTGCACTAAACTCTATCATCTGAGCTTTCTGATGCTGCAGTATATACAGTGTGGTGCAGTGCGGGACAAAGTTACACAAGGTGGTTTTAATTGGATCACATTGTTTCTAGCCTCTCTTAATAAGAAAGGTGTGAGATTGTGTTGTTTTTCTACATTTCCTATAATTACATGCGTGGGCCAAGCAAAAGCAACCCAGATGATACTGAGGGTCACCTGTAATTAATAGCTAAAGGATTGAAGCTGCAAGGCTGCAGAAGCTATTCCCTGCATTATACTCGTGTTATAAGTACTGTATACGGTTTTCAATAATGACCTGTTTAAAAGGGCGAGTTACAAATGTGGCAAAGGACTTACTGCCCCCGGTACTGCGGACGAACAAGCAAAGTCAAGTTAATCCTTCGGTGCCGTGATTGCCGGAGTCGCGGCCGAAGACACGAAGTCTTCCTACATCTGTAACTCCTAAAAGAGGAATCTTTATTTTTATCTTTACTTCTACTGGTAATCAGTTACCTTCCCAACGAGAAGACAAGTGCAGTCACATTTTTTGTCAGTGCTCCATATAATATTTTATATTGGCATTTTTTCCATGTGTGATAGTAGTCTAAACAGTATGGGGGGGAGGGGGAGGGATAAACGTCTTCATTAAATAAACATGCACCAGCCTGACTAATAACTCTACTCCTGTCCAGAGAGAAGACAAGTTCAAGCAGGGCTTTGTCACAACATTTGTTGACCTCAATAACCTAATTCAGACAACTGGAACCTGCAAAAATATTGACAAATTGGTTGTCGTTGCTATGCATGTGGTATATTGAAGCAGTTAGTCCCCCCTCCCCCCCAAAAAAAGAAGCATTACATAATCTGAACATGGCTGCTTAGGAAGATGGCGGGGCCTTGTGGAATGCGGCACAGGGCCTCATCCACCACGAGCCGGGGCCGCTGTCGGGGGGGAAGGGGAGGGGAGAGCCGGGACAAGTATCCCAGGCCTGGTGACTACCGGGGGCCGCCCAGTGGTCGGACAAAACTGTTGGCCCGACCTTCTTTACCCGGCTGCTGGTCCTCTTATTGCCGAAGGGCAAAGAAGTTGGGCCCGGCCAGAGGTCCCGCCACTGGGCCCCGGCTCTCCCCAGCTGTGGGTCACATTCACTGTCCCACACAAGGCCTCTCTCTGAGGACCACACAGCTGGGGAGAGCCGAGGCACCAGAGGTCTCAGACCATTCCCAAGGTAGGTAAGTCAGTAGGTCTTTTGTGTATGTATTTGGGGGATGAGAGGGGGTTATATGTATTTAGGGGTGTGGGGGTTGTATGTATTATTTGGAGGGTAGTATGTATTTGGAGGGTTTGGGGGATTGTATGTATTTGGAGGGTGGAGGTTGAATGAATTTAGAAGGTTAGGGGGTTGTATGTATTATTTTGGAGAGTTGGAGGGGTTGTATGTATTTGGAGGGTGGGGGGGGTTGTATGTATTTGGGGGGTGGGTATGTTTTTGTATGTATTTGTGGGTGGGGTTTTGTATGTATTTGGGGGGGTAGTGGCAATTTTTATGTGTTTTGGGGGTGGTTGTATGTATTTGGGGGGTAATTATTGTGGATGGGATAGTGTGTGTGGTGAGTGGGGGGGAGAATTAGTGTGAGGAGGGGGGGTTGTGTGAGAGTGGGGGTAATTGATGGAGAGTGAGTGGAGAGGTGTAAGAGAGGGGTGAGGGGGGAGTGAATGAGGAAGAGAGGGGTTAAGAGTGAGACGGGGGAAAGAAATACATGGGAAGAGGGGGAGAATACAGAAGGGGGCTCGTGAGGGGTGAAATGGGAGGGCTCACAAGACAGCCAACACGAAGTGTGGGGGCATTCATAACTCTAGTCCTTGGCCCCGGAAATCTGTCAGCGACCCTGCACCCGGATCCCGCCCCTTGCATAGCGTGACGTATCTGGAGATGCCGGTGCTTACAGAGGCCTCACGCTCTCCCCCTGCTTAACTTCCGTAATCACAGTAAAGTGACTCTAACCACCACAACATTTAAACTGTGATTGCGGAATTTGGGTCGGGGGAGAGCGCAAGACTTCTGTAAACACCGGGCCTGGTGCAGTCGCACCGCTGGCACCACCATGAAGCCGGCTCTAAACCCCAATAATTCATGTTGTGCTGATCTATTTCTAACTTTTTACTTATCAAAAAGCCTTCATTTTTTGTTGAGTCATCAAGTATTTATTGTTCACTTGTTACCATGGCAACCTCTGTTGCCTTAATGAGTTTGAATGGCAGGGGCCCGTTCCACCTCCAGGTAGGCACATTTTTAGCAACTGATTTTTGATCTGAATTCGACGACAGAATTGGAAAATGGCTGTACATGCGTTCCTCGTTTTACGACGTTTCATTTTACGACGAACGGCTTATCCGACGCTAGTCAATGCATCCCAATGGCCCGTTTTACGACGCCCGAACGGCTTATCCGACGCTCTTACGATGCTTTAAAAAATTGCTACAAATGCCCTATCAGAAGGCTGCAGGCTAGGGAAATCATTCTGAACAGTCTGTGTGACGCTTTGGTGGTGTATTTTAGGTCCTAAACCATGGCTGATAAAAGCAAAAAGCAAAGTGCTGTTACTCCAAAAAGGATTAGAAAATCTATTACTTTGGAGACCAAACAAAACATAATAAAGCGCTCTGAGAAAGGAGAGACGAACACAGAAATTGGACGTGCCTTGGATATACCTCGCACAACTATTGTGACAATAATTAAAGACAAGGCAAGAATCTTGGAACAGATCAAGGGCTCAGCACCTATGCAAGGTACAACAATAAGGCAACGTGTTGGGCATATTGCTGAGGTAGAAAAACTCCTCATCATATGGCTGGAAGATCAATCCCAGCGTCATGTGCCTATTAGTTTAGCCTTAATTCAGGCCAAGGCTTTGAGTCTGTATGAGTACATTAAGCACCAGCATGGAAAAGGGACCACTGAGGAAACTTTCACTGCAAGTAAGGGCTGGTTTATGCGGTTTAAAGAGAGGGCAAACTTGCATAACATTAAAGTGACCGGTGAAGCTGCTAGTGCTGATGAGGAGGCAGGTAAAACCTTCCCTGTTACATTGGCCAAAATTATAGAGGACGGTGGCTATTGCGCATGTCAAGTGTTCAATGTTGATGAGACTGGGCTCTACTGGAAGAAAATGCCCAGTAGAAGCTACATTGGAAAAGAGGAAAAATCTATGCCCGGGTTTAAAGTTGCAAAGGACAGGCTGACTCTTCTGCTTGGATCAAATGCTGCAGGTGACTTCAAGCTTAAACCTTTGCTTGTTTATCATGCAGAAAACTCTAGGGCATTCAAGGGTTATGCAAAGAACACACTTCCAGTGATTTGGAAGTCCAACCGTAAGGCATGGGTAACAGGGAGCCTTTTTGAGGACTGGTTCCAGCATCAATATATTCCAGCTGTGCAATTATATTGCATGAACCAGAACCTCGATTTTAAAGCATTGCTGCTCCTGGACAATGCTCCTGGCCATCCTGTGTACCTGGATGACCATTCTCCAAACGTCATGGTGGTGTTCATGCCCCCCCAACACCACCTCATTGATACAGCTGATGGACCAGGGGGTTATCGCTTCCTTCAAGGCCTACTATCTCAGGCGAACATTTGCCCAGGCCATCAGAGCAACTGATGTGGAAGGAAGTCTAACCTTAAAAGAATTTTGGAAGGGTTACAACATTCTCCATGCAGTAAGAAACATCGGAGAGGCATGGAATGAGGCCAAACAATCCAATTTAAATGGAGTTTGGCGTAATTTGTGCCCTGATTTTGTGTCTGATGTCCAAGGCCTTTCAGAGACTGTTGCAGAAGTTACAGAAACTGTTGTGCAAGTGGCCAGAGATCTCAACTTGGAGGTGGAAACCGAGGATATTGAGGAGTTGCTCGCCTCACATTCTAACAAGTTGAGCAATGAAGACCTCATGCAATTAGAAGAGCAAAAATTGCTGAAGAGGAGGCCCACCAATCTGCTGATGTGGCACAGCCACGTAAATCATTGTCAACGAAAATGTTGGTTGCGGCATTCAAGCACATTGATAGCGCACTGGCTATATTTGAGGACAATGACCCTAACATTGAACAGAGTTCAAAAGTCAGTCGCGGAGTGTCAAACCAAATCAGCTGCTATAGAGAGATCTACACGCAGAAAAGGAATTGATCTGTCCAGACTTCAATGAAGAGATTCTTCAAGAGGCCGAAACCTTCAACTCCACCTACATCACCTCCAAAAAGTCCGTTGTTTGTTGAAGATCCCCCCCACCCCAATCATCTTCCTCCAATAATTGATGGGGGTTTTTTTTTGCTCATGTACATTACTGTACAGAATACAGCATAGTTTTATTTTTATAGTTTTATTTTACAATGTTGGAATTAATAAATATAGGGGCCTATGCAGAGAGCAGCGAATTTTCGAAATTCGCCATTTTTTGGAGAAAATCGCGCAGAAAACAGCAGAAAATGGCGAGTTCCGAAAAACGCGCCAATTTTTCTTTTCTATTTGTAAAACTCGCCTCGCGGCTGGCGAGAACCTCAATCTCGCCAGTTTAAAAAATATCCGTATGCAGAGAGGCGCGAACGGCATCTAGCGGCTGTTCGCGCCAATAAAATGGCGCGATTGTCTCCGTTTTGCCTCGCCAAAAAAAACTGCCGCTCGCGGCCATTGCAAAGGGGAAAAAAAAGGCGCGAATTTGTTTTAACACATTTCTGAAGCGCGCATCTCGCCAATTTAAACTCGCCACACGCATCCATGTTAAACATAGCAGAATTCGCACTTTTCTGCATATGGAGATTAAAACTCTCCAAAAAAGCTACTTTTTAATAAATTCGCCAATTTTAAAATTCGCTGCTCTCTGCATAGGCCCCATAATGTTTCCATCATAATCTATGTGTGTGCTGCATATCTTATTGCTTGAGTAACATTTTCTGTGTATTTTAGCATTAAAAATGCCTTCAGGAACGGAACGTTTGATTTAAACAGTGTTCCTATGGGAAAACGGGTTTTGCTTTACGACGCTTCGCTATCCGACGCCATTTTGAGTAACGCATTGCGTCGGATAACCGAGGACTGCCTGTATTGTTAATGTTAAAAAGAAAGGGGACAAGATTGCGAACCAGACAAAATAAGTCCTTTTGCATAGAATACCCATTGACTTATATACCTCCCCAAACACTCCTCTATACAGCTTGTGGAGAGATCCCTGTGAACACACATGAAATTCCTATAATAATAAGAGAATGGGAATATGCAGCGGATATTCAAATGATTGAAATTAGCATACTTAGATTGTAAGCTCTTCGGGGCAGGGCCTCTTGTTGTCATTTACCTGTTGCACGTATCTCCATTGTTTGTAATTTATTTACCTTGTATTTTAATTTGGTAAAGAATTGCATTCGCTGTTGGCGCATATAAATCACATTGTACATACAATTCTACGTACGTATTTATTTCCCTGGTATCTCAGGTCTTCCTCTCGATCCCTTTGTCTCCTTTCCCCTCATCTCCCCTCCTCCTCTACTGTCCTTCCGGCCTATCGTCTTCCCTCCAGCAAAACGATCTATTTTAGGGCCTGGCCTTGTAAAGGCTTTGGCGAAACTGTGGATTCTTGGTGGAAATGTACAGTATTTTGTTTTGCCGTTTGTAGCTTGACGATTCGTTATTTAGGGGAGCAAGATTTTGGGAGGGGAGGGTGACTAGATTATTTAGAAAACAAATTAAATCACAAACTGCACCCCCTTTTTATCTTTCTTCCCTCTCCCACATCCTCTCCTCTCCCTCACCCCCATCTCCACCATCCTCCCTATCTCTCTCCTCCCTCCCCATCCTGTCTCCTCCCTACCCCCATCCTCTCTCCTCCCTACCCCCATCCTCTCTACTTCCTCCCCCATTCTCTCTCCTCTCCCCCTATTCTCTATCAGATAGAGGTCAGAGAGAGAGAGGTCAGAGAGAGAGAGAGTGAGGTCAGAGAGAGAGAGTGAGGTCAGAGAGAGAGAGAGAGAGAGAGAGAGTGAGATCAGAAAGAGAGTGAGGTCAGAGAGAGAGAGAATGAGGTCAGAGAGAGAGAGAGTGAGGTCAGAGAGAGAGAGAGTGAGGTCAGAGAGAGTGAGAGTGTGTGAGAGAGTGAGAGTGTGTGAGAGAGACACCAACTGCGCACTGCAACTGTTAGGTATGTATATACACCTTTGTTTTTACTTTGGGCGCTGCGTAAAAATCCTGATCGCCTTGGGGAGCCTTGAAAAAATCCTGATTGCCTTGGGGAGCCTTGAACCGAAAAAGTTTGGGAACCACTGCTCTATCTCCTCCCTCCCCCAACTTACTCTCTCCTCCCTCACGCCCATCCTCTCTCTCCTCCCTCCCCATCCTCTCTCCTCCCCCACCCTCTTTTCTCCCTCCCCCATTCTCTCTCCCCCATCCCCTCTCCTCCCTCCCCCATCCCCTCTCCTCCCTCCCCATCCTCTCTCTCCTCCCACCCCCCTCTCTGTCCTCACTCCCTCCATTCCCTCTCTCCTCCCTCCCCCCATACTCTCTCCTCTCTCTCCCATCCTCTCTCTCCTCCCTCCCCATCCTCTATCGCTCCACCCTCCCCCCTCCTCTCCCTCTCCTCCCTCCCCCCGAACCCCTCTCTCCTCCCTCCCCTCCATCCTCTCTCTCTTCCATCCCCCCATCCTCTCTCCCTCCCCCAACCTCTCTCTCCTCCCTCCCCCATATCCTCTCTCCTCTCTTCCATCCTATATATATATATATACACATACACACACACAGACACTACACCATACACACACATACCAATCAGTCTACATCTGTGTTGCCCCAAAGGCGGATGCCTGAAAGGGTTCCTACAGAGCTGTTCCCCTCTGCACAGCATGCTAAGGATTAATATCTGCTTTTGCTTAGTACTATATATTTTGTCAACCCCACCCACTGGAATGTTAATGACCCAGGAGGACAAATGACTTTGAAACCACAGCTGCATTCAATCTAAACCTCTTCAGTCTATATCTGCGTCGCCCCAAAGGCCGGACAGCCTTTGGGGCAGCCGATGGGCAGCTAAAGTGTATAAGCCGTTGGCTATCGTTCGGTAATGTTAAAGCTGCTCTATTTCAATCTGAAACTCACCAGCCCTTTCATCCCCTGTACTCAATTTTCCAATTTACCCGGCCTTATAGATTGTAAGCTCCATGAGGCAGGCCCCTTCTAACACATTGCAGGCTTATCCTACCTCTTCTAACACAATTTTAATTTTGTCTGTAAAGGTTACATATGCCAATAATCATATCTCTAACTTTCCATGAAATGTCTGTAAATTGACGGTATGAACTCTGTTCATTTAATGTAACCATGTATTGTTATCATAACTCCGTGCCCAGGACATACTTGAAAACGAGAGGTAACTCTCAATGTATTACTTCCTGGTAAAATATTTTATAAATAAATAAACATGCAACATTAGTGAAACACACGCACACACAGACCATATTCAAATACAGCAGGGCCCCGGGTATACGGCGGGTTCCGTTCCAGGGGCCCGCCGTATAGTGAAAATCGCCGGAAAGCGGATCTGCCGATTTTCAGTGCTGGGCATGCGCAAACCGGCATTTTTTCGCCGTTCTGCGCATGTGCGACCTGTGGTCTCCGCGCACAACCTGCGGTCTGCGCATGTGCACCGGGCGCACCCGCCCGTTCTGCGCATGCGCGAATTCAAATTCAACATGGCGGCCCCCTTCTCGGTGCTGCCGTATCAGCGGATCGCCGAGAAGCGGGGCCCTGCTGTATACACTTATATCCAACATAGTTACATATAGTTACACAGTAGATGAGGTTGAAAAAAGACATAGGTCCATCAAGTTCAACCTATGCTAAATTTAGACAACAGATACTTTATCCTATATCTATACTTACTTATTTATCCAGAGGAAGGCAAACAAAAAATCCCATTAAGGGGAAAAATTAATTCCTTCCTGACTCCAAGAATTGGCAATCGGATTAATCCCTGGATCAACATCCTTCCCATGTATACTTATTTGGTATATCCCTGTATACCATTCCTAGCTAAAAAGATGTCCAACCTTTTTTTGAACAAATCTATTGTATCTGCAATCACAGTCTCCATGGGTAATGAATTCCACATTTTAACTGCCCTTACTGTAAAGAACCCTTTCCTTTGATGCTGGTGAAATTTCCTTTCCTCCAACCTTAAGGGATGGCCCCGAGTCCTTAGTACTGGCTGTGGGATGAATAGTTCTTTTGAAAGCTCTTTGTATTGTCCCCGAATATATTTCTATATAGTTATCATATCCCCTCTTAGACGCCTCTTTTCTAATGTAAATAAATCTAATTTAGCTAGCCTCTCCTCATAAGTTAGATTGTCCATCCCCTTTATTAATTTGGTGGCTCTTCTCTGCACTCTCTCTAGTTCCATAATGTATTTTCTTAGGATTGGTGCCCAAAATTGTACTCCATATTCAAGGTGTGGTCTTACTAGTGCTTTGTAAAGGGGCATAATTATGTTTACTTCCCTTCCATCCATTGCCCGTTTGATGCAAGATAAGATCTTGTTTGCCTTTGCAGCTACTGCATGACTGTGACGGGAGCTTTGTGACAGGCTATTAATAATACACACCAAAATATATATAATATATTTATAACTGGGTCTGAACTGGGACGAGACTTAGATATGATAAAATATAATTTATTCCTTGATAAAGGTGAACACACGAGATATACAAATAACAGGCAAAATATAGACACTTACTTAAAGATGGAAATGATGAAACAGTCACATCTGGACTGGCAGTTCATACAGCAAATCTTCATCACCCCAAGACATGAAAGACCTCTGGCATGAAGACATTGCATAGTATTTCTCTCAGCAATCAAGATGGTATAGTAGAACAATGAGTAAGGGGTGACTCTGGCTTATATACCATTTTAACCCTTCTCTTACATTCAAGATGCCGCGCTGTCTAGCAAACATCTCTTTGAAGCTTCCTGAAGCAGCTTTTGGACTTCCCTTGTTTAGTGTGAAGTATCACATTTAAAAAAACCTTCAGTTTCTTGGTTCCTGCCTCCAACATAAACAATTAGGCAATTTAGCCTTTGATCACCAGGCTATGTAAATTCTAGCAATATATTCTGCTTGCCTATTACCATAACAGAGGGAGTTTGCAGTTTTCAAAATCCCATATACATTGTAAATAACTTCATAACTTCAGTTCAGTAATACTTACTGGCACGTGAGACATATTAATACATTCCGTCACGCTTGACGCTCCCAAAGAGATACATATTGCCGTGTAGTAGTAAAATTAAGGGAGATATTAATATCTGGCTCTTATTATCTGTTAAACCTCAGGTGTCTGTATCCGTTAGTTGCGGGTAAGTCCCACGAATACACATATGTAATTCTTAGCACGTTCAGCCAAGGACATCTCATAATATTCTTATATTTAATAAGGTCACTCATTCTGTAGCCCCACTCCTAAATCAGAGGCGTTTGGGCCAGTCTACCACATGGCAGGATACTATGGTTTGTAAGTGTGAGTTATAACACTCACAATCCGCTCCAGCTTCCTGCAAACAGGTAGCCTTTGATCAGGGGCTGCTTCCTACCTATTTGGTCGCTCTCCTGAGCATTTGCATTTAGTAGGCAGGCATCTTTGAGGGTAATTTAAACAAAGGGCTATAATCACTGTTTTAACATTAACCCTTTCCCTCCCGCAGCAACCCTAGTGTATGTGTGGGTGCAAACAGATGGAAAGCACAATACAGTTACACAGGGGAATAAGCATTTTGATATTGGAGCGAGGTAAAAACACATTACTGGACCTCAGTCCAGTTAACCCCCTGCTTCCCAGGTGAGGGTAGAGGGTGGCCAATTGGGGTGCAACCCCTTTAATCCCGGGCCAAATCCTCACGACCGTCACAATGACATTGGGCACTATTGCTAAGCCTGCAGTCTACAAGCACTCCTAAATCCTTCTCCATCAAGGATTCCCCCAATATATCTCCATTTAAATTGTAAGTCGCCTTTTTATTCTTGCATTCCAAATGCATAACCTTACATTTATCTGTATTAAACCTCATTTGCCATTTACCTGCCCACATTTCCAGTCTCTCCGAGTCCTTCTGAAGAGAAATTACATCCTGTTCTAATTCTATTACCTTACACAATTTAGTATGATCAGCAAAGATGGATACTTTGCTCTCGATCCAATATACAAACACTCTAAATATACAATATATACATGCACATAATGCATGAAATACACACTACAAATACACACACTTACCAGCAGACACACTTACCAACACACACACCAACACACATATCAACACACAGATCTAGGGAGGAGCAACTATGGAGGGCTCTGCAGCACCTGCTGCCGTGGTTAAGCAGCCAGACAGCCCTGCTCTCCTCTCTCCTACCAGCCAGAAGTGTTCTAATGTGATCGGCTCCGCCGCCGGCATCCTCCTCTGATCTCCTCCAACCTCCGATCTCCTCCTACCCGCCCAAACCGGGAGGACACCAGGACAGCTCATTAATAACTGGGACTTTGCTGGGCCATTTTGATAACTGTTGGGACACTGAGACAGCTCATTAAAAAATGGGACTTTCCCAACTAAAGTGGGATGTCTGGTCACCATAGGGGAGGGGGGAAATGCAAAAAGTAGAATTTATATACAACGGCGAAGAAGAGGTTAATGCACCATTAATGCATTACATGTCCCAATGTTAATAAAGAGTTACACAGAAATCCAATAGATGTAGACACCCAGTCTAACTTTTACACTAATCTCTACAGTTTTAAAATGGATAAATAATGCAGTGTTCTATACAGTCTATATATTGCATTGTGATGTCATTCATATTTAAAATGATATGTTTTGCTTTTATAGAACTTTAACAATTCTTCTCTTACAGCACATTAACCGGCGTAACATAATAATGCATTTAAAAACATTTGAAATATTAAAGACATGTACCAAGATCAATCTTACCAGTTTTAAACACGGAATGGGCATGTAAATCTGTCTGCTCTGCTTCAGAAATGCAGCACCTACAACTAAATGATTTAATCTGAGTTATTATTATGGCAATTTGTTTTGCCAAAGTAATACCTTCACCAATATCATTCAAGAACACAGCATCTCTAGTTTAGTACAGTAAGCTTCTCCAATACTTATAAGCAGCAATATGAAATCAAAATCTATACACAGTATGAGCTAGGCCTACGGCTACATCCAACTTGACACATTATATAGTTAAATACTTATCTTTTTATCTTCTCGTGAGTAAAGTCATTTGGTTCTTAAAAGTATTTTAAGCCTATAACCACATCACGGTGTGGCCTTTTCTGTAGTTCCCAACACTGCTGCACCTACAGAAAGCTCTCATAACAGGTAACAGCAGTGTTGGGACCTACACAGGGGCCGTACTGTGATGTGGTTATAGGCTTAAAATACTTTGGCCAAAGAATTGAACTCAATGACCCTTACTTGTGAGAAGATAAACAGATAAGCATTTAACTAAATAATTTGTTGTTACTGTAGATGTAGAAAAATGGAACAATTAGTCCAATGTCAGTGCTCAGAGTATACAGCTCAAGGTCCACAATTTGAGATCTATATGTGGACCATATAATAATTGCTTGGCATAAAGGAATAATAGATCCGGACACAAATATTGTCATACTGTACTGCCGACGAGTATTCTAAAACCAATCTGGGGCAATCACCAACAAGACCCAGGTACATACTGAGTACATGCTGAAAACATGCTGGGTACATGCTGCAACATTTCTGCAGACAGACTAATGGCCCATTGGATTAACAGTGGTGGTCCCTGAATGGGACTGCCAGGGACTCCTGCTGTGTTAATCCGATGGGCCATTAGTCTCTGCAGAAATGTCCCTGAAATGTTTGCAGCATGTATGCAGCATGTACCTGGCTCTTGTTGGTGATAGCTCCAGATTTTCCAAGGCAAGTTTAAGGCAAGTGTTAGAATACTCATCGGCACACCTGTATATAATGGAAAGTCATATTTTACTCCAGATGTAGAGAAAAAGAACCCAGTAATAGCACCCGGATGTATGTGAAACCACAACTATGGCAAGCACAGACACCCTCACGACTCAAAGGTGATTTCTCCTGGAGCTAGACGGAAGACATTCTTGACAAAGCCTTGAGTCTCAAGTAACATATCATAAAAGTTTGTACTCACGACCTTTTTGATCCATGTGTCCAAAGTTGGCGTATCGTTAGATGTAGCACTGGGCCTTGTTGTCTTTTGTTCTATACATGAGATTGCAATCATACTGTAGTAGCACTCTCTTTTGGACACAAATATATATGATGTGGTGGAATTGGGTTCCGAGCTTACAGGGGCTGTGTGTCTCTATGTATGAGCTATACTTGAATTAGTTACAGTTGTGCACATGGGGGTTATGTTACTTCCCTAAAGTAAAGATGTTGGTAACACTTTTGTCACAAGAAATGAGCGCAGTTAGTAGGTGTTTATGGTAGATCCTCAGCTGAATCATCGGAGACATTTCGAAGGTAAGGGACAAACGTCTGGTTGTATTTACTCTTTAGCTCAAATTATTTGAAAACAAAAACAATCATTATATTTTCATTATTTTCTTATGTATCAGCAGTATGGTCCTTCTTTGGAGAATATTAATTTTACCCTGAACACTGCCTTTGATGTGGGTGCACTTGGTTTGAGTCCCAGTGTCAGCTCCCATTGTGACCTTAGCCAAGTCACTTAATCTCCCTGTACCTCAGGCACATAAAATTATATTGTTAAATGCTCAGGACAGGGAATTATTGTAGCCGCAAAACTCTATGTCCAAGCTTCATACATCATCAATGCCATATAAGAAAAAATATATGCACGGTCATTATTATAATTACAACCCGGTACTTTCTTTGTATATATACAAGTGTTGTTTTACCACTAATTCAGTGCTGAACAAATATGGAGATGAACTTCTGTGCTGTCCATTAACCCATCTGCTGGAAGAGGGATTATAGTTTTACCACCCGAAGTAACAGCTGAGATTCTTCTATTGTTTCTTCAGGTTCTATATTTCTGAATAAGATTGCTCGAAAACCCTAACTGGCCTGTTTACTCATTGGGTTTGGGTACATTAGTGCTCCTTCCTCACTTTCACATGGCTTTTGTCTTTTTACTGGCAAATTCATGGGTGTATTAGCTTTAACAACTATTCTTTGTAGTGTTTCAACTATTCTTTGTTTCACTCATTGCATGACAAATCAATTGCTCTAAGTTCTGTGAATTCTTGTTGTATAGTTCAGTTCGTTTTGGAATGACTGTACAGTCTTTTCTTAATTCTACGCCAGCTCCTGCACGTATCAGTTTCTCAAGTCATGGTCAATTTTTAATTGGAAAATCCACACGGACCCCAGAGAATATTTAGGAGTAGATGTGGGGATTCTACCAGGTCTGAAGCTCAGAAATATTACTCTAACCTACCAGCTTTACAATACTCCCCACACATATAACACATCTGATGGTGATAAAGGAGTGTTTGATATTAGGCGACAATGCTGGTTGTGTAGTGGCACACTATTTATTATTTATTTATCAAATGTTTTACCCGGAAGTGATACAGTGAGAGTTACCTCTCGTTTTCAAGTATGTCCTGGGCACAGAGTTATGATGAAAAGATACAGGGTTACAAATACATAGTTACATTAAGTGAACAGGGTTATACATTATATAGAAGACATTGCATGCACAGTTAGAGATAATATATATTATCGGCGTATGTAACAGTTACAGACCAGATTAAAATGTGAGACAGCTTTAGTTTTGAAAGTAATTAGACTGGGGGCGGCTGTGACAGTCTCCAGTAGATTGTTCCAGATGTGGGGTTCACGGAACACTTGGGGTTAGCCATTAAACTGTGATAGTGCCATTCAGGGAACTGAATTCATTTTGAGTTTCTGTGCGATAGTGCCACGATCGGCACTATCGCAGTTTAATGAATAGCCGACACTGACTCTTATGCAATTAAATACACTCATTTTTTTCCTGCACGCTCCATGAAATAAGTAGAGTGTAAATGTTTAAAAAAGTGTAAGAAAGCCTCGTGATGACCTCGTTTTGAACTTATTTGCATGTAAGAAACGGGAGGAAACGATTTGCTGCGTTTATGATAATATTAATAACACTGACGTCAGATATTTATTAATAACGTGGTAACATGAACGTTTTACAGATCTGTAACTTATTTTTGCACATTAGCCATGTATTATGTTTCAAATAGGCCAGTCATAGTTTTGTCAATTTCAATCAAAAAGCATTCCATTGAATTAGGTTTAAATGGAAGGGCTGCATTGGTAGATATTGGTATGTGCATTAAGTGGTCATTATATCAGGGACAACATACATTTACATAACTTGTGTTATGTGTAGTGGAACAAGTGATGCGTCAGTGTACTAATTATTTCCCCGGAAGCAGAATGATTTTGATGCATTTCACTGTTGAGTAGCACAATGTGAGGAGGTAATCTTACGTACAGTGTGAACATTTAAAGAATTGCACTTGAAGTGTGTGAAAATCATGGAGTAATAATGCAATAACCTATCATGAGTTTTATGCATATGTTTTTATTTATAACCCTGAAAGCCGTAGGCATGTCAAGGGAGTTCACAAAGAGGCTGGAGGTGACAAGGGAAGTTAGTAAGAGTAGCTTTAGGTTACTGCTGGAAATTGAAACCTTGGCTGTGTTAGCAGAGCAGCGAGAGGCCCTCTGGTGGATCTGGAAAGAATAAGGTTGATAGTTTTCCAACAATAAGCAAAGTGTAAAATGAATCAGCATTTCTAAGCCTTTATTGCCGCTGGTAAAAAAAAAATATATATATATCACAGCAATGATTTCATTTGTGGTAATTACATTGTGATAGATCACCGGCGTCCAATCCTACATTACTGTGACAAAACGTATCCATAGGAATGAAAATGAATTGGTTGGATTATTCAAAGGTATGCCTCCGTTAAAGTTCAGAACAGCTGGATTTTTAACATAGTGGGAAAGTGTAGAAAGGGTTAAAAGATGTTTTTACAAACAATCATCATTCAGAAATGAATAAAACAGAATGGAATGGTTGTTTTTGTTGTGACCATGCTGATAATTAGTAATGTGCAAAACTGCCCAATTGGTGCTTGTATCATTTTTCACGAGTTATTTTTTTTTTTAACATTTCGCTGGGGGGGGGGGGGGGAGGGTGTAAAAGTAAACAAAATCAGCAGCCTGGGACATTTCCCAAAAACACTCATCTAAACAACACGGGGAGAGATTACACCTGAGATACCTGGGAAATTTACGTAACCAAATGAGATAATATAAATATGCAAATAATTTCCCAGGTATCTCAAGTGTGTTCATGGTATTGCTCCACATTTCTCTCTCTCTCTCGTTCTCTCTCTTGTTCTCATTCTCTCTCTCGTTCTCATTCTCTCTCGTTCTCATTCTTTCTCTCGTTCTCATTCTCTCTCTCGTTCTCATTCTCTCTCTCGTTCTCTCTCATTCTCTCTCTCGATCCACATTTCTCTCTCTCGCTCTCGTTCTCTCTCTTGTTCTCGCTCTCTTGTTCTCTCTTTAGTTCCCGCTCTCGCTCTCGTTCTCGCTTTCATTCTCTCTCTCGATCCACATTTCTCTCTCTCGATCCACATTTCTCTCTCTCGCTCTCGTTCTCTCTCTCATTCTCGCTCTCTTGTTCTCTCTCTAGTTCCCGCTCTTGCTCTCGTTCTCGCTCTCATTCTCTCTCTCTCGTTGTTCTCTCTCTGAATGATAGACAGGGACTGATGTTATACAAAGATAAATGAAGAGAGGTAAGTACAGTAAGTCAGTGGTAGTTCATATAGATGTTATCCAGAGTGGTCTAGGACATTTGGTTACAACTGTTTTGCTGCAACTAAATGACCGCCAGTGCTTCGCCGTGACTCACCACGCCACCAGAAACTGCCACAGCCAGTCGCTTTGCCACTAAGGTAAGTGCCTAAACCCCTTAAATTTAACCCCTACCATAACCGCTAAAACCCTTAAATGAACCCCCTTCTCTCTGTAGCGGAGGATCCGTCTGCGGCGGAACACCGGCGGTGATTTGGTTGCGGTGACACGGCCGCAACCAGATGTCCCATTCCAATCCAGAGATTATTCCCCTGCAATTTGTAACATATTTTAATAGACGTTGTTGCTAAAGTTAGTGTAAATGAAAATGCTAAAGATGGATCAATGATAACACACTGGCATACAAGGGCATACATAATATGTGCATCAATACAATCCACACCATGATAAGTAATTAGCTAAGTTGCCGATCGATTAGTTCTCCAGTGATTGATCGGTGAAGATTCGGCTCAGGGTTCACTAAATGGCTGTCAGTGCCGCAGAAGAGGACGAAAGATGCAAAGTTCTGAGGGGAAAATCATGTGACCAGGCAGTCACTAAATACAATTGGCGCACTGCTAGAGAGAGGGCAGGGCTCAAAAAGGGGTGTGCCAGGGCCTGTTTCAGAAGAGGAAGGGGATGTGACTTTGCAAATGGTTGCTATAGAAACACAAAATGCTTGTTACATTATAATACATTAAAAATGTCATTCAGAGTTGTTCTTTTTTTGTTTTTTGAATGTTACAAGTATATTCTCAATGTATAGAACTGATTTATTTAAAAAAAACATGTAGGATATTGCTTGGTCTGCAGCATTATATATATATATATATATATATATATATATATATATATATATATATGCAAATACAACTGTCTTAGGCAGGTCTGCAACCCCGCCTTTCCCCATTATCACCCAGCATACAGCACTTCCACTGCAGCAAGGGATTTTGGGAAATGACATGCAAATGAGCACACACTGTCACTTTTTGCCTCAAAAACCATTTTTAACATGGTTCCCTATAGGCTTAAGCTTGCTGCATGGTCACAGCTTTGAGCACAGCCAGGGTTAAGGTGCATAACCAGAAAACCACCCACAGACAGCTTTATTGTTTTGAAAATTCTTTTATTATGCAGTGAATCTTTACAACAAGATTATAACAGTACATAAATCATTTTCCAAACGAAAAAAAAACCGCGACGTTAACAACGGCGCAGTGCATATCCCACACAACTCACATACATTTTTATTAATGGTTTCCCCAAAAGTAAAAAAACTGTGACGAACACGGCGGTGCAGTGCATTTATACGTATGCACCGCACCACAGACATGACATATCATACACACATTATCTCTAACTTTATTGCACAGAAAAACTTTTGGGGCGGGGGAGTAAGGGGGGGGGGCGGGGAGGGGGGTGTTTAGTCCTCCTCCTCAGGGCCGTCAAAGATGGAATAGTCCTTGAGCAGGCTGTGGAGCAGCCTGCGACAGTCCTGTACTGACATCCTCTTCTTCCCCTTGATCAAACGTTCCCTGGCGAATAGTAAAACGTCCTTGAAACAGCACATTAGACGCCAACCGGCTTCGATTGCGTCCTTTGTGTGTGTTCCTGTGAAATGTCCGTGGAACACCGAGTAGTACGTGACGCACTTCCTCGGTATATAATCCTTTAAGTCAGTGTCCAGCGCGCACAGCAAGGCCTGCGCAAAGGGGCAGTTCCAGAAGAGGTGTATGATGCTTTCCTCCACTGGGTTGCACCTGGGGCAGTTCCTCACGAGGCTGAGTTTACTCTGGTATTTGTCCACATTCACAGGGAGTCTCCCGTGTATGGCCTGCCAAGCAATGTCTTTGTGTTTGTTCATTAGTCTTTTCGATGCCACATTCCTCCACACCGTTCCAAAGGTGTTGGGGTGGAGACCTGGGACCGATTCCATGATGTCTTTAGCCCTGATCATTTTGTAGATGACCTTGGGCTTCCACAGGTCTGGTTTTACTCCCTCCAGATTGTTCTGCTTCACAAACTTCTTCACGTCCTTGTAGAACTAGGGCGTGCGCCAGCTGTAAGGGATGGAGCTGTCCCACTTGTCCCACCCCAGTGCTCTCC
The DNA here is from genome assembly GCF_040206685.1 of Ascaphus truei. NCBI lineage: Eukaryota > Metazoa > Chordata > Amphibia > Anura > Ascaphidae > Ascaphus > Ascaphus truei. Next base: position 37,332,592 of record NC_134483.1, read on the forward strand.
AGAGCGGCAGGAGTAGGAGGCGGGACATGGAGTAGCCAGAGGAGTCTTTGTCGCAGTCTCTCAGGGTGATCCGCACGCAGTTGCTTACAAAGAAGGCGCGCAGCATAGTGGGGATGTCGGGGATTCCTCTACCCCCCTTGTGCGGCTCTTTGTACATCACCTCGCGCTTTCCCCTCTCAAACTTGGCCCCCCAGACAAAGCGGAACACTGCCATGGAGATCTCCTGGCAGGTCCTGGTCGAAGGCGGGTATGCCTGGGCCACGTACTGCAGGACAGGGAGGATCTCGTTCAGCAGTACCAGCTTTTTCCCCTCATTGGTGAGGGGTCTGAGGCGCCACAATCCGATCTTCTGCTTTACCTTGTTCAGCCTCTCATTCCAGCTCTTCAGGGCAGCGGCCTCGCTCCCCACACCAAACCAGACTCCAAGGATTTGAATGAGGCCTGCTCTGATGGGGAAGGGGAGGGGGTCGGCAGTCAGGTTCCAAAGCCCAAATAGCTTGGTCTCTGACTTCCCGCAGTTGACTTTTGCTCCTGAAGCTTTCCCGAAATCCTCGCACGTCTGGACCAGCGTCTTCACCGACCGGCTATCTGCGCAGAAGATGGTGACGTCATCCATGTACAGCGAGCACTTCACTTCGCGTCTCTGGGGTCCTGGCACGACGATCCCTATGATCTCTGCGTCTCGTCTGATGCACTGGGCGAAGAGCTCTATACAACAGACAAAAAGGAGAGGTGAAAGAGGGCAGCCCTGCCTAACCCCTGAGAGGACAGGGAAGGGGTTAGTCTTCCATCCGTTCACGATCGCCACACTGCAAATGTCAAGGTACATCAGGTTAACATAAGAACAGAACATCTCCCCCATCCCATACTCACGCTGCAGGCCCTCGAACTCCCCCTTCCTCTCACACGCCAGGCGTCTGCCCTTTACCTGCAGGAAGCAACGGATCCTTATCTTCGTGAATTCCCACAACTCTGCAGTGCTGGGGAAACAGGCCTTTTCTTCTTTCCATGCTGTGTATGCTGTTCTCAGCTCCTCCATGATCTCTTCCCTTTCCAGCAGTGCGCAGTTCAGCTTCCAGGATCCTGGCCCTGGGGGGAAACCTCCTCCCAAGCTCCCCTGGTTTGAATGGCTCTGTGGTCAGAGAAATGTACTGCGACCATGGAGTGCTGTCTGTGCTGTACCTGCTTGGTGGTCAACAGGAAGTCAATCCGAGAACGCACGGAACCATTTGGGTGGCACCAAGAGTAGTTTGCGGCGCCTGCTCCCATAGATCCCACCACGTCCTTCAGGGATGCCTCCCCAATCATCGCCGTGAGTAGCCTGGATGTCACATCTATCTTTGATGATTTGCTTGGGGGCACGCGCCCCCCCACCTCAATCGTGCAGTTGAAATCCCCACCCATCACCACTGCCCTGGAGGTTGCGAGCCAAGGGCGAAGATGCTGGAAAAGTTCCAAGCGCTCATTTCTCCGGGGGGCGGCGTACACATTGATGAGCCTAATCGGCTCCCCTGCCCACGACCGTCTACGACCAGTAGTCTGCCGCAGACGAGTTCATGGACAGAATCAACAGTGAAACATCTCCCCCGGAATAAAATGGCTACACCCGCGTTCCTGCACCCGTTCCCCCCAGACCAGTAGGAGGGGCCGTGAGACCACTGCCCGCTTAGGTGCCTGTAGGATCGAGAAAAAGGTAAGGCACATTCCTGTAGCATATACACATCACATTTCTGTAAAGAAAGGAATGTTAGTACTCTGGCACGTCTCATCCGCTCTCCTATGCTCCTTACGTTAATGGAGAAAATGTTAAAAGACGCCATTAGTTTGGGGATAAAGGGTTGGACAGAGATGCAGTGATACTAGTTACCATCCTCGCTGGCGTGGGTGGTCTTGTTGATCTCCTCGCACAGCTGGACTAGCAGATCCATGGTATGCCCAAGGTTGTCATGGAGGAGGAGGGTCTCTGCTGCCTCTCGCCCCTCTCTTATGAGCTCTTCCACGGTCACCTGTGTCTCGCTAGGTGGCTGTTCTAAAATGGCCGCCTGCTCCTCTGCAATGGCTGCCTCCTGCATCTCTGCTTCCTCCTCCTCCAGGTTGCTTTCAAGGTCACTGTCAGCGTCGCTGGAAGTGGGTGAGTCGCCGATTTGCATTTGGGCTCTCTTCTGCTCCAGCCCCTGGTGCGGGCTATCTGTCTCAGGGACTCTCCGCTTTATTCCCTGCTTCTCCGTTCCGGTCTGAGCTATGGGGGCGGTATCTGTAGCAAGGGAGGAAGAGGGAGGGTGTGCAACAGCCTCGGGGCTGGGGAGAGGTGTTACAGAGGGAGGGGCTGCAGCCTCATGGAGGGTGGGGGGGGCTGCAGTGGAGGGTTGGGAGGAGGGGGCAAGGGGTGGTGGGTGGGCGGGGAGGGTTGAGGTAGGGGGGAGGGTGGGGGTTGCAGCAGCAGTGGGTGTGGGAGGGAGTGTTGCTGCAGGGGTGAGGGTTTGAAGGGGTGGGGGCTGCTACTGAAGGGGCAGCGGGCTCAGGAGCCGCAGCGGGCGCTGCTTGGGTGGCCTCCTTTTCCCTTTGCTCCTTCTGATACTTACCCCCTTGTGCCTTTACGGGTTGGTTTGCAGGGGGCTTCTTGGCTGCCTTCTGGGTTGCTGTCAGGGGCGCGCCCGGTGTTGCGCCTTTCGCCGCGGCCTCTGCGTAGCTCCTGACCCTCAGCTGGCAGTCCCGGAACATGTGGGTTGTCTCTCCGCACAGGTCGCAGGTTTTCTGGCGGGGACAATCCTTTGTTTCGTGTCCGGTGTTCTTGCAGTTTCTGCTGGCTTTCAGGGTGCACTGTTTCCACTGATGCCCCAGGTTCCCGCAATTACCGCAGGTCTGGGGCTGGTCAGGGTAAAAGATCCTCCCTGAGCTGCCCGCAAGTGAAAAACTGGGAGGGAGGTGGTGCAGCCGATCTACCGCTTCTGGATTTGGCAACAAGCGAACTACCATGCTCCACTTTCCCACCCAGTACCCCAACTTGTCCTTGATCCTGCTCGGCTCCTTCACCACAGTGCAAGAGCGCCGCAGAAAGGTAGCAATATCCTTTCCAGGGATATGGGGGTTCCTCACCGTCACAGTGATCCTCTTCTCGTCCCTCTGGATAGGGCAGTTCACGTCGAACTCTGAGAAGGGGACCTCCTGTTTCAGGGTCTGGAAAGCCTCCCAGTACCTCCTGCAGGCTCCCGCCGTGGCAAAGATGACGAAAAACAGGCCACCCCTGAGGTCCTGGATGCTCAGGATCTCGTCCGGAGTAAAGCCTGCTTTGCTCACCAGCTCCTTGGCAAAGGTCTCAGCGTCCAATAGAGGGCGCTGTCCGTCGACCTCCCTCAGCTGCATCACCACCGTCTGCCTCATCCAGGGTTCCAGGCGGGGAATCCTCCTGTTGCTGCTGCTCCCAGCTCCAGGGTTGGAGCTGGGGCCGCCGCTGCTGGTGCTGGCAGTGGGCGTGAGGCTGCTGGGGGGGGCAACGTCACCTGAGCCGCTGGAACTGGTAGCCGCTGGGCCTCCTCCGTCCGTCTCCTGGCTGCTGGGGGCCGTCTCCGGGGGTGCAGTGTGCTTCTCCTTCTTCGTCTTCTTCTTCTCCTTGCTCAGGGTGGTCCCAGCGGGCTCCGTGGCGACCTCTATCCTCTCCGTTCCGGTCTGGGGGGCCGCTGTTGCCATCCTTCTCGTCGCAGGGGGGTAGAGCTTCGCCGTTCCTCGTAGCCCGGTGGTCCTGTCTCTTGGTCCTGAATCGCCCAGAGGTCAGGTGAGTCACCGTCTCTCTCTCGTGTTTCCGAATCACCACCGACAGACAGCTGTTTCGACCTTGATGGGTCTCATCAGTGTGGGGTTGATTTTAACTGGGTATGCATAGAGGCTATGGGATAGGCTATACCATAATACTGAGTTAAGTTATGGTGAGTAAAAAAAGTGCCAAAAACCCTCCACAGGAAAGCAAATATGCAAATACAACTGTATGCCCATCTGCATGTCTTATTATATATATATGTATTATGGTATATATATATATATATATATATATATATATATATATATATATATATATATATATCAAAACGCACAGATAAGCCTGCAACTAACTAGACGAAATAACTTTAAATTGCTATAATCAAAAAGTAAGATCAAATAAATAATTATAATGACCTGATGACTGTGCTGGGGACAAAATAGTTAATGGGAGAAAAAAGAAAAAGAATACCACCAAAAGCACTCTTGCAATAATAAATAATGATAGGATTTATTTAATGAAAAAACACATGAATTATACAATATTAAAACAGTCCCCTCGGAACCTATTTTGTTGCTGGTTGTTGAGTGGTGTTATCTATACAGATAGATTCAATGTCCAATTTTTACTAACCCTCCTTTTTTGACCGGCCGGTCTTGGGTTATATGAGTAGGTTATTTACATTTTCTGGTGTTATTTAACTTACATACTATTATCCATTGCAGTATACATTATACTTTAATCAATTTTTGTGCATCAACCAGAATCCATGTTTTCGGGGTTCCGAGGGGACTGTTTTAATATTGTATAATCCATGTGTTTTTTCATTGAATAAATCCTATCATTATTTATTATTGCTAGAGTGCTTTTGGTGGGATTCTTTTTCTTTTTTCTCCTATATATATATATATGTAGAGGTATCAGTACCGTGTTAGCCGAGCTTCAATAATCAAAAAATAAATAGATGATACCGTTCTGTGGCTAACAAAATGCTTTTATTTGTGCGAGCTTTCGAGATACACTGATCTCTTGTTCCGGCGATGTTACAATGAATGAAGCAAGCAAAAGCTATACTTAAAAACAGTGTCTCTTGGAATGTTATCTGTGCTAGTCCTTCCCCCGGTGTGGATGTGTGTTTTATGGCTAGAGGTGTCAAAAGGTTCCTGAAAGCAAGTGATGTAAGAGTATGTGTGTGTATCTGTGTGAATATAAATGAATGGAGAGCCCACAGTATATACAGTGCTTTACAAAAGGTGTGTGTAGAGTGGGAGTGGATATAAATGGTGTGGGTAGGTGTGGAAATGTGAGAGATTGTAGCACAACTAAAAGTGTGTGTGGATACTATGTGGTCCTTATAGGTGTATAGGGATGGAAAAACAAGGAGTATGTGTAATAGACAGCTGTGTGTGCATACATATAGCACAGTATGTACAGACATGGCTTATAGCGCTCATGGGAAGAGAGTTCACTTGTGTCAGTAATGACTCATAAAATTTCGATCTCTGTTTAGGCCACTGCTAAGTGTCCCGAACAGTTGCATAATTTTATATTTTAAAAATATATTATTATTATTATTAAATATTAAACTTGCTTTTTTGTTCATTTAAGCACCAGTTTAGTTATGTAGTAGCCTCATAATAGATAATAAATCTTCTATTTATTGCAGACTGTTGTGATGTAATATGTGGCAGGCAGACAGAAATGTATGTTCTAAAGAAGGGATCATAGCAGGACGACATCATGTAGTGTGCGATGCTTAAACTTGTATTCTAGTATATTGTACAGACAATTGAAAGAAAAGACAGTACAACTGCTCCACAAAAGACTAGCAATGAAAATCCCTTTGACTAAATCCTCAAAATAAATTCGCATTTTCTCTCGCCTGATTTGTAAGCAGTAAACAATTATATCATATTTAATGGGATTAAACTCCCTAATGCTGGAAAAAAAGAGTTGGTCTTTGGAAACTTGTTAATCCCAACGCCTGCAGCCAATACAAAGGATTACAATGTATGGAAGTTATTGAAAATAATGTGCTTTTATAAACAGCATGTGAATGTAATTTCCATGCTTTAGAAATGGGACGGGGTTGTATTACTCAGATTACTAAATCTTGACTGTCACTCATATCTATGTATGCAATGAATAGATTATAATACATTGTGCATTGTTACCTGAAACATAGTAACCATTTTATCAGGTCGGAATGAAATAATAGATTTGTGACTTCCCAGCAAAATTGCAATCCCCATATTAACATTTTTATCTTCAGATTTAAGGCAATTAGTCCTTATTTCCACATTTAAAAGTAGTCATTCATGTTTGTAGCAGAGAAATATGCATTACATACTGCACTGTATAATGATGCTAATCCTCCATGTGCTCTTCCTTGTGCTACAATATCCTTACTATACCTCATAGTGTCTGTCTTCCTAGTACTGCCCACTCCTAACAGCTTTGGCCAGAGGAAATGACTTCCCTACAGAGTTTCTGTTAACAGGATGTCTATAGCAGGGGAGGCAACTCCAGTCCTCAAGGGAACAGGCCAGGTGATCAGGATATCCCTGCTTAAGCACAGGTTGCTCAAGTCTTTGATTGAGCCACGGATTGAAGCACCTGTGCTGAAGCAGGGACTGATTGAGCCACCTGTGCTGAAGCTAGGATATCCTGAAAACATGATATTTTGGCAGATGGCAGATATGGTGTTGCCATCTTTGACTAAAGGCTAAACTGGAGATAACATTTTTACATTGAATTCTTACCTTTGGTGGCGGCGTCTCCTGGCATCCTTCCGACATCCTTCCTACATCTTCATGGCATCTCCATCCTGCAACTGCTGTCAATGTGGCTGTGCCATGACAACGGGCTGTGCCGTATCGTGCCAATGCATCACGTGACGTCACATTGACATGGCAACGAGGCACCGCCTGACGTCATAGTATCCCGTTGTCATGGCAAGGGGCGGCATGTGACGCCTAGGAGCTATATTGACAGCAGTTGCAGCGGGAGATGCCGGGAGGATGCCAGAGGACTCCGGAAGACGGCGCCACCCAGAGGTTTAATAGGTAAACCCATAGCCCGGAGATACGTGGCCAACCCATAGTGGTGGAAGGCAACCTTGCCTATCGGTGGTCCTTGAGGACTGGAGTTGGCATCCCCTGGTCTATAGGGACAGGAGGAATGAAATGGTCCTCAAATGTGTTTTGTCCTTGGAACCCCCATTTTGTTTTCAGTCCTCAAGAAGATGGCCAAAGTTTAGGGATTGTAACCTCAAACAAAGAATATATTATTTGGGTTATTGATAAAGGGAAACTGCCTTCTGTTCTGTCATTCTCTCTCTCCCCCTCCCCCCCCCAACCCCACCCCCGGCCCAATTTCTGTCTTCCTGTAAGCACTCCATGTTCTTGCTTATTTCTGTATCACCCAATGACTCTCTTGTCCCTCTGATCCCCTCTTTGAGGTCTCTACCATCTCTGTATGGGGAGTAGATGGGGCAACTCTGGATGTGATGTAGGAAAATTAGATTTATTATATGAGTAATAGCAAATATGTAAAGAGACAATATTTTTTGTTTCTCTTTCCTTCCTTCAGCTTAATAAATATGTTTTTAATTCAACTAAATTCTGCTTGATACTTATATAGAGCGTTCATTTTTGAAAGGTGGAATAGATGGGTCATCTTCAACATTAGCTCCTTTCTGTTATTTAGGCAAATTGGTTTATACTATATGAAGAACTGCCCAGGGGTGCGCAAACTGGGGGGCGCAAGATTTTTCAGGGAGGTAACACGGTTGCAGAGGCCCTGCGCTCTTTCCCAAAGCATTTAAATTAAATGCCGGGGGATCGGGTGAAGCCTCTGAAAACGTCCCTTACCTTGTCTTCAGCGACACATCGCCGTGGTAACGCAGCGTCATTTGACGCCGAAGACAAGGTAAGGAGAGGGGAGCAAGCAGTGGGGTGAGAGCAAGCAGGGGGGCACAGGGGGAAACATTTGCGTTCCCCTGCTGTAACCGACTGTGCACCAGTTGGGCAGTGAACCCCTTTTCTCTGAGGTCTTAACATATCTTTTGACAGCCAGCCAGCAATTAAACTGCAGTTTTTGTGGCCACCACTGCTGCTGTAGCACAGTATTTGTATCATAATATTGTGTGATGCGCTCGTGATCCATGGCTAACACAATGCACTGCTTCAGCAGAGTATATATTATGCATCCGTGGCCAGTAATTAGTTGAAATGAAAGATTCGTTTCACCACATACAGTATGCAACAGACACTTTTGCCTCATAACAAACTCCTTTTCCCCTTTGCTAAGAGTTTCTCTCATTAATTTCTCTCTAGGTAATTGTCCAATTATATGTAATCAGTGGTAGAATTGAGTGTGGGTCCTTTGTGTTGTGGGTGATTGCAGCTTTTTGCCTTTGGAACAGTTCAAGGCTGTTGTGACAACAGAAGTGTTAAGAGAATCTGGCATTGCTTGTGAGTATAAATCCCTAGCACCAAAAGTCCTATTGCATAGCCAATCTCCTTTTGAGGTTTAAATGTACTGTAAGCATGAAATAGAAAAGCAGAGAGAGGCCTTTAATTTTGTAAAACATGAGGATGACATTAAAAGTGCAGTTACCCCCCCCCTACCCCCCCCCCCCCAAAAAAAAATTGACCTACTGTATCTGGAAAGAGAGCTTAATGTGGTATTTCCAGGACACGGAGAAAGGTGGCAGCCGGGAATATAACAATGAGCAGCTTTTGATTAATTAGGTATAGAAGTCAACTGGGGTAGATAATGCTACAGTATATAATAGGGTTGGCCAAACTTAGTCCTCAAGAGTCACCAACAGACCAGGTTTTAAGGATATCCCTGCTTCAGCACACACCGCTCAATTAAAATGACTGAGCCCCTGATTGAGTCACCTGTGCTAAAGCAGGGATATCCTTAAAACCTGGTCTGCTCTTGCGGACGGAGTTTGGCCACCTCTATTATATAAATCCATTGTCATATTGTATCTCCACTTCACTGCAAATATAATGTCTTCCTATTCCCATAGCCCAGAAGTCTCTCGTCTTCACACTCATTTCTTATCCATCTGCATTTCCCTTTTTCATTTTATTATTGTACCATTTGCCAAGGCAGCTCGCACCTCTATTCAATTCCTGGCCCACTTCCAGGCCCCTTTCTTGCATCTATGTCCCTTTCTGTATATGTATGTATGTATATGGTAATTTATGTAGTGCCCACAGCTGTGTTGTACAGTAGAGACAATGCAGTACAGGGAATTATAATACAATAAGTGCATCTGCATATTCAGACTTACTAGGACAAGAGCCTTGTTTAAATATTCCTATTTATTTTGTAAAAAGTCTGCCTGAAGAAAAGACCATAGTTTTCCCGAAAGCTTGCACTCTTTTTAACTAGTCATTACAGGCATCACTTCTACCTAACTTTTTTTTCTATCACAAATGTATTGTGATCTACAATAAAAATAAAATCGGAAAAAATGCAAATGAGAATTTCATACTGAAAATACACTCACCTCACATAAGATCCTCTGCTGTTAAAACGATTATGCTGGATTTAGAATGTCAATAGACCTGTCAGATTATGAATATGGCAGTGATACAGTAGTTGGGAAATGCTATTAATGTGCCATTGTGAAAGGATTTTACCCTTTATTTATTTTGTAGCACCATTCATTTTTACCATAAATGTGAGCTTAAAAAATATCAAGCTAAATTCTTCTCTATATAAAAAAAAAGGTTATTTTTTTTAGAAATAAGCACTAACCTGTTGGTAACTAAAGATGTGGTTGTACTTTTAATAGGACTGGTTCAAACTTGCTATTTTTAGAGACCCTTTCATTGTTTCTTATATTGGATAGATGAAATCCTAAGTAAGCACTTAAAGTAGCGATGCTGCATTTTTATTGAACAATTACGTATTAAACACTGCTCTGGTGTAGAGTGAAGAAGGATACGCTACGTGAGCTGAGGATCAGGATCTCTGTGTCGCACTTGTTACTAGTGATACTTGTTACTACTCAACGACTGAGCCACTGATTGAGCCACCTGTGCTGGTGGCTATTCTGGCAGGGGGTAGCCTTAAACCCAGACCTGTTGGTGGCCCTTCAGGCCTCGAGTTGCCTACGCCTGCAATACGTTAACGAGATGCACTCAATGATCATGGTGATTGTTAGTGAATAGTCCCACAGCCCATGACTCAGTGTTGTATTACTCTCAGGGAACATGAAATGATTCAATGGATGATGGGGGGAAAAAAGCAAGGTCTTAAATAGGGAATGTGTGTGGGAATATACGGTTGATGTATTCCACGTAACTACCTCAATGTTATATGTCACATTCCTTGTCTGGTGCCACCGAATGTGAAATAAAACGATTTTTTTCTCCTTGTAAGGAATTGACAGTGTACATACTGCAGAAAAAAAGCACCAAAACAGCTTTATGATATGTAGAACTGTTACTAACATTCCACCCTAATTAGAAGAAACAATGTTTAGATGCCACATCTATCCAGTCGTTTTCAATTGTCTGATTTGTGCAAGGAACTGAAAATAACTCAATTGAAATAAAAGCTTAGTCTGTGAGTTAGTGAGATTTCACTCACAAGTTTTCACCGGCTCAGTTGCCTTTACTTTCAAATAATTTTACCCCCCTCGTACCACTCTAACTAATACTACGTCTCTTTAAAAGGAGAACAACCCTTCTCAATGCAAAGTAGAAAAGGCACAAGATAGTCATGAGTGTTTTCGCAAGTTGTCTTTCACAAGTCCCCGAGCCTTCTTTATTCGCCCCGTTGTCATGTCACACATCGGTGGTTAAGCTACAGACAAGGATTCTGGGTAGTGACATGCAAATACTCACCCAGAAGCCAGACGGCGTGTCAGTGCTAAGTTACTATCCACTTTATTACATTGATTCCCTAGACAGGGTTTGCCTGCTGAATTACACAGCTAAACAGGAGTAGTGGACTCACTCAAAAGCAGCTGCTCCAGGTGTCAGCTTTAGTCACTGTTTCTGCATTGTGAAGCTGGCAGTGGTGATAAACCAGACACAATCAGGTTATCACACCATCTATAAAAGTAAAGTGTAGATATGAAACACTATTTTATTTTATTATTATTATTATTATTATTATTATTATTATTATTCAAACAGATATTGTATATAAAGAACACAAAACACAAATTAAAACACATCACAGCTATATGATTAAATGGGCAGAAGATTTGAATGCAGAGATCGATAGAGAAGATTGGGAGGATATCTGGGAAGCAGCTTCAAAAACATCAATCTGTACCACTATTAAGGAGAATATTTATAAAATTTTGTTTCATTGGTACCTAACCCCAAGCAGGCTGAGCCAGATTTTCCCCGGGTCCCCGGATTTGTGCTGGAGGGGATGCGGGCAAAAAGGAGATATGGCTCATATTTGGTGGAATTGTCCAAAAATTCAGGTATTCTGGGTCATGATTCAAACATTGATCCGAGAGTACCTGGGGGTGGAGGTGGAGGTGGAGGTGGAACCGCTGACCATGGTGCTGGCCAAACAAATCGAAGATCTGGAAACGGCGGAAAGTAAAATGACAATTCACGTGTTTACGGCAGCCCGCTGTGCTATTGCAGCGGCCTGGAAAAAGGTGAACGCGCCCTCTAGACAGACGGTGTTACGGAGACTAAGGGAAATAAAAATGATGGAGCTCCTTTCAGCGCAATTGAGCCAAAAACTTGACAAATTTCACAAAATCTGGGAAATTTGGCCTGGCAATTAGGAACACATAGACATAACTACAGAGAAACTAGATAAATGGGCTTCTCCCCGCTCCCCCCCCCTTTCTTTCTCTTCTTTTCTCTGTTCTTCTCTATTCTTTTCTAAATTCTACGAGAGTCACGCAAGGAAGCGGCTGCTTCCCTAGCACAGCCTAAGATGTGGAAACAGATCATATTAACACAAAAACTATGTTAAAACGAATATTTTATTTAAGCACTGATAACGAATTGTAGAGGTTTTTTTTTGTTTTAAACGCAACTGGTAATACTTGAACAATATATGTGTACCAATGTTGAATATTTGTTGTGTCTCTCCAAAACAATAAAAAAAATTGAAGCAAAAATAAACACATTACTCAAAATCATAAAAAGAAATAATCTGCTACAATGAATTGTACAAACATATACTCTGAGAGGATGATACAGATGCATAAGGAGACTTACAGTAACATCAGCCCTTTGTCAAACATCCTAGGATATTGATCATTTTACTCCAATCAATTTATTTGCAATAATAGATATTTGCTCTTCATATTTGTTTCATTTTTTAAAAACATCTTTTTGACCCTTAATACCCCCGGGGTCACTGTGTGTCCTAGTGGTAAAAAAGAGACTAGCAGTCAGTCATAACAATATTTAGAGTGATAATACGGACCCTAACATGTTACAAAATAAAGAAACAAAGCATAGTTTTAGTTAAAAAAAGGAAGTAAAAAGGGGAATTTTACAATTATTTAGATTTACCTAACTTTTAACTCAATAAAACCCCTTTAATACTGGTATCTTCGGCTGTGTAAAATATTTAGAATTGTATTGTTTAAAACCAAGCAGATCATTAAAATGGTAGCACTCGGCATTCTTATTTCTAGTTCATTACATTAAATTAAATTCACTATTAAGTAGAAACATAACAGCAACAATACAACTTCAGATCTGTTTTTAATAGTCTTAAATGGGCTTGTTCTATTTTGTTCATTTGCAAAGACAAGACAGGCTCTTCATTACGATATAGTAAGTACTAGTAGTTATGCCAATCAAGGCACCAGTTCATCTTGGAACACATATTTCCAGACAGATTTGGAGCACGCAAGTCTCACTGGTGCTTGAAATAAAATGTATGTTTTACAGCAACAAAATAAAATAATTAATAATTAGTTTAATAGTGTTCCTGTTATTCAGGTGATCAAATGATAATGCAAGATAAAAAAAAGCAATAAAACAGCACAAGGCATAAGAAGTAAATACGGAAAACAGCCCCTGTTCTAAAGACCTTGCAATGTATACGGTACAGTACACGGTATAGTATGGCAAAATGTAAAGCATTGAATATATATATAAAATGGAAATATTACTGTGTGCTCATTTGCATGTCTTAGTCAGGTCTGCAACCCTGCCTTTCACCATTATCACCCAGCATACAGTGCTTCCACTGCAGCAACGGATTTTGGGAAATGACATGCAAATGAGCACACAATGCCACCTTTTGCTTCAAAACCATATAACATGGTCCCCTATAAGCGTATGCTTGCTGCATCTCACAGCTTTTGAGCACAGCCAGGGTTAAAAAAATAAATTAAAAAAAATATATATATATATATATATATATATATATATATATATATATATATATATATATATAATACTGAGTTAAGTTATGGTGAGTAAAAAAAAGTGACAAAAACCCTCCACAGGAAAGCAAATATGCAAATATAGCTGTATGCTCATCTGCATGTCTTAGGCAGGTCTGCAACCCTGCCTTTCCCCATTATCACCCAGCATACAGCACTTCCACTGCAGCAAGGGATTCTGGGAAGTGACACTGTGTGCTCATTTGCATGTCATTTCCCAGAATCCCTTGCTGCAGTGGAAGTTCTGTATGCTGGGTGATAATGGGGAAAGGCGGGGTTGCAGACCTGCCTAAGACATGCAGATGAGCATACAGCTATATTTGTATATATATATATATATATATATATATATATATATATATATATATATATATTGATATAACCCTTTAAGAAATTATCCAGCACATTTTTAGAGCAACAGAGAGAATGCAGGCCAAAGAGACATAAGAGTGGTAATTTCTGTTTCTTTTCAATTTACCGAAATAATCTACCATCTTCAAAAGAAGGTCCAATCAGTTCACAGTATTGTACAATGCATGATGAAAGGTCGGGAGTCACAGTCACGATGTAGTACACCATGCCCAATCTCGACAGTAACTTCCATTGACTAGAATTGCTGTTACCGCCACAGCGGGCACAATGTCTTGCATCGCGGGTTTATAACTTTCGGACAAAGTATTCATTCAAACTGTTGAAGCAGCAGGACTACAACTTACCGACTTCACTGCCACAGCCAGAGGTTGCTGGCAGCTGCTTTAATTGCACACAAGCAGCACTTGTATTGGCATTGTACAGTCGATGTTGTATAAGGGTTGTACTAAAGAATAGAAAGTAAATCAATAAATAATGAAAGGTAATAATTGAACTGCATTTTCAGCATCACTGCAGATTCTGAATTATATTCTACGGCAGGTGTTCAAATAAAGTTAAAAAAAAGAAAAATAGAATTTAGCAGCTTGAGAAATCCTCTGCACAGTATGCAGACTTCCACTTGTGTTTAGATAATCACTTCCTCTTGCTGCTCCCTTTCAATGGGCTGATCCACTTCCAGAAAGGTGTAAACCCAGATAGATGTAAAGGAGAATAAAGGAAACGCACGGAGGTAAGTGTTTGAAATTGGGTTACAAGCTTGAAGGATAAATATTCTTACTTACAGAACTGTACAATAAATACACCTATTGCATGGTCACTGACAAATGTCAGGTAGGATAACAGATGATTGGATTATGTTGGGATAAAAGGATTATAATCCAATCTACCAATTAATGGTTGCCAGGTGTTTGGTTTGTCTGTATGGGTTGGGAAATTAGTTGGATCAAATTTAGTGACTTGAATTGTGTCCAGATTGTGTTGTTTTTAGGGTCAAGCCAATTAAGTTGGAAATCCCCAAGAATGCAAAGCTTACTCTTCCCATTCAGAGAGGAATTTGTGCCAAGAAAGTGAGTGATATCAGTCAGGGATTGTAGTGACAATGTAGGGGGGTGGTAGATGCCAGCAATAAGAATGGGCTAGAAATGGGGAGGCAAATTTTACAACTAGGATTTCAAGAGATTGGGTTTGAGAGGCAATTTAGCAGCATAAACTGTAATGAGTCTTCAATATAAAATAACACAGTTCCTCCTCTTTTTTACATCTCTTTCCTAAAAACGGACTATTCCTGAATGGAGACATTAAGGGTTTTAAGAGTTTGCCATGTTTCGGTGAGAATGATTGCTTTAGGCTTATGCAAAAGACACCATGCTTAGTTCTTCCAGTGCGGACAGCAGGCTTTGGATATTTATACAGTATGGCGACAGAGAGATATTTTTGGCATGTGGAAGGGGTATTAGGAGTATGGGGAAGAGTTGAAAAGGAGAGGCCTGGGTTGAGTTCAATATCCCCTAAAGAGAGCACCAGTATAAATAGAAATGTAAGTAATTGTTTGCTGGCTGCAAAGTTGCAATGTTTGCCATTAGAATGGGGGGTGCCAGGTGTGCTGGGTTTCAGAGTTCTCCAACAACATTCAGTAGATAATGCAATATTGTCTTCATTGTAAGTGTGGATATTTCTCCTTCATGTTTTTAATACAATTTCAAACACTAGCCTTGGCGTGTCTCCTTTTCTTCTCTTTTATCTTTGTTAGCCGTTCCTTTTACTGTTACGACAAAGGCAGTAAATATGAATCACAATATGGCATCAATAAAAGATCTGCAACTGAACCTGAAGCTGCAAAGAAAATCCATCCCAGTTACCTATGAACCTTTCTACCATTGGCACAGCAGTTTAGTAATAGTAATAATTGGTCATTAATAAATAGCACCTATTAAAAAGTTAATAAAATATGGTCTGTATTTGTTTCATGTGATATCGATCAAATTAAAACGCAGCTATCTTTCTTTTAATGATCTGTTTTTATCATAGTGTATTAGTTATGTCATGCAATGTTCTGGTGATATATATATATATATATATATATATATACACACTGTATATGACTATATATATATATATATATATATATATATACACACTGTATATGACTATATATATATATATATATATATATATATATATGTGACAGAATTATAGACAGCGCCCCTTACCAAACACACCAAAACTGCTGCAACGCTGATATATGTGGTAGGTGTTTGCACCAGGTGGATAAATTAAGTTCAAACAGATAAATATTAATATAAAAAGTGGCAGGGGCCGTATGTATGCCCAATTGATAATATTATAAAAAAAAAATTATTAATAAAAAATGTTAAAAAGAAAAAGTGTGCATATACATCAAAAAGAAAAATAGAAAAATATGAACTAAAATTGATTCAAATTCTATCAAAATTAGAGGACAAAAGAATAACTGTGCAATTAACATAAATAACTAAAAATATGCAAGGTCCAACCTAACCTAAATTGTGAATTACATTCAAGTCATAACAAATAGTGGACCGAAAACAATAATATTCAAAAAAAATAAAATTTATTGTAAAGCAATTATGAATGTTCACAAAAAATACTTAAGTCTTCAGATTGTCCAGGATTTATGAATCACAAAAGTACAGGCTGCTTCTTCTTGGGTTCACCGAACTCCCACAGCACCTATTTGGAAAAAAGAGAAAAGAAGCGCCCGATCCTTGTGTAAAATCAGATAAGAATTTTAATACATCACGGACAAGACAAATGCACACTTACAATTTGTCTGATAAAATCAGGCATATTATGGGACCAGCCCATGCACCAACTGAAGACCATGATCGCCTCTGTGTATAATGAAGTCCTTTGAAGTGCTGGATCTTGTGTCTGTATCAGCCGTTGTTCCAGAGAGTTGTCCCATAGAGTAAGGGAATCTGTACTTTCCTTTGCGGCTGCTTAGTTGTAGCGTGCGGCCGCCATTCACCTCTCTCGTGGAGCACTGGGACCCGGAAGGGACTTCACACACGTCTCTGCGTCTCTGCGTCTTCACGTTGGTAACTGGGAGCTGCTCGACCACCGTAGGTTCACTACCACATATCCCTACGCGTTTCTTCCGTCCTTGCGGATTTCATCAGGGGATCCCACGGTGGTCGAGCAGCTCCCAGCACTTCAAAGGACTTCATTATACACAGAGGCGATCGTGGTCTTCAGTTGGTGCATGGGCTGGTCCCATAATATGCCTGATTTTATCAGACAAATTGTAAGTGTGCATTTGTCTTGTCCGTGATGTATTAAAATTCTTATCTGATTTTACACAAGGATCGGGCGCTTGTTTTCTCTTTTTTCCAAATATATATATATATATATATATATATATATACACACTGTATATGGCTATATATATATAGTCATTGGTATGGAGATTTGCACTCACGTTTGTAAGAAGGCAGATGCTTGTCCCATATTGAGCATATAGACATGTGGTAACCAGGAAAATCCTGATGACAAAAGACAGCACACCGCAGTAGTAGTCCAAAAAAATGTGTATTGTGAACACAGGGCCACCAACGTTTCGGTCCTCGTAGAGGGACCTTCCTCAGGGCAATGCAACAAGTGACTGTTCTAAGCACCCATATATACCCCTAACATCATGCAACAAATCACCTGAAACCAATATTAAAAAACCGAATTAGCTATCCCAGGTGCAGCCCACCTCCAACTGACACCAATGGGAAACAGTGTTGCTAACCAGCACCAATGGAGTGACCGCATCTAAGGTAAATGAGTCATATGCGGCGTACATAACACCAACGCCTACACCTGCGCGTCATCGGACAACCCGGTCGCGTGCCTAGCAACCTGCAGGGAGCGCAAGTCAGCTGAAACATCCTGTCGCATATGGCGCATGCGCTTCTGGGTATAGCCGGTGGCAGCCCGACGGCATCAGTGATAGTGAAGGAGATGTGCGCACGCATCCAAGCCCGATCGCAGAGCGGGCCGCGCATGTGTCCCTGCGCCTAACAACCCAATAGCGTCCTTGCCAACAAGGGGAGGTGTGCGCACGCAACATATCCAGTTAAACAGACAAATATATAAAATCAATATCAACAGCGCCCCTAGTGGCGTATAACCAGACAGCGCGAGCAATCTATCCACAGCATGTCTATGCAGTCGCAATGTGACTAGTTATGTTAATGCATACCTCATACAAACATATCAGAATGAGATGATAAACGCTGGATAAAAGCTGTAGAGCTGGTATATATGTGGCAACAAATAAAGTTTACTAGAAGGGAAAGATACCTCACAGGGCATCCTGTTAGGACATCCTAACTCTCAGTGCTAAGCCCATAAAGCAAAAAAAACAATTCCAGCCCGTATGGTGTAATACTAGTGGAAGCCAGACCTGGGTCACAAAGTGATAAAGACAGAACTGATGACAACACTGAGCTTAAATACCTACCTGTTGCTAGACACTGTAAACAAATGCGGCATTCTCTGGCTATCATGCGCTGTGTGCCCATCCTTCAAGTGCAGTCACCGTCACGAGGTGGTGACAGAAATAAGAGGCTTTTGCAACAGGAAGCGAGATTGATCTATGAGCTCAGGACTATGTCACCACATGGACTTAATGAGGACTTAAAGCTGGGCTGCTTTCTGTAATACTTTATTCATTTTGTGTGATCTCCACAGTACTGTTAATTCTTTTCCATGTTCCCCTTCCCTGTATGTTTTATTTTTGTTCACATCTTTGCACTTTGGTGTCTTTATCACTTGGTGACCCAGGTCTGGCTTCCACTAGTATTACACCATACGGGCTGGCATTGGTTATTTTGCTTTATGGGCTTAGCACTGAGAGTTAGGATGTCCATAACTGTGAGGTATCTTTCCCTTCTAGTAAACTTTATTTGTTGCCACATATATACCAGCTCTACAGCTTTTATCCAGCGTCTATCATCTCATTCTTATATGTTTGTATGAGGTATGCATTAACGTAACTAGTCACATTGCGACTGCATAGACATGCTGTGGATAGATTGCGCGCGCTGTCTGGTTATACGCCACTAGGGGCGCTGTTGCTATTGATTTTATATATTTGTCTGTTTAACTGGATATGTTGCGTGCGCACACCTCCCCTTGTTGGCAAGGATGCTATTGGGTTGTTAGGCGCAGGGACACATGCGCGGCCCGCTCTGCGATCGGGCTTGGATGCGTGCGCACATCTCCTTCACTATCACTGATGCCGTCGGGCTGCCACCGGCTATACCCAGAATACCCGGGATGTTTCAGCTGACTTGTGCTCCCTGCAGGTTGCTAGGCACGCGCCCGGGTTGTCCGATGACGCGCAGGTATAGGCGTTGATGTTATGTACGCCGCATATGACTCATTTGTCACTCCATTGGTGCTGGTTAGCAACACTGTTTCCCATTGGTGTCAGTTGGAGGTGGGCTGCAACTGGGATATCTAATTTGTTTTTTTAATATTGGTTTCAGGTGATTTGTTGCATGATGTTAGGGGTATATATGGGTGCTTAGAACAGTCACTTGTTGCACTGCCCTGAGGAAGGTCCCTGTACGAGGACCGAAACGTTGGCGGCCCTGTGTTCACAATACACATTTTTTTGGACTACTACTGCGGTGTGCTGTCTTTTGTCATCAGGATTTCCCTGGTTACCACATATATATATAATAATATATATAGATAGCTATCTATATAATATATATATATATATATTTATATATATATATATATATATAGCTATCTTTTACTATATATATAATTAGACTGTGTGATAAAAAAATGCTTTATGCAATTTCCTCGACAATTTGGAAAATCTCATAGATGATGCTCCCTACTGAGGGTGAGTCATATAATCCTAATGTAACTGGAACCATTAATTGACTGCCAGTGGAATCCTTTTCCAGACTACTTTTTAGTCTAATTGGCTTTCTCTTCCTATTTCATGCTTCTGAAAATCGAGGGTGCTTCTTTTCAAGCTTTTTTTTTATATGTATATATATATATAATTAGATGGTGTAATTGGTGGAAATAGGCCATTTGGGAGCTAATGTCTCTTTAGTGGTTAACGTAAAATGACTAAATGTTGTTTATCTATGAAAGCGACAGTAATTTAAACAAAAATGCTGGTTCCTAACCTTTATACCCTTTCAGGGTGTTTCATTTCTGTTGTGTGTTCCCAACAATTACTCTAGTATATTATAATGACTACGCAAAATATGGGCTGGTTATGCCAAAGCTTAAAGTAATTAAGACTAAATGAAGATAAAAGAAATTAAAAGCTAGAGTTTCTTATTTTTATAGGTCTTAATTCCTAGCTGCCAGAGGAGCCAGCAGCTTCAACCCTCTTGTAGTATAGCAGTGAAATTCCCCTATATGGGTGCTATTTGTACTGTCAGATCCCTCTCACAACAAGATAGCAAGTTAGATCACATGCATATGGAGTGATAACCACAATATGAGCCCAACACCCTCCAAACCAATTGGGATTTTTCAATAGTAACAAAGGCGGCTATTTAGAAAAAAAAATTCTCTCTCTAAGTCATGTGATAAATACAGAATATGGAATATGTTTACTAAATGTTACTTGAAAAAGAACGCTGCGACGTTCGAAATGCATTGGATGGGTCTTTTGCCACATTAAAGTGCCCTTTTAATCATTTTTTTGTCCTGGTTTCTTCCTGCTCCGTTTGTGCTGGTGCGCTTTTTGGTCTCCCTTTTCCCTGTAAATGTTAACAGGGCCTAACGTCTGAACACGTGTTACTAAAATGTTGATAAATCCATTGCGTTATAACGATTTAACATGTCACTATTAGGAATCACTGACTTTAGCATGGAAATTCTTAAGCAGGCCCTCTGCCCAAAACTGAGCTCCGATCTGCAGGTAACAGGTGCAGGCATGCCCAGATTTGTGTAACTCTTATCTTAAATTTGTAAGTAATGTCACAATTAGTCAGACTCATGAACCGCACAGAATATAGACAGCTATGATCTTCACTTTTAACTGTACTGTATATTGATTTTTCTTGGTCACAAAAGCTTGCTCTTTATTAAACATTGTTTTATTAGATGATTTGTATTTTGATTGCTATGTATTTCAATTCTTGCTCATATCACTGCATTTCACAGCAGCCGTGACGTGGCGGTAATACAATTTGCTAAACACGGATGTAGCTTTCAGCGTTTTAGCCTTCGTAGAGCACATTTGGGTGAAAGAACAATGGATGGATCACAAATCTGCCCTCCTCCACGCCCCTTCTCCTTCATTAGCCAGGTTGGGACACTCCTTTGAAGCTACCCATTCTTAGATTGTAAGCTCTTCAGGGCAGGGATTTCCTTTCCAATTGTCTGATTTTGTTGCGCTTATTGTATTATTATAATTCCCTGTACTGTATTCTTCATGAAGCGCTGAGTACACTTTTGGCGCTATATAAATAAAGACATACAGTACAATGCCACCCATCCAATATACTGCAAACACGAAACCAAGTAGCACATGGCGACATGCAACGTATGATACTGGCTGTGCTGGAAGCATGGAGAAGTGCTTGGCAATAGATGTGACACATGATATGCTGCTCAGATTTTCCCTTTCTCTGCTTGATGCTTCTTTTTCTGATGGGAACATCAGAGATTCAAGTGGCAGTTAGACAAGGAAAATACAAATGAGGTTACAAGTTTAATAAAGCCCTTAACAAACCAGTGGGCAAGACATGTTTTACAATCACTAAGTGAGTTTCCTATACAATAAAAGTGTGCCAGGGGCATATATATATATATATATATATATATATATGTATAGCCAGTACCCCCCCCCCCCATCGGGCTTCCCGTGCACCGGTTCCCCAACCTCTACCTTCAGAGTGCAGGCAGGGCGATAGAGTTAGTGCATACAAAAGGAAACTTATCAAAATGTGGCGCTCTAAATAATCAGATATAACCAATAATATACTAGGAATAATACAGTGATACTTATACAAATATATGATGCAGCTGTGACCCAGTTGAGGTTTGCTCAGTCAATCCTCACGTAGAATAGTAGCGATGAAATGTCCGGGAAGCGCAATATATGTAAAAAAGAATAAAATACAATGGTGATAGTGCAATATTGTTAAGGTGAAATGAATAAACTCAAAAACAGATGCCACTGCTCTCAATATATATACTCACAAACGTGTGAGGTTATTCAGGCACATAAAGGTATCTTTTAAGGTGTTGTTGTTAGTCCCTCCGTCATCAGGAGATATAGCAGTCAATGCAGCCCCATATAGATGTACTCCCAGGAACCTTAATCAAAGATACAACTGGACATAGTGCAGACTGTATGTATAGTTTATGAAGGTAAGTAAAACAAGTTTACACTCACATAGTTTCAAATAAAGGTAAGCATTTAGATCTCAATGGATCTCTCCGGCCGGATGAATGGTATCTCAGCTCCCCCTCTCTCGTGGCGTGCGTTCCACCGGTGCGTTCCAAACACCGGAAGTGATGTCATCTGCCGCGTCCACTTCCTGGGGTTCCGGCCGTCTCAGGGATAGAGCGTCACTCTACGCGTTTCACCACATAGGTTTCATCAGGAGTGCGATAGAGTTGCCAGTGTCTTTCGCAGCAGGGCGCCCCATGTTGGGCGGGCGCACAAAAGAATGCTGAGTTGCGCATGCGCGGAAGCAGCGAGGAGCGGCAGAGTGCCTGAGAGGTTGCGCCTGCACAGGGCAGGCCCACAGCGGCCATTACAGGAGTGGCAATAGCGCGAGGTGCGGAGCGGCGGCTATTAGAGGGAGAGCACGAGGCTCCCTATGTTAAAGACTGCAGACGGGACTACAATCCCCATGATGCTCAAGGGAAGTGACACCACCTGATACCAGGGAGCCAGTAAGGCTGCATGATTCTGCCGAAGAAGCAGGAAGGACTATTGCCTGCTGGGAGAGGAAGCAGGCAGTGCGGATCAGGAGCCTGAAGCTGCAGGTTAGATCCACGGAGCAGTGCTCCAGGGATTAGGGCAGATGTCCAATCCCCATGGCTCAGTTAGTTCCCTGAGTCACTGTAGAGGCGCTGAGGGTGCTGTATAGGGAAGGCCTTAATGCAAGGGCCTTTTCATATAGTGTGAGAGAGGAAATACTGCAGGACATTGCCTGATTACCAGCGCAGCCTAAGAGTGCTGGTGTGGCATCTGCTCCATAGCAGAGACAGTGTGCAGTGGATCATCCGGCTGGGGATCCCTCCCCTGTGGAGTCAGAGTGTTCACCCCTTCTGCAGAGAGCAGTGCAGCACGGCGTGGGATCACGTGGTGGTGTTGCAGAGTTACCAAGGATTCTTCTGGTTAGGACCATAGCCAGGAAGGTAGTATCTTAAAGTGCACCATCGGGCCCCAACACAGGGAAGTGCTGTCCCTTACACACACACCCTGACTTCATAGCTGGTGGACACTAAGAGGTTAAGTGCTCTGGCACAGTGGTACACCAGGGACTAAGGTGATAAGAGACTGATACCAAGCACACACTCAGTCTATATGTGTGTTGATATAAAGGCTATGGTATGCAAATGTTATGCAATGTTGTATTATGTGATGCTGTCTATTGATATGCCAAGGATAGTATGCTGATACTGTTTCATACAGCGGTGTGTGTATTAACAGTATGGTTGTTCTGCTGAGAGCACACTCCCACCACGTTGGGATCCCTCATCAGTGGAGGTGCTGCACCGAGTGTAAGTACACCCCAGGCTCCCAGTGGCGGAGGCTCAGGCCTCTGGTTAGCCTCACAGGTGACAGCAGTACCAGTAGCTATAGTACTCTAGGGGTACACCCGCTACACACATATATATATATATATATATATATATATATATATTCCACAGAAGCAGCTGGCACTCCACTTGCAAGTAGAAAAAATTGGGTGCTTGTCCCATAAAGCAATAATAAACCATACGATAACGTTTGAAGCACGAGATCAGGAGACAGCACTCTGGTAAGTTTGATCACAAGTTTTTGTATTGAAAAAGACACATAAACCGACGTTTCAGTCCCCCAAGGGATCGAAATGTCTGTTTATGTGTCTTTTTCAATACAAAAACTTGTGATCCAACTTACCAGAGTGCTATCTCCTGATCTCGTGCTTCAAACGGTATTGTGTGGTTTATATATATATTTAAAAAAAAACAGCATGCAAAATAAAAAGGTGAGCTAGTAAATCTATATGTAGCCCTAATGCTGGTTATCACAATTATAACCCAATATGTTTATTTAAAACCGTGCATTCGGCGCAACAAGATAACACATATGATGAAGAAAAAATGAGGTCATATATCTATAGAATGGGCTGAGAAGATACTAATCACTAGACAGCATGTAGATAAATATCTGATATATGTATTAACACCAGAGAAAGTCAATGTAAACAATCACTTATAGTGACTCATCTTCTTTCCTCCAAGGTAATAAAGTCCCACAATAATGTTCTCACAGTCCTGTGTTCCAAAATGAAACAATGAGCAGATGGAAATAATTTCCCTCCAGTGATATTTGGACAGTCTCCTCACACTGAAGTAACTCGAATCCCCCTGTATATCAGGTGTAGCGTATCCAGATAAAACAATATACCCCGCTTTTCCTGGTCTCTAGAGTCAAATTAGAGACAGCTCTTGTATTGATAGCAGAAGCAAGCTAAAGGGAGCATAGTTACCCAACTTAATAGGTGACTTCAGTCGTCCGCTGGAGACCTTTTGGTCGTTGGCACTCTAACAGCGTTCCGGTGCTCTATGTCACGACCTCTGACTCCCTTCGGTACACGGAAACTCATCTATCCTCCGTCACCTGATCGCTTGCCCGTCTCCCTCCCAGCAGCGTCCTGCTTGTTCACCAAAAGCTTACTCTGATTCTCCGCCTTCTAATGACACAGCACTTTCTTCTTTCACGGGTTGCTGCTGTTTAGAACTGCACCCGTGAAGACTGCATCCCTCCTCTGAAGAATTACAGCCCTCCTCCACCTCTCTGCTATTCACAGATCACTGCTCACTGTGAAAAAGCCTCTAGCATCAGGTATAGGGATAGGGGCGTCGGCTAATAAAGAGTGGACTCAAGTTTCTTTGGAAAATGTATTAAAGGATTTAGACAGGGAACAGATACATAGGATAAATATATCACCTGCTGTTAACCCTTCGCGTTTCATCTAAATCAGGATTCCCCTGATGAAGTCTATGATTTACACAACGCGAAAGCTCAAAAGCTTTAGCGTCTCCTGATGAAGTCCGTTTATCTGATACGCGTAGGATTGGACTATACTTGATTTTCCTATCTTGGCACTGCTACGCGACAGACTGTCAGAGACTTGCACTGATTTCCATTGGAGCCACACAAAATTAATTCCCCAGCCGGAACCACATACGCTGGAGGATACCTGTACAGAGGACTGACATCGCAATTTCCTGTTTGGTGTGGAGACTCGTGGTGTGCAGCTTTGATGACCAGCAAAGACACAGTCACGGATCATTGGAGCATTGTTATCTGGGACATTTAATTTACATATATTTTTAACGTATTGCACTAGGATCGGGCGCTTTTCTTTTTTGTTTTTATATATATGTAGCCGTGACCCCTGATTCACCCTGAAAGAGCGGGAGGTTGCGCTTGCACAGACTAGTTGCAAAAGCCCGCGAAGGAGGAGAGGAGAGGAAGAGAGAGAGAGACAGAGAGACAACGGTGTCGACGTACCGAGAACCTTTCTGAAGATCTTGGCAGTCACGAGCACTGGAGTGCTCGGCAGGTATTTCATCAAGTGCACCAACGGTACCATTCATTCACTCGAGACACAGTGGCTATGCAGTCACCCATACACACATATAGTAGCCTACAGTGAGCGGGAGCACTAATCCGTTAAGGATCGGACACGGGTGGGATCACCCGGTTGAGGGTGTGGGAAGTATTGTTGGCGTCTGCCGTGGCACATGTTTGTGGGGCGTCCACCGTGGAGCATAATAGTGTTGGCGTCCGCCGTGGCGCGATATATAAAGCATATATATATTGGGATGTTATGGTATGTAATTAAATGTGAGCTTTGTCTGCAAGTAAAGGAGGTTGGTTATAGAACTTGGCTGTGTGAGTGTAATTCTTGCATATACGTCCTGCGAAGACCCACTCCCCCGTTGGCAGGAACTGTCGCAGGTGGAGGCGATGCACCCGTTATAGATATTGCGCGTACCCCAGGCTCTCCATGGCAGAGACTTAGGCCCTGTGAGCCTACAGGTAACACAGCACAGAGTAGCGGCTTGCTAGTGATAGGAAGCAGGGTTACATATATATAAATAAAAATAAAAAATATATATATATATATATATATGTATAAAATAAAAAATGAATAGACAATACCGTTCTGCTTTTATTTGTGCGAGCTTTCGAGATGCACTGATCTCAACTTCCGGCGGTGTTACAATGAATAAAGCAATGGATATTAAGCTCGGCTAACACGGTACAGATACCTCTACATCAATATATATATATATATATATATATATATATATATATATTACAATATTTGGCATTTGAATGTCAGAAACATGCAGGTAGATCTGAGACAGGCAAAAAGGTTCATGAGGGCTTCAGCCAGGGGTGCTCAACTCTAGTCCTCAAGCCACCCTCCCCCTCCAATAGGTCAGGTTTTCAGGATATCCCTGCTTCAGCACAGATTGCTCAATCAGTCCCTGCTTCAGCCCTTTTTTTTAGTCCCTTCTTCAGCACAAGTGGTGCAGTCTTTGACTGAGTCACTGAATGAGCCACCTGTGCTGAAGCAGGCGTATCCATTAAACCTGACCTATTGGGTGGGCTTGAAGACTGGAATTGAGAACCCCTGCTGAAGCCTCCATTCAATATGTTTTGAATGAAGGATAGGCTTGTGTCTTCTTACTCCATCTACTGACATGGGAAAACATTGGAATATTAAGCGCTATCAGGTCAAAAATACATGTAAATAACTTTAGAAATATTCAATCGTCCTCAAAGTAACAATTTTACTTCTTTGCATGAATATGTTTCCTTTTCTCCTGGTCTGCTGAATTCAAGCAGAAGAGCAGTCTATGTTTATCTGTCTGGATGGTAATTATGAAGCCATCCATCAGTACAGTCATACAAAGTACCAGTTTACCTATTAAATATATCAGTGTCCTTAGTTCACTTTTTGGTTTAACACTTTGTTTCTTCTGTTTGCCAACACATTCTGTTAAGAAATGACTTGTACGAGTGTTCTGAGGCTGTGTTCTAACCTGGCACAATCTACAATTGTATGAATGATGCTATATATGTTTTCTCAAGCAGAGACAGGGATTAAAAAAGCCAGATGATTTTTTACATTTTTTTTGCAAGCCTGTGTTTTTAAAAGATATCAAAATTATTAGCATTTTATCATGGTTCCCAAAGCAGGCAATTGTAAAAGTATATCTTTATTTCCATGCATTGCTGTTTATTACTCCATGAAGCAACGTTGATAAATGGATACATTTGTTTTGGCATTTCACACGTTTATTTATCAGGTTTATCTACATCTTCCATGCAGCACAGACCTTAAACCTATAGCACTGTAATATGTTGCGGGGCCACTAAAATGGAGCGAGTTTAAAGTAATTTCATATTTCATCCTTACGGATTTTAATCAGTAGGCTTTGCTACTGTGAGAAGTCGTCAAAAACGACAGGCCGTGACAAAGAAATCGCTCAAATTTACTGCCACATCTGCATAATATTATCCACAGTACATGAGAACGTTTCCCCATTGATAGCAATGTGGCCGTTTGGTGATGCTCAGATTTGAAATTGTTTCAGTAGATTCCGGTGTAGTTACAACTCTTTGCTTATAAGACTCTTTATTCTAACTGTATGTTCTTGTAATATTTTATTTCTCTGTAACCTAAGCACTGTATAATTTGTATATTAAACCTAAACTTTAATAAGTAAAACTTTGGGCTCGGATTGAACTGTTTCACGCTTTGTAGAGAGTAATTTACCTTTTGGTATAACAGATTTTTGTGTGTTAAGTACAGAGATTTTTCTTTTGTAAACAATGACCACAGACCCTGGCAAATATAGTTTTTACATTTTCTGTGGTGGTGGCAGCAGTGGGTTAAATATAAATATATATTGTAAAGGAGTAAGGGTAAATATTAACTCATTTGAAGTACCTTGCGGACGCCAAAGTTGAGTTGGTTAGTTTAGCTGTGTGTATTAACCCTGGTTGCATATCAAAGTCACATGCTCACAAGTGTGTTGTGTTCATTACAGATGGTATATTGGGACGGATTGAGGGGAGATATTATTCATTTGAGGGTCCATGCGTGGAGTGAAGTGACTCGGCAAAATAGCTGTGTGATATTAACCCATGTCCCATATATAGGTCACGTGCTCACAGAGGTGCCGTATGTGACAAATATGTGGTTAAACTATTTTCTTTCAATTTAGAAAGTCAGCCAGGTGAAAACGTTCCTGTTAAGGTTATTCACTATCTTTTCCCTTTTATCTGAAAGATTTTGAAACTATCTTTTTATTTTTAGTAAATGTACGTGGCTTCTAATTACTTTTGAGATCAGATACATTCATTTATTCCAATACTCTGCGAGCTTCCAGTTATGTGACATTTTCTGTTTATGTAAACAGAAATAAAATGTTAATTAGCCACAGATATATTGTTATAACTGGACGCTAATCTCTTCCTCTTTGTTTTGCCTCAGAGGATAATATTTATTAATTAGCCAGAATTTTCTGTCTACTACAATTCTTTTCTCTTTCAGAGCACACTTAGATATATCATTTAGACAGCTACAGCTGTAATGTTGTTTGCAGAAAGTATATTGGAGTTTAACCTAAAACTAGCCACATATTCAAATACATTAAAGCTACCATGGATCCATTTTTCTTTGGCCTGCCAATCATCACATTTTGAATGAATACCATTTGTTTTTTAATCAAGCTTAAGTTTGTGTTCAAGTTGTAATTCACTTCAATGGATTAACACAGGAGTTTTTCATCATTGTCATTGTACAGAAGTTTTCTATACCTCAGAAGTCTCTTTTCTAGATGTACTGTGCTCATGTGTGTATTTAAAGAGACTTCTGATGCACGTTTATCATGTTTTCTTCAATAAAAGTTCTCGAAACTTGTATAACATCAAGCGTACACTCAGGGCCGGACTGAGACATTACCACACCCGAGACAGACTAAAAATTTGGCACCCCTCCTCCTGCAGTGGCATGATGACGCATTGCCATGACCATGTAAGGCCACATGATGTCCTATGGTCATGGAAACACATCGCCACGTGACGTTGGGACGCTGAAAGAGGAAGAGGCCGTGGCCGACAAAAGAGAAGTGCAACATACGTTCGCGCCCTCATCAGTGTCCCTTGCTACTGCTGCTTCGAGTCCCAAGCATTCCCGCCATCACGCCATCTTTAAATGTCCCTCAATATTGATGAGGGTGTGCGGGACTTGGACATTTAAAGATGGGGTTGGAGCGCGCGCGGTGAAGAGTCAAGTAGCGAGGTAAAGCGACCATATTTGGTTAGCGACCCGGGCAACTGCCCGGCCAGCCCACTCCTTAATCCGGCACTGTGTACACTACCTTTTATTCATATACAAAGTGGCAAAATCTAAAAACAGGCAGGAAAAAGAAACAGGGCAAGTTACAGTGATTTTGATTAATGTTTTCCATCTTTTGGACCAGTATATTGTGGTGCTTAAGATAATAACAACAAAGCAATTGATCTGTGGACCTCCATCTCCAACATTGTACAAAGACATATTTACAAGATCAATAGGGAAATGCTATCACAAATGCGGACGGACTGTCACATATTTTTTTTAACTTTTTTTAAAAGCTATGGCTTAGACCAGGGGTGCACAATCTTTCCCTGCTGTGCCCCCCTGCCTGCTTCCCTCCCTGCTCGTGCCACCCTCCCTTACCTTGTCTCCGGCTCTCGTTTCAAGAGAGCGCGGGGCCTCTGCAACCGCCCACGCCCCCTGAAAAACCTTGCAGCCCCCCAGTTTGTGCACCCCCTGCTTAGAGAGGCACAGGTACAGATACAACACAAACACAGCACAGTGATCTTAACTTTCTTTCAACATCCGTTTCCACGTCATTATGATACGTGTGGATGAAATATTCAGGTTGTGATGGGCATCTGATTAAATAAACAACGTATCTTGACTCGCAGTTTAAATGGTGTTGAATTTTGATTGCCTTGCCGCTATATGGATGAGAGAATGTGGCACCCTGTTGGAGAAACTGACAGTTAATACAGCCGTGGCAATGGTATACCCCAGGTTTTTGTGCCAGCCAGGTTCTTACTGGTGCATATTTCTTAATCGTGTCAGCATCTGTTAGTATATCGCCCAAATTTGGACCTCGTTTATAGCAAAAAAGCGGGGGCTCCACAAAAAAAATCCCAATCTTCTTGTCGTTCTCCAATATATGATAGTGTTTTTTCACACTGTTTCTAATGGAACTGGATGCAGTCGTGTAAGAGGTAACTATATTAAAGCGTGATGACTCCAAACTCTTGTTTTTTGTTGTCAACAGGGTACTTCTGTCTACCTGCTTCACTCTTGTCAATGCTTCCTCTATGTCTGTAGAGCTATATCCTCTTTCATAGAATCTTTTGGCCCTCTGTAACAAAGCCACTTCGACCAGTTCTGGGTCGCTTACAATCCTCTTTACCCGTAGAAGTTGAGAATAGGGTAAACCCCTTTTAAGGGGAACTGGATGGTGGCTAGAGGCGTGTAGCAGCGTATTCTTATCCGTAGGTTTGAGATGAACCCGTGTAGACATTTTCCCATCATTTTTGTATATACTGTAACCGTATCCAGGAACGTAATCTCTTGTTGACTGAAGCTCATGGTAAACCTGATTGTTGAGGGTATGGTGTTCAAGTAATTGAAATATTCTAGAAGTTGTTCTTCTGTGCCCCCCAAATTATGAATACGTCATCTATGTACCGAACATACTTCTTAATACAACGTGTGTGAGGCGCATCATGTAACATGTGTGTCTATTCATACATATCCATATACAGGTTCGCATATGAAGGCGCCATGTTTGAACCCATAGCGGTTCCCATGAGCTGCAGGAAATAATTGCGTTCAAATTTGAAGAAGTTTTTATGTAAGATAATCTCAACAAGTAATAGGAGAAACTCCTTGGGGGGCCCAGTGTAGTCTTCATAACTCGTCAGTTTACACTTAATGCCTCCAATCCATCGCTATGTGGTATACTAGTGCACAGACTGGATACGTCCATTGTAACCAGTATACAATTGGTGGGATCAAATGTTAAATTGCTCATCTTTACAATAAAGTCAGTCGTGTCCCTGATGTAAGTCTCTATCTTTACCACTAATGGCTGGAGAAAAAAGTTCACGTATTGTGATAAAGGATGGCAAGGTAATCCTATAGCTGATATGATAGGTCGTCCTGGAGGCAACGTGACAGACTTATGTATTTTTGGTAATGTATAGATAACAGGTGTGCAGGGGTGGGTCTGTGTCAGGAATTTAGCAGTCTCTTCAGATATCCAATTGTTGTTTAGAACCAATAATATAACTGCATCAATCTCTTCTTTATATGAAGCAGTGGGGTCCCTTTGTAATCTCTTGTACTGATCTATTTTGGCTAATTGTTGTTCAATCTCCTGCTTATAGTTAGTGTATTGCATGATTACTATGCCACAACCTTTATCTGCAGCCCAGATAATGATCTATTTGTTCTCTTTAAGAGTTTTTAATGCATCACGTTCATCTCTAGTTAGATTGAAAAAACTAGTTTGTATTATGCTTAATGGTGCTTCGAGTCTCATTTTCTAAGATATTCATAAAGGTCGAGATGTTAAAATTACTCGATTGTGGGTCAAAAGCACTTTTTTTCTTAAGGGGACAAATTGAAGCAGTTGGGTTTGGACTGGGTTCCTTTTTAAGATTTTGAAACTATCTTTTTGTTTTGAGTAAATGTACGTGGCTTCAAATTACTTTTGGGATTAGATACATTCATTTATTCCAATACTCTGTGAGCTTCTAGTTATGTGACATTTTCTGTGTAGCTAAACAGAAATAAAATGTTAATAAGGAACAGATATACTGTTGTACAGTAACTGGCCGCTAATCTCTTCCTCTTTGTTTAGCCTCAGAGGACATACAGTAATTATTTATTAACTAGCCACAGTTTGCTGTCTACTACAATTCTTGTTTGCGAACATTTGTTTTCCTTTAAGAATATTTTTTTTTTAAAAATTAGAAAAAAGTCTGACAAAAAGGTATCTTCAAAAATAGATTTCGAAATTGGACGTTCTTGCTTGAAGTTTTGGGGTTAAAAGTTCGATCAAACTATTGACAAATTTTTGACCGCCAATCTCTGGGAAACTGCTATCTAATAATGTGAGTGTGGGTCACCGGTGCATCAGAAGTTGAAAAGTCCCATTAATAGATGTTGAAATCTTTGCAAGGACCACTCCAATAACAACTGTATACAATATAGCTTCCCTAACAGGGATGGGGGAGTAGTACCTAGTGCTCACTGGCACATATACACAGTAAATAGACTATCCCATACAGTGATAAATGGCACACGGCCCGAAACGCGTAGGTGTGTTACCTGCTGTTGCTCTTAGGGATCATTTCTGATCCACTTATGGAATAAAGTCTTTTTTTATGCACCTGTTAGCCTCCTCCTGCTTTTTTAGGCAGTGCACTGCCTTTTTTTTCACTTGTATCCTGCTTATCTAATAATCGTGACTAAGACACGATTGTTCAGATTTAATCATTGTCTCTAGGCCATAAGACGCTGTATGACCCATTTACTCGAGATAAGGTTTGTTAGGGCTTAGAACCACATAATAATAATAATGGCCTGATGTGTATGGATTAAAGGGGAAGTAGGCATATATGAATCCAAAATAGGAAACCAATATATTATACTTTTATAACTTTAAGGTTAGATAGTTTTAATTTTAATCAAATGTATGATACATGATCTATATATATGAGATGGTGATAATAATTTGTGATCTAAACAAAAACCCTAGTATGGATTAAGATCCAGGAAAAGAAAAAGGATTATTAATACAGTGACCATACTGTATATCTATTTCTTCATTCAGTCCTAATGGGGCCAGAGTTCTCAGATTGTATAACCAGTAACTTTCCTGTTTGGATAGCGCATTCGCTCTATCACCTCCTCTTCTGTATACAGGGATAGTTTGTATACCTTAATATTGTATTACTGTATGTTCTTGATGGTGGTATATTTTAAAATGTTTGTCATACCCAATTCTTATATTCCTAGCACGATCAAGGATTCTTCTCCTCAGAGGTCTCTTGTTCCTCCCAATATAATTTAGACCACAGGAGCACTCCAGGATATATACAACATATGTAGTGGTGCCGTAAATACAGTCCTCAACAATACATTTTCTTTCGTCAATCTAGGTGTGAATGTTTTCTTTTCATGGTGAAGCATTTTACATACTAAACCACTACCACAACTGGAATTGCCATGGGGTTTGGTCAACAGCCAAGACGTTCCCGATGTAATATTCTGATTAGGACCTATGTCGCTGGGAGCCGGGGTATTCTTGAAATGTTTCGATTTTCTGAAAATTATTCTCGGAGAAACATATAAATGAGGACCTCAAATCGGATCATTGGCTAAGATAGCCCAATGTTTCCCTACAATCGTTTGTATTTTATAACTTAGAGAATTGTAACAAATGGTACATTAAGGACGTCATTGGTTTCCTTTTTTAAATGGTCATTTACTAAAGGTTTGTCCTTCTTGTTCATCCACAGTGATCTTCTATCAACCATTCTCACTTTTGTTAATGCTTTATTTAGGATATGGGTATGATATCCTCTTTTGAAGAATTTATTTTACAGGCTCTGAGATTGCACTTCAAAGTCTGATACAAGACTGCAATTGCTCTTGAGTCACATAAATTGGCTTAGAGGGATGTTTTGTATCCAAGTTTTTTTTATGGTTACTTGAAGCTAAAATTCGGCTATTTGTATTGACTATTTGTGCCTCCAGCTGGAGATCTAGGAAGTCGATTTTAGAAGTATCACTGTGAGAAGTAAAGGCTAAGTTCTCGTTATAGTTATTCAAATACAGTTTATCAAGAATTATTTCAATTAATCACTATCACTATCCCATACAAACAAGATGTCATCTATAACGCGACGCCAAACAATATTTTTATCAGTGAACGGGTTATCATGCCAATTACACTGTTTTTCCTAAGTACCCATATACAAATTGGTGTCACTTGGGGCAAAACGTGTCCCTCATTGCTGTGCCACAAATTTGAAGGTAGAATTGTGTGATAAAGAGAAAATAGTTGTGAGAGAATTAATTGAATACAACCCAAGATGAAATCACAATTGGATGGGTGTAGAGAAATATGATCACTCAAAAAGCTCCTGGTTGACTCAATTCCCTTGTTGTGTGGAATATTCGTATAAAGGGCTTTTATGTTGCAGGTGACCCATCTATAGCCATGTTTTCCCTGAAAATCATCAAAAAGGTTAAGTACTGCTGTAGAGTCATTCAAGAATGAGGGAAGGGTACCAATATGTTTCTGCAAAAAAGTAATCAACATATTGGGAAGATTGGAATAAAGTTTAATGAATGTATACTGGAAATAAAGGGTCTCCCAGGAGGATCAGTTAAAGCTTTATGTATTTATGGAAGAAGGTAGAAAATTGGTATTTGGGGATTTTCAGTGAAAAGAAAGCCATACTCAATCTTGGTCAGGACACCAATGGATAATGCATTATCAATAAGTATTCTTAGTTCCTCAATATACTGTGCTGTGGCATCTCTAATAAGATTAATATAAGAAATTGGATCGGACAGTAGTCTACTTTATGTGCCTCAGTTTCATAGTCCACTCTATTCTGCAGTACCACTCCACACCCGTTATCATCTTATGAGGCTTTTGTTCTTTGTAAATTTTCAGGGCCAAATTTTCTTCTTTACTTAGGTTCAATTTATATTTATTGGCTTTTCTGTTCTCCATCAAGTCCGTAAAGTCATTATTAACCATATGAAAAAATGTGTCCACAAAACTACGTTTGGAGAGGGCAGGATAAAACCTGGATTGGGGTCTGAATGGTGTGTGTTTCGGTATGGAAGCAGTGTTTCCATGTGGAAAAACTGGGTAAATTTGACTTGGGTTAATATACATTCTATTTGGGAAAAAAAATGACGTTTTAAAGTTAAATTGTGTGTAAACATCTGCAGATCAGTAAACAATTGGAAGCCATTGGGTCCTCAGAAAGAAAGACCCTTTCCTAAAACTTTACTTTGACTATCTGTCAATTCGACTGAAAAGAGATTAAATATCCCTGCGGTGGTGGGGTCTGTTAGTTCCAAAAATACTCTTCTCGTTTGGATACATGTACATACATTTCTCTAATAAAAATAACTTTTCATTTTTGGTTATTCTGTCTTTAAAATAAATACAGTGTTTTGCCTTTAAATCATATTTTAAAATATATACAAAGGAACACGAGTGGAGCAACATACGGTATTTGTATATACTGGATTGTGCAAGATAATTAATATTGGCAATTGGGAAATGCATTATTGACTCGTGTTTACCGTTTTCCATATTTTCAATACAGGATACAAATGAGATAAAAAGATGTAACTTGGATATTGTTATCCTTGCACACTGCTTTATTTATATTCATCTCTCACTCTGGGAATAGCCAGGGGGAGAGAAGATACAGTAGGCAATCAGAAGCCGTCCAAGACTGGAATTTTTTTTTTAAAAACAAATATTTGGTTCAATTTAATATTCAGAAAATGAAAAATGCCAAGAAGAGATTTGTACAAATAATGAGGATGAGCCAGCTGTGTACGTTAGGTATTTTATGTTTTTCTTTCAAGCGAGTTAGGTTGCTCAATTTTTTGTTCCATTGTGTGGCTGCTGTCACAAGTGATTTTCTTGTGATTTTTAAAAAATTATAATTAGGTGTAATATGCTTAGTTGGCAACATTTGTTACCTGTGCTGAAGCTAAACACAAAAGAATCAGGATATATGCAACTTGGGATGCCCCAACTAAATGAGGACAGAAGAGAAAAAACCTATTCGGGGTAACAGCATATGAAACAGAGAGGTAGCCGAGCACACCAATGAAAGATGCAATAAGATTGGTGTAAATAGATCATTTTAATGACTGAGCACAGTCATAGAACATCCAACATCAGGGATGAAGGTGCTAGTCACGAAACGTTGTATGTTCCATGACTGTGCTCGGTCATTAAAATGATCTATTTGCACTAATCTTATTGCATCTTTCATTGGTGTGCTCGGCTACCCCTCTCTTTCATTACCTGTGCTTAATACATGTGATTTGGGAAGCTGATTTTTGCCATATTCTGAGGGCAGTGGGGCAGGAT
Organism: Ascaphus truei; assembly: GCF_040206685.1. Classification (NCBI taxonomy): domain Eukaryota; kingdom Metazoa; phylum Chordata; class Amphibia; order Anura; family Ascaphidae; genus Ascaphus; species Ascaphus truei. The sequence goes on from NC_134483.1 coordinate 37,368,591, forward strand.
CTTCCTGAGCGCAAACATGCTCGCATGTGGAAAAAAGAAAACACAGGGGAAAAAACAGTTGTGCAGCTCTGTGAATCCACGGAGCTGCTCAATTGTTTTTTTTCCCTGTATTTTCTTTTTTCCACGTGTGAGGGGGTTTGTGCTCTGAAGATTCTGCCCCACTACAATCAAGACAAAGTGAAAACAAGTCTTTTTGTAGAACTGCACCCCACTCACCTTTTTGATAATTTTTATGCTTTTTTTGCACTCACCTGCATTAATGTATCACGGTCAGTTAAGCAAATACACAAAATGAATTTGCGCTTGTTATTTGTATATATTCTGAGGGTGTTGTTTCTTTATGCTGATATACGCTTCAATGTTTCTGAATCACATTGGCCTGCAAATTATTGGAATGTCTATTCATTCAAGGTCATGTCAAAATAATCATATTTCACGTTCTCGAAGGTTAAAAAGAAGTATGCAATGCCAAGATGGGGCAGGTTCAGCATGATTTGCAACATTAACATGTTATCATCAAATTGATTGGACTACTGGTACATATATTTTGTCAACAAGTTCATAAACAATATTTCCGCAAGTCCAGATTGTTGATAATTGTTTTAATATAATCTTTTTTCTCACCAAGATTTTCAGTGACCTTACAACATAATTGTTGGCTTCTTTGCACACACAGATAAAGCATTTTGTGCAGTTCAACCTGAATCAGGTTTATCCACTTCATGCCAGTGTTGGCAACCCAACATTCATCACTACTCATACAGTATGTTAGTGAACGTTGATGTCAGAGTGTTGTCTGAGTAGGGTAATCAATGGTTAGGAGATTTTGCCGACGTTTCATATCTTTGTGACATTCTCCACCTGTGATTGTCCAAAATGTACTAACAAAACAGGATCTGGGATGACCCAGAGCAGGGTCTAATGAAGCAAAGAAACAATACAAAAAAGGGTGCTAAGACTGACAATATCCTGGTTAAGATAGGGAAGTATACTAAAGAGCACGAGTGAAGCACACCAAAAGAGATACTAGTCAAAAGGTCAAGTCATTGTCATGTTAATGATTTAAAAAAGTCAACGTTTCGGTGCATATCCCTGATGAAGGTGTATATATATACCCTGATGAAGGTATATATATATATGACCCTGATGAAGGTGTATACAGTATATAACCCTGATGAAGGTGCAAATCCCTGATGAAGGTGCATAACCCTGAAGAAGGTGTATACAGTAACCCTGATGAAGGTGCATATCCCTGATGAAGGTGCATATCCCTGATGAAGGTGTGTATATATAACCCTAATGAAGGTGTATAACCCTAATGAAGGTGTATCACCCTGATGAAGGTGTATACAGTATATATCCCCGATGAAGGTGTATCTCCCTGATGAAGGTGCAGATGCCTGATGAAGGTGTATACAGTATAAATCCCTGATGAAGGTGTATTTCTCTGATGCATCAAAATGTTGATTGCTGCTATTACTTTTTGAAGTCATTCAAATAACTAGGACTTGACCTTTTCAAGTTGTGCTTGACTTTTGCTCTTTTTTTTTTAATCCCAAAATGTTACAAATGTATAAACTGCACAAATGTTTTGACCTTCTGTAAACCATCGTCTATTTCCACCCTGTGTTACTAAAGGTTCGCTGTGCATCGTTCACTAATATTCCTGATCTCCTGCAGATATCTCCAGAGATTGTGACTTGTTTCAAGTCCAAGAATGAAAAGGTTAGGACTCTAATTAACGAAAATATTGATCACTCGCAGTATTTATGGCTTAAGCTAAAACATGAGATGGTATTTGGTGGGAGATTAGGAATATATCTTGCAGAACAACTTGCACAACATCTGCATTAGGATTTTAGCACCTACTCCTTCTCATACAGTACACAGTGAGCATTAATTATGTACCATAAACAGATTGCTGATGTATCTGAGATAATTGATATTTATTGGTCTGTGTGTAATTTTATGCTTTTTGTGTTTTGATGATGGGTATAAATCATAAACACATAGGCACTGTGAGTATGTTTGTATCTATTATAATTCCCCTATAAGGATAGGCAGTGTTTCTACCTTCCTGCTGTGAATTATTAAGATTGATTGAAGTGCTTTGCTTGTCCCATGCAAGGCACTGTTTAATTATTGTGCCATTATGCTAATACATGCAAATGTTAAAGTATTCTCTTGGTTGGGAGTGCAGGGAACAAGAAAGATTAAAGTGTTAGTCTAAAGTACAAATTAGTTTATTACATTACTAAATAGCCTCCTAGGAAGCAGGTGTCCTATACAGAAAATAAACAGCTCTACAGTCGGCCATAAAATAATGCTCTGTCGTGTTTGTTGTATGTAACGCAGCTATATGATTATAAATGTGTGTGTTTCTACTGTTGGTTTAAATATTTTAAGAAAAATTCAACTCAGTAAGATAATTGCAATGATTGCAGTGGACCTTTTCTCATATAATAACATTAATATATGTATTTTACATGCATGGCTAAAATCTCTTAATTTTCTAGCTATTTGAAAATCATTTTTTAGAGCCAAACAGGGACAAAATCAGATTTTTTTTTTAAAACATATAATTGAAGAGGTTATTGGTGACATTATCTTACTGGAGTTACAGTATTTAAAAGGAGCGATTCATGCCCTTCATCCGCTTACCCCACTGGTTTGTGGCAGTGGATCTCCGGAGCTGAACCCCATTAATTTGAGCTCTGGGTACCTCCTAAGTCCAAAGATACAGATCTCCATAGGGAGTGCTGGTATCTCGGCAAAGTTTAAAGCTCCCACGTCACGCGGGCCAGTAGGAAGTCGAACTTGATGATGTCATGGCTTCATATTGGCCTACAGAATGCAGGAGCTTTAAAAAGGCGACCATTATGTGATCAATGGTAACCGAGCACAGCATATAGTGGCACCCCCTACGGAGGTAATTATCCCTGGAACAGGGGGTCCCCGGAGCTGAAATTAATGGGGATCAGCTCCGGAGACCCCAATCATATGTTACAACAATCACATGCTTGGATTGGCTCTTTAAAGCACGCAGGAGGGAAAAAAGGTAATTGCTAGAAAATATAGGGAAAGTGAGCAGCACAGGAACATTTGTCTGCTAAAACCACACGTTAGCTAGCACATCTGTACTATTCGTCTGAGTTCACAATATTGTAGTTTCATATGGACAGTATAATGCACTAAATTACCTATTAGTTGTATTATAAAGAACACAGTACTTTGTATTGCATTAACGGAAATAGGTCTTAAGTAGAGATGGACGAATCCGCCCAAATCCGTTTCCTGGATATTCTCGCATTTTTCCCCCCAAAATCCGTTTCGCAATGCCAAAAACACAAACGGATCCAATCCACGGATTCAGCAACCCGTTGGCGGATTCTTACAGATCTGTTAACGGATTGCTGAACCCGTCCCCGGGTTGCCGAAATCCGCTGCATGTATTGGCAATAATAATCATTAAAAAAAAAAACGCAAAAGCGATTTGCCCTTTGTGAGATTGATCCGCTTAAATCCGCGGACCAAAAGAACTGACCGATATGCTGTGAATCCAAACCCGCCCCAAAAAATGTGCCCATCTCTAGTCTTAAATTGTATAAAGTTTGAATAAAATAATGAATGGCGTTGGTACTATTATAATACAATATTGGTCTGTGTTTTTCCAATGACTTGTTCAGGACCAAAACAAATGTTGTGTAATACATACAATCTTGGCTGAACATTGTACACTCAAACTTACATAAGTATACATTATAAAAAAAGTAATGTTAGCTTTAATTTAGCCTTATTTAATTTATGTGCAAAAAAGAACAAGAATAAAATAGGTACACAAAACACAACAAAGGTTCCCAGCACTCAATGCAATAATGAAGAATATATCAAGCACAATCATATTTTATTGATTAAACAAATTCAAATATCTGGATTGTGAGTAGATATAGTGGAAAAGGGGGAGGGAGTAGGGAGTGATCACAAAATCATACTAATTGGGTAAATGGAAACAAAGAAAAGACAGCGCAAAAAAACCATTGTGTAGTATATTAAAAATATTATTTATAATGTGAGGGTGAGTATTGCACATACATAAAAAAAAAGGGTTAATAGCATGACATGTTAGGGACATGTTACCACTCGGCAGGCACAGCAGGACACGAACACAGGTTACTCAGACGTCCTCCCTCAAGCTGCTGGTATCCAGAATCGGCATGTACAGCTCAGCGTTGGGGAACCTTCCCGCGTGTTCAAGGAGCTCCCGGCGGTGGTTCAGAAGGGTTGATCACCGCGTTACTTCCTGGTTAGTCCACGCTAGCGTGTGACGTCATCCGGCAGTGTCTCTCGGCCGGTCGCGTCTTTGGTGCGTCACTCCTTGGCGATATGCGATCGAGTGGTCAAACGAGTCCCAGACAAGTCCCACAATAAAACAAATGTTCAAATATAAAGCCGCAATGGGGATATATGTAAAAGATGAAGGAACGCGCCCTCTCCCTACGCGTTTCGTACTTTCGTACTTCGTCAGGGAATGTACGAAACGCGTAGGAGAGGGCGTGTTCCTTCATCTTTCACCAAAGACGCGACCGGCCGAGAGACGCCGCCGGATGACGTCACACGCTAGGTGGAGAGTAAATATCCTCATTAACTGAAAGTCACTAAACCAAATAAAGTAGTAACATATAGGTACTGCCAACAGAGCCAGATGACTACAAACACTGTATTAAAACAGCTCCAAGTAGGAGACTGACAACATTGCGCGTCCTACGCGCGTTTCCCTCCAGCTATGGAGCTTCATCAGGGCCAAAATTTGCAGGAGGGGGGAAAGCGGAGCATATATATACCTACCCGTCTCCATAGTAACGATTAGTGCAGAACCGCCATTGCGCATGCGCAGAACAAGCGCACGCAAATACCGAATATAAACATCCAAATGTAACAATAGTAAGCACCCATATAGTTAGCAATAAAGGTAGCCAGAAAAGCTGTCAGAAAGAACAAGCCTATCAGTAAGCATTACCTGATGATAGTCAAACGATCCATGTCGGGTTGAAATGGCTATTGCGCATCCGTGAGGAAATAGAAAATTTCCGTGCATACCTCACACGAGTGACTACTGCGCATGCGTGGGGAAATAGAAAATAAATAGAAAATAAATTGGTATATTCCCCTTTAAAGTCACTATTGAGTAGATATAAATGAGCAAATGTATTAGTGCAAAATACAAAATGCATGTAAATCAGGCAATGCTAAAAAAAAATGGTATCATACTTATTCCCAACATGGAGATGATCGAAGGAAAAACGGGAGCAACACAGAAGACAACAAACAAATTAAACCACCAATCAAGCAGTGGGAGGAAAATGGGGGAGGAGTGGGGGGAGAAAAACAGGGGGGAGGGAGACCGGATAATACAAAATGAAATCAGAAAGGTAACATTTGAGGGGTGAGTCCCTTCTTCTGGTCCATTCCCACGGAACAAACGTCTGTGGTACTTCCCTCTAATACCCTCTGTATTATAATACTCCTTTTGCGTTAACAAGTTACAAAAAATAAATGCGTCCAAAAAACTCCAAGTGGTTTCAGTTGTAAGAAACTCAGTAATAGCAATCTCCCCTGGGTTTATGCGCAAGAGTGAAGTATGTCTCAAGTTTGCTGGTATCAAGTAATCTCCAATGGGCGTGATATCAAGGCGTGTAACAAATATGTTAGTAACTGATAGTCTCCAATGGGAGCAATAGCAGTGATCTCCAGCGGGAACATGTTCAATCTGCAGAGCTCGGAGGGCCCAAAGAGAGTTGGAACTCTCCCGACCGGTAAGCAGCAGCGGAGAGGCATCCCATGTGACCCGGAAATGGTTCAAACGAAGGTAGATGCAGATCAGGATAGGAGACAACGCTGTCTGTCTCACTCTTACAGCTGTCTGGGTTGAGAGAGAATTAGTGTAAGAGAGAGCATTCCAGCTCTGTCTCCTTTCCTCCCCTGAACGGTATCCAGCTTCGTTTGAACCATTTTAGGGTACCCGCGGTGGCTTGGGATGCTGCTTCGCTGCTGCTTAACAAAATAAAATGTAATGAGAAGGGCCCACTTAATTTTGTGCCCCGGTGCCCCATATGATGTAGCTATGCCACTGGTGACCTTGCAATGTTTTATTTGAGAACCTTGCAGTTTTTTGTTGGAAACAAACGTTTTCAAAAAACGTTGCAGCGTTCGCAAACTTTTGAGCAATGTTTGCACATCACTGGCGGGGTTTATATTCTTATACAGCACAATGCATTTCTACCTCTCCATGATGCCAGCCAAGCATCAAAGTCAATGGGCTCCACCTGTATGTATCAGGAGGAACGTTCACTCTGATGAAGTTGTTTTAAAAAAAATAAACTTTTTTTCTTTTGTGAAACGAGACATTTTTGCTGGGGTAGTATTCTGCACTAAAAAGAAGAGTTAGGCCTGGGACATAGACAGTTTGCCCGTGCGGTGCTTTCCCTGGCCTTACACAGCGCGCCGTCCGTGGGCGTGTCGGGGGCAGGTCTGGGGGCGGGCCAGTGACGTCACGGAGCTGGTTCGCCCTCATTGGGCGAACCGCTCACGTGACCGGCCCTGCACTCCGGCGAGCACCAAATTTGAAAACTTTGTGAGACACACGCTTCCGCAAGCGTGCGGAAGCGTGCGTGAGCTCCTGCTAAAGCCGCTCTCATTGCGGCTGCAGGGGCTCAGTGCCGAGTGTGAGCGCATGTAACACAGTCCTAACTCGTCCCTCTTGCTCCATAAATCACTCATCTCGTCGCCAGCAGATGCCAACATACCCGGAAATTGTGGAACTAAGCTTAGTACATAAGCTGTTGCCTGGTGCAGGTATATTTCAGTGTGAAATGAGACAAAATAATGACTTTGCTACATAGTGCCCAAATTCCAACACAAAGTAGAGATGTGTAAAATGTCCAATTTTTCCGTGACAAAATGGCAGAGAAACTTGCAGGCAAGTTACTCGAGCGATGTTCATGTCACATTTGTGAAAGAAAATCACTAAAAAGTAGCACAAATTTAAATTTTTAAGATTTATTGATAGAAACCGGTGACTTTTAGCAGCTCTTAAAAAAATCATCAAAGCGTTTTCCAGACTGCATATTTCACACAAAAAACGTTTGCAAATTGATTTCTCTACAGTTCCCACATCTCTACACAGAGGCAAATAGCATCAGGTCAAATTGCTCTTTTTTTTTTTATACTACCGTTTATGCAAAAGTCTGATGAAAGTTGACATTTTTGCTGTTATCAGGTGAACAATGTGACGTTTTCCCACAATTTGACAGTAAGACAACATTTCAGAGAAACACCGCAATCAACTTGGCAAATTTTGCAACATTTTAAGTGATTTTCACAAATGTACGCCATCGTTTAAAAAGTAAAACAAGGTAATTAGAGATTGCCTACTTCATAAAAGGGTACCAGAAAATGGTAAGAATTGTCTTTATTAAAAACTGCTTCCACATTTCCCAAAACATATTGCTTACACTGGTTATTCCTAGTTATAAGATATTTTGGGTCTACTACATAAATATATTGTTGGGGTATTCAGGCATAATCAGTCTCATTATTGAACACTCTTCTATCCACCAACGTTGAAACATTAAACTCTCTCTTGTCCTAATTTGTACTGTACTTTTTATGACAATAAATCATTTTCCCACTGGCCCAACATGCCGCCTGTGATGTAAGAACATTGCATTTTAATTTACTTCACTTTGAGGCGAATTCAAGCACTTAAAGCAGCAGTCCAAGCCGCAGTTTTTTTTTTAATTTAAATCCCCCCCCCTTGATTATGTGCATCAATACAATCCACACAATGATAAGCAATTAGATAAGTTGCCGATCAATCGGCGGAGATTCAGCTCGGGGGTTCACTAAATGGCTGCAGAGGAGTATTGACCCAGTGTTTGTGACTTTGTAAATGGTTACTATAGAAACAAAAAAGGCTTGATACATTATAATACATAAAAAAGTAATTGATAGTTGTTTAAAAAAAAATGCTAAATGTATTTTTTCGTAGTAAAGAACTGATTTATAAAAACACACACGTAGGATATTGCTTGGTCTGCAGCTTTAAACCACACCGTAGAGTCTGTAGATTCTGCCCAGGTTTGCTAAGCAGTGCTACGCCTCAGCAGACCTTGAGCCTTATTTACTTGAACTAGTCTTGCGCTAAGGGTCAGTACCGGGCCTCTGTGGCTTTCTGTACAGCACTTATCTCTATAAATTGTGGTTGCTGCAGCATAATTTGCGTAAAAATAATGGGCAACAGTAAGTACTGGGGATGAGTTATTTAATACATAAAGGATAATGGAATGTGTTCATTTCTCCAGCTCTTCGTGTCATGCTTTTTTTTTAATATATATAATCATTTAAACCGCAAGATAAGCAAATATTGACAAAATGTCAGTGTACGTGGAATAATCTGATTGATATTAAGTGCTTGTTTGGTTATAAAATTGAATTAAATGAAAATGCTGAAAGTACAGTAGTGCACAAAGTAGATCACAGTGAAGGATAGACACACAATATGACTAACACGTCGACTTTGCAATCTAGATGTTCTTACCTGGAGTTACACTGTGACAACAAGCTGTTCGTACAGCTGTTCTCTGATGAACAAGATAACTAGTCATCTTGAAAAACACAGTACTTCTGGCTTTGAAATGAGGCCTCCTACTTCACAGACAGTTCTGATAATCATGTGTTTATACATGGCACTGTTTAGCTTGGTTAAGTTGTTCCTTAGTCTGGGCTATTAACATAATCATGTTGAAGTAATTGCTGTTTGAAAGGAAACATGCTGCAAATATTGTTTTCGTTTGTTTTAATGTTACTAACAGCCCGTCACACAAATTCTTTGCTGAACACTTCACTGAATGAGCTGCTGTGAGCATGACTATAATGAACAAGCTTCCATTTATTTTATTTTTTGTCCCAGGTTCACAGGTTAAGAGTTTTACATCCCTATGGTTCCTGTCTGAGCCTTCAGATGTTGTCACCATGCGTGGAAGTAATGTGATTCTGAACTGCTCGGCGGAGTCTGATCAAGGAGCTCCAACAATCAAGTGGAAGAAGGACGGGGTTTATCTGAACCTGGCAGTAGATGAGAGAAGACAGCAACTGCCCAGTGGATCTCTTATAGTACAGAATGTAGTCCATTCAAGACATCACAGGCCGGATGAAGGCGTCTATCAGTGTGAAGCATCCCTGGATGGTATTGGTGCACTTATTAGTCGGACAGCTAAAGTAACAGTTGCAGGTAAGATTTTTCTTTTTACTCTTTAATGCAGGGGATTTCAACTCCAGTCCTCAAGACCCACGCAACAGATCAGCGTTTAAGGATATCCCAGGTTCAGCAAAGGTGATTCAATCGGTCCCTGCTTCAGCACAGGTGGCTCATCAGTATCTGCTTCAGCACAGGTGACCGACTGAGCCACCCATGAGCAACCTGTGCTGAAGCTACTATATCCTGAAAACCTGACCTGTTGTGGGTCTTAAGAACCCCTGCTTTAATGTATTGAGGGATATGTTTGAAGAGATTAGCTTGCTAGCAGAGGTTATCATCAAGTTAGTGGTTAATACTTATCTAAATTACACATATGTACATAGGCTTTGGTGTGAAGTAGTGATGAGTTTAATTTATACTTAGCCAGTATGCAGAGTGAGGACATGTGTACATGTGGCACCTGGAAGCTACTGAGGTTGAAATGACACTAGAAGAGTGTCATGGATACATACTGTGCTCGATCCTTGAGTATACAGGGAGCATGCTCTGTTACTTTAAAGGGGCAATCCCTCCTAGGACTAAACTGTACTAATAAACAGTAACATGTTTAAGGCGTTACATTTGGCTGACACCTATACATATTTCTTTTAAGTTGCTGTGTAAATGATGGTGGACTGAGGCATTGATGGTTTCTTTCCTGCTGCTCCCTTTTGTTGGATGTCAGTGTGTTTAACAAGAGTTTGCACAGGCAAAGCCTCAATATCTTTTCCCCTCTCTTTATCATTACTGACTCGCTGCTAAGCACAAAGTCAGATATGGGTAACACAAAACACTTGATGAAAAACATTCCCCCCAAAAGAAATAAAAGTGGTTACATTTGTTTAAGGAAGGCAGAAGATTGTTAAATTATTTTCGGAATGGTGTTTTCTGGTCAGCTGTATGGCATTTTTAACTACAGATACAGTGCAATTCATTTTATTACACAAAACTCCCATAAAGCAGCAAATGTTTCTTTTTTTTCTTCATAATCTCGATGGGGATCCTCAGAACCAATCAACACTATTCTCAACCCCAGGGACCCCTTGGTCCCTGAGAAATGTACTTTTAGATTTGAACTGAGAAGAAAAATCAAGATGGCTGCCAAACGGAAAGTGCAATCTCACGACCCAATGACATTGCAGCTTCTTATTGGCCTACGGGAGTGAGGTTGACCTGGTTGCCAAAAGCAAAACCAATAAGAATACAAAGGTAAACTTCTCTGGAACAGAATGGTCTCTAGATCTTAGAAAAGAGTGACTGTCCCATCTCCATTACCCTAAACTACCCGTCTGTCCAGATAAACAAAATATTTTTGGGAAATCAAAGAGGGTTTGCTGCTTTAAAGGTGAGGAACCTGTTTCAATCCAATCTATAATCTCAGTCCTGGATTATCCTCTATCTCTTGCCTCTTTAAAAGGTACTATTCCATATTAAAACATATCTATAAATGACATTTTCCTTTATACTCCTCACCCCACATTTCATTTTGGAGTTAAAATATTATTTGTTGGGTCTCTTAAAATCAGCCATTATCGGAATGTAACAAAATAATTGCGTTACATTTTAGCCAGTATTGGGGGTTGTTAGCTTTACTCTAGGTCAGGGGAGACCAACTCCAGTTCTCAAGGCCCACAAACAGGTCAGGTTTTAAGGATGTTTAATTAAATGGTACCTCTGGTAGTCCAGTGGGACTAGCAGCAGGGAAATCTAAAAGGACTTTTAGAGAGAGACTTCTCACACCAGGTATTAATAATGTATTTTATCTGATACTAGACGAGCCTTTAGATAATGTCCCCTGGAGTTTTTCTCATGCCGCTCCAGCACACGAGTTAATCATCTTGTTGAGAATTATGTGACGCTTTTAAGAATTTCAAATTGTTTTCTTCCTGAACTAAGCACATTATCTTGGCTACTCTAAGATGCTTCAAATCACGTTTTTGTAGCTAAACGATGACAAAATATTGCACAGACCCACGAATAAATAGGCAAACTGTGGTTATACTTAAACATGTATTCTCGTTGCATAAAATTGACTTGTACGTAAGGTTGTTAACACATCCAACAAGCAGGGAATAAAAAGGCAGAGACGAGGTGATTGATTCTTGTTTAAATATATTGTGAAACAACTTCAGGGAAGCACTTTTGCTGATGAGTTGTCCTCTACTCACCTGCGTGCAATGATTACATCTTCGAAGAGAATCAATTACTGAAGTAATGGTCCACAAAACCAACAGCGTATGGTTCATGCCAGTTTCCGTGTTGTTTGTCACAGCATGGAAACCTGTGTTGGGGTTTAGATTAGCTTTGTGTTTGGAGGAAATCTAGGTCTGACATGAACCTGTCAGCTCCAGTGGAAAAGTGTAGCTGTATCCATCACACTTTACTTTTTTCACAATGATGTATGAGAAAGTCCAAAACCCTGATAGCCACATTCTGTTGTCTGCTAGGGCCGCGGTTCTCAACTTCAGTAATAAAGTGACAATAGTTTGCTTGTACTATTTTATTAAATCAAATTAGTATGAAATATTTTGTATTTCTTTACAGTACAAGTGTACTGTATATACATTATTTTATTTAAACATGCCTAATCGATTCAGGCACTATCCCAATTATGTGCTAGACAAACATGTAATTTGGCAAATTAGAAATGGAAAAAGCAAATGGTTTAAAATTCATAATTACCCCTTAGTAGCACAATACTGGATAAAATCACTGAGTATTATGTACTGGGATTGTCCCATACACAGCTGTGTTTGAATGATATGATCTAAAGATCTGTTCCCTGAGCAAGACAGGGGTCTAATGAATGTTTCCGAAAGCAGCACAGATCTCAGCAAATATTACAATCACAATGCTCATTGTAATAATGTCCACCATAAGGTTACGTCTTCTTTGGGGAGATATTTCTTTAACTTCCACCTGTCCCCTTGGGTTGCGAGAGTGGTTTTCAGGGAGAAAGTAGAAAAATGCTTCTGTGTTCAGGGAATTTTCAGGAAGTCTCCCTGATACACGTAGAGAGTTGGCCAATATGCTCAGTATTAGAGATGGGTGAATTTTTGGGGCGAGTTTGGATCTGCAGCGGATCGGCCGGTTCCTTTGGTCCGTGGATTTCAGTGGATCAATCTCAAAACGGGTGATTTGCATTTTGAGGATTCTTTATTATTATTGCCAATACACTTGTAGATTCCGCAACCCGGGGATGGGTTCGTAGAATCCAATGCGTGGATTCAGCGATCCATTTGTGGATTTGTAAGAATCCGCCAGTGGATTGCTGAATCTGCAGGTTGGATTCTACAAATCCATTCCTGGGTTGTATCCAATGGCGGTTTTTGATGAATCCGCGCAGATTAAAACCGACCAAATACGTTTGCGGATATTTACACAGCAAAACGGATTTTGGGGGGAAAATGCGAGAAAATGCGGGAACAGATTTGGGCGGATTCTCCCATCTCTACTCAGTATACTATTTAAAACTTAACAAATTATAAAGAGGTTTCAGTAAAATAAATTCACTCATCCACACTACACCTTATTTGCCATTTAAAAAGTGTATGTTTTATGCATTTTAAAATGTGAGCTTGAAAGCATGTGTTTTGACATTAGCCACATATCACCAGGTATTATGTTTTAGAGAATAGCTTGTGAATAGAGAAATAAGTACTCATCTACAGTACATACGCCACAATAACGATATAGCACTTATTTCCTCACCTACTGTCTCTGTAAGTTTCCCATCAAACCTCTTAGAGTGTAAGCTCTTCAGGGCATGGATTTCCTTTCCTATTGTCTGATTTTGCAGCACTTATTTTATTATTATAATTCCCTGTACTGTATTATTTGTGTAGCGCTGAGTACACTTTTGGCACTATATAAATAAAGACATACAATACACTACAATATTGCAGACACCATGGAAAATCCTGTTTCTTGGCTTTATCGTTGGGGAAAGACCTCTAGTTAATAGGCCAATAAAAAATGGTGATCTATTTCCATATCCACACCGTAGATATTACCAATTTATTCTAATATCAACTTTTGTTAAATTTCATCCATAGAGATACGCAGTTACAATGTTCCTGCATCCATAGAGATACACAGTTACAATGTTCCTGCATCCATAGAGATACACAGTTACAATGTTCCTGCATCTATACAGATACGCAGTTACAATGTTCCTGCATCCACAGAGATACACAGTTACAATGTTCCTGCATCCATAGAGATACACAGTTACAATGTTCCTGCATCCGTAGAGATACACAGTTACAATGTCCCTGCATCCATAGAGATACACAGTTACAATGTTCCTGCATCTGTAGAGATACACAGTTACAATGTTACTGCATCCATCGAGATACACAGTTACAATGTTCCTGCATCCATAGAGATACACAGTTACAATGTCCCTGCATCCATAGAGATACACAGTTACAATGTTCCTGCATCCGTAGAGATACACAGTTACAATGTCCCTGCATCCATAGAGATACACAGTTACAATGTTCCTGCATCTGTAGAGATACACAGTTACAATGTTACTGCATCCATAGAGATACACAGTTACAATGTTCCTGCATCCATAGAGTTACACAGTTACAATGTTCCTGCATCCATAGAGATACACCGTTACAATGTTCCTGCATCCATAGAAATACACAGTTACAATGTTCCTGCATCCATAGATACACAGTTAAAATGTTCCTTCATCCATAGAGATACACAGTTACAATGTTCCTGCATCCATAGAGATACACAGTTACAATGTTCCTGCATCCATAGAGTTACACAGTTACAATGTTCCTGCATCCATAGAGATACACAGTTACAATGTCCCTGCATCCATAGAGATACACAGTTACAATGTTCCTGCATCCGTAGAGATACACAGTTACAATGTTTCTGCATCCATAGAGATACGCAGTTACAATGTTCCTGCATCCATAGAGATATACAGTTACAATGTCCCTGCATCCATAGAGATACACAGTTACAATGTTCCTGCATCCGTAGAGATACACAGTTACAATGTTCCTGCATCCATAGAGATACGCAGTTACAATGTTCCTGCATCCATAGAGTTACGCAGTTACAATGTTCCTGCATCCATAGAGATACACAGTTACAATGTTCCTGCATCCATAGATACACAGTTACAATGTTCCTGCATCCATCGAGATACACAGTTACAATGTTCCTGCATCCATAGAGATACACAGTTACAATGTTCCTGCATCCACAGAAATACACAGTTACAATGTTCCTGCATCCACAGAGATACGCAGTTACAATGTTCCTGCATCCATAGAGATATGCAGTTACAATGTTCCTGCATCCACAGAGATATGCAGTTACAATGTTCCTGCATCCATAGAGATACACAGTTACAATGTTCCTGCATCCATAGAGATACAGTACACAGTTACAATGTTCCTGCATCCATAGAGATACAGAGATACACAGTTACAATGTTCCTGCATCCATAGAGATACACAATTACAATGTTCCTGCATCCATAGAGATACACAGTTACAATGTTCCTGCATCCATAGAGATACACAGTTACAATGTTCCTGCATCCATAGAGATATGCAGTTACAATGTTCCTGCATCCAGAGTTACACAGTTACAATGTTCCTGCATCCACAGAGTTACACAGGTACAATGTTCCTGCATCCACAGAGTTACACAGTTATACTGTTCTTGCATCCATAGAGTTACACAGTTACAATTTTCCTGCATCCATAGAGATACACAGTTACAATGTTCCTGCATCCATAGCGTTACACAGTTACAATTTTCCTGCATCCATAGAGTTACACAGTTACAATGCTCCTGCAGTGGTGGAACAAGGTGTAAAGGAAAATAAATAAAAGAATAATACATAATAATTAAGGAAAAATAATATGCCTGCAATGTTTAAAACATGCAGAAAGATGGCAATGTCTTCACTTTCACTAGCTTAGATTCTACCTGTGCGGCAGCTGTATAATGAAGCATAGACAGATAACGAACAAGCGCTTGGCAAAGGAAGCGGACAGAACCATAGCACAAAACTAAGAGAGTTCCCTGACTCTGATTCTACTAAAACACCTTCTAGTTCCATGTTCTGTACCATAAGATGGCACAATTCAGTTATGCTTTAGTCACAAGTCAGGTCTGTGCCACTGCACAGATCTCTGTAAAACATTTTAGAATTTGCTATCTGAAAGTACAGCGAGAAATTCTGTTTCATAGAGCACAAAGAGGATTATCTAGAAGAGTTTTCCAGGCTGCAAAACTAGGGCAAATGCACCAGATTTATCAAAGGAAAAACGATTTATTGCAATGATATTTCTTTTGCATTTGGAAGACGTTACTAAATAGAAATAATGGCCCAGCCCCCTGATCACATGTAGCTGTCTCCGCCATCAGAACATAATAACTAAAATCGGAAGGGACCAATTAAAAAAAATTGTTACATGGGGGAAGAATCCTTGGCAATTATATCTATATATTTGTGTTCTACATCTTTATTCCTTTAAGCAATTCTCCGCATTTCTTCCTCAGGGATGCTTTAAAGCTGTGTTGGAGTTAGCCAGCTACTCTACGTGTACCTTAAACTTGCAGGTTCTTTTATCTTTGAGAGTACTGCATCTAAATATAACATTAAGACAGATCAGGGAATCCTTTTCACAAAGAGCTAGCAATCGACTGGGTATAGCCTGTGTTTATTGGGTTGTTTACTGTTTTACTGTAGTCCTATTATCTAATTCTTCCACGAGCTTGACACATGCTTCTGCATTTTGACAGGAAAGGGAACAGAATATATTGGAACATAATATAATACAATCCGACCTTTACTATAACTGAAGGAGTTACTGTAACTGTTACAGTTTCAGTGTTTAGCTTTGTAAAGTTTGTCATTTTATTGTATGAGATACTTATTTTTCTGATTAAAGGGACTATGTTCTTGAACCAAAATTGCATAAAGAATGTCAGCTTTAAAGAGAAACAAATAATTGAGTAATACCTTCTGGAACAACATTCTTCCAATAAATATGATATAACAAACACACAATACAACCTAGACAAAGCAGAGGCGTGAAATGTCCTCAATAGTGTACTGATTACTAGCATTTCGTTTTTTGTTACTCATATAACACATCATTTACTAGGCAAGGAAAAACAGTCACCTGACCACCTACTGTAACCACAATCAAATGCACAGCTCAAGATTTATTTTATAAATAATAATAATAATATGTTATTGTATAGCGCTGCTGTTTTTACGTAGCACTTTACAGAGGCAGTTTGCAGACACAGTCCCTGCCCCATGGAGTTTACAATCAATGTTTTTTGTGCCTGAGGCACAGGGAGATAAAGTGACTTACCCAAGGTCACAGGGAGCCAACACTGGGAATTGAACCAGGTTCCCCTGCTCAGTGCCAGTCCGTGTCTTTACTCACTGAGCCGCTCCTTCTCCCTGCCTAAATGGCAGCATATGAATGTAACTATCTTTCAGTGTGAAAGTTGGAGGTGACAAGTGTTACAAGACAATATCCCCTCCCTTAGTATTGAAGGGTTTCTCCACCGGCAAATGAAAATCATTAGCCAGTTGACTGTATGTACAAGCTATGTCAGTCAGGTTCGAAGTCTGCTCTTAGGAACCCAGTTAACCTTTTTCTGCAACTTTAACCTCTTATATGTAAAATCTATATGTGTTTCAGAGGTTATATTTAATAGGATGGTAGAGTTGTTTACGACACAGAATTGCTGACCTTTGGCTACTTCTCAGGGCATATGTTGATGATCGCCGCAGCATCAAATTCAGAAAAACTGCTTCAAAGGACCAATATACAGTACAGCTCCAGACACTCTACATGTCTTAATGCCAAGGGGTCTGTCGTGCGCTTCGGTGCAATTACACAGGTCTGGAAGAATCAGACACTGGAGTGATGCAAGGGAGCTATGCAGGGCCACAGAGGTAACCGGTGCAAGGGGAAGGGTATGATACTTCACCTGCTTCTCCGGTTTGGAACCCACTCTCCTCGCTTGCTCCTGCGTGCCACCGTCAGAGAGTATCAGGAAAATGGAGGGTATAAGGCGCTACTGCGCATGTCCGAAAAAAGCTCCCAGAATTCTCTTCAATCAACTTTATTGAACACACACAGGGCTACACCAGCGTCTCCCCCTCAACGCGTTTCACCCTTACACAGAGGGCTTCGTGTGTTCAATAAAGTTGATTGAAGAGAATTCTGGGAGCTTTTTTCGGACATGCGCAGTACACTCTACATGTCCTACTTAAGTCCTAAAACTTAAAAACGTAAAAAAAAAAAAAAAATATTTATAAAAATATTGGGTAATCAAAAAAACTCACAAATGCTCATTCTTGTTCTGTTCTTTTTAGAAAACTTTTAATCACGAAAACGATGTAATATTTTAGCTCCACTTCATTATAGCAGGGTGAATTCGGACCATTTCATACAAACCTCTATACGTTGTTCATTGTTGCTTTATAATTAATATGTTTAGTGAATTTGCAATCTTCAAATGCCTCACTGTAAAAATATTAACAAATATCAAGCTATATATCATACAGATCCAGTGGGCATTCAAACCTAATTTAAGAAACAATGTTTCAGCTAGAGATAGGCGAACCCCCCGAAATACGTTTCCCGGACTTTGGCTGATGTCAACCCCAACATTTGTTTCGTGGTGTAAAATCCACACACGGATTTGGGCGGTTTTAATACACATGGATTCATCAAAATCCGCCATTGGATACCACCCGTGAACGGATTTGTGGAATTCAATCCACGGATTCAGCAATGACTCTTAAAAATCCACCAACAGATTGCTGAATCGGTGGATTGGATTCTACAAATCTGTCCACGGGTTGCGTAGTGTATTGGCAATAATAATAAAATCCACAAAGCGCAGATTGACCTTTTTTGCCATTGATCCGCTGAAATCCGCGGACCAAAAATGCGGCGGATCCAAATTCGCAAAACCACATTCGCCCATCTCTTTTTGAGGCCATAAAGGCTCATCCAGGGTGGCGCCGAGCGGACGCGCACGCTCACTCTAGACACGTTGCGACAATGCACGTGTCCTGCGTGAGCGGGCGCGCCTGCTCGGCACTCAGCCGCTGGCCGACCGAGCAAATTTGAATTTGCCTCTCGCAAGCGCGTCACGTAAGCGGTTCACCCAATGAGGGCGAACCAGCTCTGTGGCGTAGAGGCCGCGCCCCCACACGCGCTCGCACCTAGCCGGCCAGGAAAAGCACGGCCGAGCAGGGCGCAGCGCTGGAGCGCCAGTGCGACTCTACCCACCCTGGACGAGGCCTTACAAAGGACTTTGAGGATCAGAGATCTGTGAACATTCCGCATTCCGAACCAATCTTTGCAAGTTTCACCCAAGTCACTCTGACACAAAACTCTGCAGCAAGTTTTCTTAACAACACTAAGAAGTTAATGAGCTTTGCATGTTCGATTCATTTTGTTTTCCATCGCTTTTTAAAATCCGATCGAACTTGTAGCCGGCTGCTTTCAGCGCTTTCTCCAAAAGTCACCCATGACATTACATTGATTTGTATCTCTAACCGTTATGGGTTGTCAAGTGTGATGTTTATTTTAAATATATCTATGTATTTAGATGTTCATACGGTGCAGAACAGCTGAAAGCTCAATCTTTTTTTTGTGATTAACATTACCATATCTTTTCATATAAAGCAGAAAAATAAATCACCCACTCGACAGAGTGGATCTATTCTGCATCTGTTTTACAAATTTGAATACTGCTGACAATAACAACTTCCTTATAATGTAGCTGAATATTTCAGGAAAGAAATGCTAATCCTGGTACCTAAGTACTAAGATGCATATATTTAAATAACATCATTCATTTGTATTATTGCCCATCATCTACGATAACGTACCTTTTTAAATCATACATTCTACTCTACTTGACATTAAAGGCATAAGATAAGGAAGCTGAAGAAGCATTTACTATGGCTATACGGTTTAGGAAAGGTTTCTTACTTTAGTGGATTGGTGATATCCAACCCATTGACCCTTATAAGCTTGCATGGTGTTAAAGCAGCGATACTACTTTCCTCCTTTTTTATTGTTGTCTTATTTTTATATGTAAAGCATGCGACGATGTATAATTCTACCTTCTTACCTAAGCTGGCAATCATTTGGTGCTTCTGTTATAAATCTGTAAAAATCCTGATTGTGTGCCTAACGAAATGGCCGCCTTCTAAATTTATGCTGCAGTCTGTGAAATGCTGCAGTTGATATGTAACATTATATTAGTATGTGTGACACACTGTAGTTACAGCTCTCAGAGTAATACACACCAACAGACCTGTTTGTAATACTTTGTTACCAAAGGGGAGAGCTCAAAAAGGTGTATGTCAGATCCTGTTTCAAAAAAGGGAGTGGATATGACATTCTAAATGGTTGCTGTAGCAACCAAACGATTATCAGTACATTTAAAAAAATCATTAAAATTGGCATTAGATGTTTAAAAATATATATCTAATACTACAGAACTGATTTATTTAAAAAAAACACAAGATTTTTCACGTTTTGCTGTTTTAATGAAGTTGAATACTTTTTTATGTTATTTTTAATTTTCCATTGAATGCTTATAGTTTTTTCCCCCCAACATTTGCATCACATATAAATGCAGAACGTTATATATAGAATTGGCCACAAAATCCTTTTTAACTCCTCCAACAATAAATGAGTGAGACTATGATAGTTTAATCAGAAAGAGATGACATATAGGTCACATTAACCCTTCAATATATTAACTTTTATCTTTATCACATATTGGTCATGCCATTTTAAGTATAATTTAATGTACCTGTACCAAACGTACTGTATGTTATGTGACTTTTGCTGAAAGTAAGATTTCTTATTTTGCTGAGTTATTGAAATGATCTTTTACCATTAATTTAAGTGTCATCATATTTACCTTTAGCGTTATTATTCAAATTCAGACAACATGCTATTTCATCAGCAAATGCCATAAAGACTTCAGGTAGTCTGTCAATCTACACAAAAAAAAACCTTACAAATGTTGTCTTACTGTTCCTGTGGCTTTTTTGCTATCCCTGGATATACATCAAATAAGTACTGTACAGCAGGCAAATAATTGGCAGTTTTTACATGACACATATGACTGTCCAACCACAGTAATCAATAGCAAACTTCAATACCAAATGCAGAGGGAAAGCAGTAGATGGAGATCAAATAATGCATTTTGATCAATTCACCCCTCAGGAAATTATTAAGCATATTTCAGTTGTCTGTGCAGAGAACAAGCTGACCTTTAGTTACAGGAGTTCGAGTCTCAGCTGACATCCAGAGCTACTCTAGGTCAGACATTCATCAGACAACATAATCCATTTTAATTGCAGGACATTTTGAACTGTTGGAGCAAAAGAGTCACATTGAAGACAATAAATATTGTCTACTGTGCATTCACACATTTAATAGAATGAAGATACCAGGGCTGTATGTCAAGATCTAGAAAAGAGGAAAATACAGACACTTTCGCTGTGTTTTGCTTCACTCAGGTAACAAGTCAGAGGAGTTTCTGCCGGCTCAAATGTGGTAGCGTTTTCTGATGCTAAGAAATTAGGAAACAAGTGAGAACGGAGATGCAGAACGTGACGTGTCCTTTAAGAACATGAGCATGATGTAAAACCTTATTAACTCCTCCTGTAAACACACCAGAGAAAGCAAGTTGGTGCATGATGCCAAACTAGTCAAAACCAATCCCAAAGTATAGTGACGCAATTGAATCAGTGTATATCGGCAAATTACAAGCCAACAACAAGGGGATATTGGATATTGCTTTAAGTAATGGAACAGCGCTAATCTAGTTTTGGAATATGATAAATTGTAAACCTGCAAATTTTAAACCTTAGCAAGTACATGGAGAATGTCACTGATATAGTTGCATACACTCTGTTTACTCTCTTAGGGACTTTCCTAAACAAGGCCAGAATCCTTAGGTCCCCTAATATGCAAAATACAGATACAATTCACAAAATTTCCAAGTGCGGTTGAAATGTGTATTTATATTTGAATGCAAAAGAAAAGACAATACCAATGTTGTCCTACTGTCTCTGTACGTTCCTCCTACATACCAATTAGATTGTAAGCTCCTCGGAACAGGGACTCCTCTTCCTAAATGTTACGTTTGTCTGAAGCACTTATTCCCATGATCTGTTATTTATATTTATTTATTATTTATATGATTACCACATGTATTACTACTGTGTAGCGCTATGTACATTAATGGCACTATACAAATAAAGACATACAATACAATACAATACAATGAACATCATTGAACCCCTATTAGTAATTTCTGTTTGTAAATAACAGCTGAAAGGTCTGAAACAAAGAACACCATTTACTTGTGTTTCTTAGTTTAAAAGAAAGGTTTTCTCATTTGAAAAAGTGACTGACCTGGAAACTCTACAGAGACTATCTGGTGCAATAGCCCCTGAATAAAGAACAGACACAATGTACAGTATACCTAATACCATGGAAGACTAGGTGAATAAGCAAACCAACCAAAAGTGTATTCCCCCTGCCTATTAGCAATGAAAGTATCCAACCTGCCTTGCACTGTGACCCAAAGGCACTGAACCCAGCCTTCCTGTTAAGATTTAGAGCTAATGGTGTACTGATCCACACCATATAGCATTTATTTCTGCAATTTTGATTATTTGAAGTGGCAGTCCATGCTAGGACCAACGTGTACAACTGGTTCTGGCATATTTAGGGGGTTACGTCTGGGTGATTGATTTGTTCTTAATCATACTCTGACACCCTTGAGTATCTTTAAATAAGAGTATCTTTAAAACTAAGACTTGGGAGGAGTATGATTTTCTGTAGCTACTTTACTCCCTTTTGTGATGTCGCTGTGTGCTCAACAAATTTTCACAGACAAAGACCTTTGGGGTTTCTGAAGTCAGGTTAACTACAAGGTTCCTTACTAGACTAACACACTGTATAAAAGGTTCTGACTCCTATATAGAGTATTAAGTGGTGCTATTCCATAAGACACCATAAGACACCAGAATATATAGTGCCAGAACTCACCTTTTTACCAATTCAAATGATTAGCACTGCTTTTTGAATAGCATGGCTTAGTAAATATGTCCCTATATTGGGCATTTAGTATACTGAGAATAGCTCTGTCCTTCTACTTAAAGCAGATATAACACCTTCTTCTATATATGCTTAAGCAGCCTTTTGGGACTTTTTGGACACAAAATTCCCAGTTCACATAGATTTTCAGCCCAAAACAACCCACATGGACAGTTCAGTGTATATATGAGTTATTGCCCTGACGTGTTATGTTAGCCTTACCAGTAATACCTTCCCCCTCTTTGCCTTTTTCCCAATACATCTCACCATGGGCAATATTCTTTCCATTCCAACTTCCTCTCGGTGGGAATAAGAAGGGGCAAAACTCATTTGTGAAAGTAGCAGCTAACCATTTATTTACAACGGGTCACATTTGTAGACGTGTTTGGATACATTTGGGGTAAGTAGAGAACGTGCAGGACTGGTCATTTTATTAACAATGAATTACAGATCCCTCTAGCTCTGAGGGGTTTCATTTTCTACTCGTACATTAGGTTCTTCCCAGATTACATGAAAATGAAAGTTGTACAGAATAACGGCAGATTGCAACATTTTACAAATGATTCACAGTTGTCTCAGGATAAGTAAACTTTTATTAAAGGAAATACTGTTTTCTATGCATGTTTTCATAAAAGTTGAAATGTATGTGAGAAATCTTTAAACATGCTGGCACTGTAATTAAGGATGACGAACATCTATCTGACTGTAACTGGTACAGACACTTATAACATATATTATCTTTAACTATGCATACAATGTCTTGAATATAATGTATAACCCTGTTCACTTAATGTAACTGTGTATTTGTAACCATGTATTTATCGTCATACCCATAGCTCTATGCCCAGGACATACTTGAAAACGAGAGATAAAATATTTTTATAAATAGAAAACATGTTCTGCCGTATTCTGATCATTGAAAAACAAATATATCCCATTTACATATTAAGCTTTTTCACATTATCTGCCACCTATGAACTAAGTAATAATGACAAAAAATGTGGCATTAACTTTCCATTATTGCCCCATCTTCTCTGCCTGACTCATAGCTGAGCACCCAGGAATCATTAGTGACGGGATCATTATAGTTCTAGTATAAATTCATTTTAGATCAACTTTCACACTTATTTTAATGTTGGCTGCAGTTGCTGGTCCAATTTTTCAGGCATTTCCATTCCACTAATGTCCATAATTAACACAGAAATCCTGGTTTCTGAATATTCTAGAGCAGTAGTCTATAATTAGTGATGGAATATTTGAAGAAAGCACTTATAGACTGTGTATAATCCCAGAAAAAAGGTACACCATTGTAAACCACTGAGGAGCAATTTAATGTGAAAGCGCTGTTGTAACTCAGGCAGGTTTTCATACATGTACAAGTTAGTAATATTAATAATGGAAATTATACAAAGAATAGGAAGTATAAAAAAAAAAAATTCAAGTAAAATGTCCAAACTGTTTTGCTCTGGATTCAATACTGTTGGAGTATAAAAGAAAATGAAAAATCATTGGGTGCCTAATTGCGTGTGACTGAAGGGATTTTCAAAGCTGAGACAGATTTTAAACGAGCAAGTTATGCACTGACTTGGTATCACAATATCACTTCATAAATTTAATAGTAGGCTAAAGATATGGTGCAAGTGCCAAATAACATAGGGTTAGATTTTTTTTAATCAATTCAGCACAAGTTTAAAGAAACATAGATATCCCAGATAAGATGGCGGAAGCCAACTCCACAGAGCAAGAGGGTAGTGTTTCTTTGGTCATGTGGTATGCATTTTTCTGGATAGGTGGCATTGGAAACCAGAGTGATTTCTTTTTCTTTGGGCATTGGTGAACTGAAATAAATTGTATTCTCCATTTTCAAAATGAAACATACTACTATTAAAACATAATTTATGCCTCGAGTTTCCTGGCTGGGAAGAAAACAGAAAAGCGCAAAAAAAAGTGTGACGTAAAATGAAACGTGAATAAGGCCAATTCCAATTGGTGAAAACTCAATGAAAATTGGTGATTAAAAGGCCCCAAAATAAGGATAATTAGCATTCACAACAAATTCTTCTTGTGTTGTGTCAAAGTGGGGTGGGCATGTAAGCTCCAGTTTTCTCCATGCAGCATCAATCCTCACAAATGAAAACAAATAGCATACATACGAAATGTAGCATAAAATAATTTACTATACCGTAGGTGAAAAAAACTAGTTGACGGGGGGGAGGGGGGAGGGGTGTTGGGGGAGGGGTGTTGGGGGAGGGAGGGAATGATCAAACTGACATTTTCCCTAGTAAAAATAGACTGAGAGTGTCATATAGGCACACTCAACCACTCCGGATGTTTCCTGTTGCCTGCTTCTCTCCACAGGTCAACGCTCACACTCTCTGTCTTCCTGCTCATACTTCTGCGTCTTTTCGGAGTCCCGGATTGGTTTCCCACCTGGCAGTACGGTGTCCTCAGAGAGTCACTTTCCAATGCGTTTTGCCTATTAGTATCATTTAGCTTCCTGAGGGGTTCTCAAGTTGTTGAAACTCATAGGTTAAACACATTGGGTGTGACCCTCCGAGGACACCATACTACCAGGTCAGAAATCAATCCGGGACACCTACGATGCTGATGCGGACACGGAAACAGGAGCAGGAAGAAGGGGAGCGTGCACGCTGAGCCGTGGAGACGAGAAGGCAACGGGAAACGTCGGGAGTGGGTGAGAGTGTGCCCATATGACCCTCAATGTTTATCTTTACTTGGGAAAATGTGAATTGGATTCCTTTCCCCCCTAGTATTGTTCACCTACATTATAGTATATGATTTTATGCTATGTATGCTACATGTTTTTGTTTGTGAGGATTGATGCAGCATGAAGTGTACCAGAGCTTACATGCCCACCTCAATTTGAAACAACACAAGAAGAATTTGTTGCGTGTGCTAATCATCCTTATTTTTGAGCACTTTAATCACCAATTGATTATTAATCAGTTCATCATTAATCATTGATTTTTTGCCAATTGGATTTGGCCTTATTCACGTATCATTTTACTTCACACTTTTTTGCGCTTTTTTTGTTTTCTTCACACTAGTTATAACAGTTCAAGAGACCGTCCTTGGGAACAGAACTTAGTAGTGGAGCACTTTAATATATAATTATTAGCATAGTGTTGGTTTTGTTTGCGTCTTTTTAATGATGTACTCAAGTTTTCTGGCTAGCTGGTGGTTGGGCTCCTCTCCACAAAATACTTGTTGACCACAGCATTGTGAGGTCAACCAAACTCATCCAATAATGGAAAAGAGGAGGTCCACGCAGACATGTTAGTTTCCAAGGACCCACGAGGCAGATTTGGGGGTTGTAACTAAGGCAACAATGGGATTTTTACATACAATAACATTCTGAAAACCAATGAAGACCAATGGATGCAGAGAGAAGATGTGAGTGTAGCTTATACTAAGGCCGGGCTTATAGTGCCGGCGACGCGACGTTGCCCGAAAACAAATGCATTGTCGCCACCACGTGCGTGTATAGTCAGCGCGACGGCGACAACGCGACTGGGCGACACGATTTTTTGAAGCCGGGAATATTTGATTTTTCAGGGCAGCCCCTAAACCAATCAATGGCCTGGTCACCCGCGATGCCGGCGCAAAGCGAAATACAACTTTCGCTAGCGGCGACGGGTGACGTCACGTGTATTGTCACCGTCGCCGGCACTATACGCGCGGCCTAACAAGGGGCAGTCTTTCATTTTGGATGTGTTTTTTTTTTCCATTGTCTGAATACTCCCTTATCTTACTATCTATCTATGTTATAAAATTATTTTGTCCACCCCTCCATGAGATATAGCTAAACGGTGACATCATAGAGAGTTAGATAGCTAAACAATTTTGACAGAAAGCAGATTAAATAGAGTGTCAGTTGACATGTGAGGAGAAAGCAAGAATGGTGGAGGAGAGAGGCGGGAACAATTGATGACATCATAAGGTATTAGATTAAAGAGATGCAGCGGAGAACGAGAGAAGGAAGGAGGAGAGAAGTAAGGTGGGGAAAGAAAAAAGTTAAACTTTATCGTCATTATTTGGCAGAGGGTGCAGTTGGCAGAGGGTGCGTTTGTTTGGAGTGTGCGGTTGGCAGAGGGTGCGGTTGGCAGAGGGTGCGTTTGTTAGAGGGTGCGGTTGGCAGAGGGTGCGTTTGTTAGAGGGTGCGGTTGGCAGAGGGTGTGGTTGGCAGAGGGTGCGGTTGGCAGAGGGTGTGGTTGGCAGAGGGTGCGGTTGGCAGAGGGTGCGGTTGGCAGAGGGTGTGGTTGGCATGTGTAGTGCACATGGGATGAGCCAGAGTATTATAAATAAAAAACCTCTTGCTTTCTTCTTCAGTCTGATGTCATCATGACTAAATAAAGGGATGGTGGTGGAGGGGAGTCCAGATGGGGGAGTGAAAGGAGATGGGATAATGGGGGGTGGAGGAGGTTACAGGAGAGGGAGGGGGGTTAGTCTTACATTCTCATGACCAAATAGAGGGGTGGTGGGGTGGTGAGGGGGGAGTAACAGGTGAGGGTGGAGTAAAAAAAAAAATCTCACTTCAGTCTGATGTCAATATGACCGAATAAAGGGGTCTTATGGGGGGAGTGACCGGAGGGGGGTTAGTCTGATGTCATCATGACCAAATAAAGGGATGTATGGGAGGCAGTAACAGGAGATGGCGGTTGATTGGGAGGAGTGACAGGAAAGTGAGGGGGTGAGGGTGGAATGAAAAATCTCACTTTCTTCTTCCGTCTGATGTAATTATTCATGACCAAATAAAGGTGGGTAATGGGGGGGAACCAGAATAATCTTTATGTAAGGGGGTCACCCCCGGTTCCCCTGATTTTCCTTTGCCCCCTGCCTTACTCCTGTGGCAGTGGGGGAAGGGGACGGCGACTTCTCCCGGCGGGTACCGCCCTCTTGGTTTTGGCGCGAGCTTCGCCAATGCACAGTAAAGATCGCACACACGGTCCCCATAGAAAAGAGCTTTGCCAAGGACTACAATTCCCAGCAGCCTCAGGGGACTGCACTTTCACCTTTGTCACAGGCAGCATTGAAGCCAATAGAGCTGGCAGATTCTCATGCTGCAGAGTTGCAACAATGTTGTGTGCAGACAGGGTTTTGTCAGTTGGAGCAGGCTAGTCAGTCAGAGACCGGAGCTGCCCAGGGAAGGAGGTAGGGTACAGGAGTCAGGGACTCCCTGTACTAGGCCAGTATCCCCAGGGCCCGAGATAGCTCAGCTCCCCCAGTAAAGTGAGTGTTGCCAGGGACAGCCCTCAGGTTAGCGACCCTGTCACTTGCATTAGTGGGAGCTGGGGAACAGAAGGGAAGAAAGGTATCAGCGGACGTAGTGTTAAGTTGCAGGGTGTTGCTGCATGCACTGATAGTGATCAGTTAAGTAAGTTGGAGTCAGGGAGCTGTGAGGGAAGGAAGGGTGCGGGGAGCGCGTGCAGCTCCTGCCCCATATAGGTACCTACACCCCAGGTAGGCCCCAACTCCCCACTAGTTTAGTGGGTAAATGCTTAGGGAGGCCCAAGATAGGGACGCTGCCCTTACTATAGAGTGCTGCCTTGTCAGAGTCACGGCTGTTAGTGCTGTGAGGTCTGACAGGCAGGCACGTTGTTGCGCAGCACGTTGGCTGCAGCATCCAGTGAGCTACAGCTTGCTGCTGTAGGCGCTGGGACTCGTTAGGTTTTATTAAGCATAGTCAGGCTGGGAAGAGCTAAGGGAGTGGGGCAGGTTATTAACCCTGTTAGGCCCCTAGGAGTTTTCCCCAAAGCCACTTTAGGTTGCTGTACTACAGGGACAGGCCCTAGGTTAGGGTTCCTGTCACGTTAGAGCCAAGTGTTAGTTAGGGACTCAGCGGACGCTGCGGTTCCTGTGAAGCGGTTCGGACCCACGTTGGGGTCCACAGAGACTATTCCAGAGTGAGACCGCCCTGGCGGTCTACGTACAAAGGAGTTCGGTTGGAGGATCAGACGGATTCATCACACGTCTGACCCTTTGCGAAGCCAGTTGCTGATCCGAGTACCGGAGTGCTCGGCAGGTACCATACAGTCATAAGTGCACCAACGGGCCCTTAGTTTAATAGTGACTGCGCAGTCACCCATTGACTCTGTCTGCAAGAGTGCGGGACATTGGGTGGGGTTCTTTGGACACTGGGTGGGATCACCTGGTGTTGGGGAAGCGTCCTGCTGGACGTCGCAGTTAGTGTCTCCTCGTGAGAGGGACACCGGTTATGTGATACCTGTCATGATGTGTTATTTTCTGTTCTAACCTAAGTAAATAGTATTAGTTATTATATATCTGTGTATGAGTATTGATTGTTGTGATTGTCCTGTGAGGAACCACTCCCCCTCTGGTGGGAGCCATCGCAGGTGGAGGCGCTGCATCATTGTAAGTATTATCCATAGTATAAGTGCCCCAGGTTCCCCGTGGCGGAAGCTCAGCCCTCCTGTGAGCCAACAGGTTATGCACCACACCTGAGTAACAATATATGTTCCTGCACCCACACAGTGTAATCTGCGATTGGGGGGGGGGGGGGAAATCCGTTACATTTAAATCCTAAAGAATAAAAACAAAAAAAAAAACAAAATACATATTATCTTTGAATTTCATTACATAACAAAGCAGATTACTTTTAGTGCTCTGAGGACAGGATTGTGAGAAGAGAATGACGATGACAGCTGTCTCTTATTTTCCGTGGCAGAGCAACAGGTCATCTACTAGGATACAATAAAAAATACATCTTTCATTTGGATTTTAATGATGCTTCTGTGGTAACAGCAACACAGTAGTAGATATTTTATTCACAAAGGCAATAGTCACCAGTTTGCTGATGGAAAAGCAACATTTTAATACCAGAATGATTACAAATGCAGGTCTGCGCATTTTAAGTGGGTTATATATTGACGTCTACTGACTGTAGAACTTGCGCAAAGGACAGCACCAGATGTATCAAGGAAAAAATAATTACTTTTTAATGGGGCTAATGGGGCACTTTTTGCCCCATTTTTGCAGGAGGGAGACTTGAATGCAATGGTAGGCAACATGATATGCCTCAAGAGCCAGGTGTACAGCTCTTAAACCACAAAAGGGCCACACATAACCTACATTACATATATATCTACATATATTGTACAGTATATAGGAGCTTCAGCCCGCTATGTCAGGCAGCTTCTTAGTGCCGGTGTGTTGACAAAAATTCCCACACCTCTCCTTAGACTGGGAAATAGCCATTAGGCAGCTCAGGGAGTGGGAAGGAGCTATCACCCACCCCAGCAACATTCCCACTGGTCTAGGACTTTTGGTTGTGGCCACATCGGCATGACCAAGTCGCCGGCGGTGTTTAGCCGCTACTCGTTCGCTGCATGGACATCTTGATTGCCAATGTAAAACCCTAACCTTAGCATAAAACCCTTTGCCTTAAAACCTTACCCTAGTCCCCTTACCGTAAAAACCTTACCCCGGTCCCCTTAACCTATAAACCCTTATCCCAAAAAACTTACCCAAGTCCTTTTACCCTAAAAAAACCTTAACCTAAAAATCTTACCACAGGCCCCTTATCCCAAAAGCCCTTATCCTAAAAACCTTACCATGGTCCCCTTATCCCAAAACCCCATACCCTAAAAACCTTACCCCAGTCCCCTTATCCCAAAACTCTTAGCCTAAAAAACCTATTGTCTCCTTAACCTAAAAACCTAATCCCATAACTCTAAAACCCTAAAATTAAACACATCCCTTAGAGGCGTCGGCTAAATGTCTACGGCGAGATGCCAGCGGCAAGATGTCTGTTAGCAGCTACATGGCACCAGCGTAGTGGCTGCGGTGAGATGCCATCGGCAAGATGTCCCATTCTGCATCTCCACTCCCTCTGCACCTGGGGGGTGGGGAGATGAGCGGGGGCTTCCGGGGTGGCCAGCACTTGGAGCAACAGTTAAAGCATCCAAGGGCCTCATGCGTCCCCTGGACCTCCTGTTTTCCACCAAGGCTTTAATGTACAGTATAACCCCACAATCTTGGTTATTTCAAATAGATAACATTTACTGCAGCATACAGTATTGACACACACAAGAGATAGTTAGGCTTACAAAATGCTACAGAGAGAGAATTGCTGAGCACATTGACACAAGCAACAGAACAAATAGGTGAAAATAATGCCTTCTGCCCATGGCATTTGCAAGGACTGGAAATGTTTATCTACCATTTCCAAACAAATGACTTTTCATTAAAATCAGTCATAGGAAGTTAGTTCCAGTATAATCCCACCTTCTGCCTCTGGAGCTGTCCTGACAAAACATTCTGGAACGTACCTCATGTCACCAAGTATAATACAAATAAGTACTAATCCCTCATCCAACCAGGCATTTCAGGTTGTCAAAATGATAGGTCTCAAAATACAAAAATGAGTCTTAAAATAGCACTCTCAAATATACCTATTTATTGCTCATATAATATTTACCATTAGATAGGTGCTCTGTTTTTCCTTCACCTCTATGGGTTAAGTTCTACAAAAATATTTCATAATAGTAAAAACACTCATTATTAAAAAAAATAAATCAATGTATTATTGCAAAACATTGGCTCTAAGAAAAAAAAATTTCCTGTACAAAATTAGTTATCAAAAAGTATATCATAAAAACTATTGACTGGTATAATACCCCCACCCCTCGGTCTTTCATGAGACACGATACACACAGAGGACTCTATGTATCAAATTCTGGCGCAAAGTTGTTAGTGCAACCTGCACTATAAAAATACCTGCAACAGACAGGTATGTATTAATCTTGTGTAGCGCTGCTTACTCCCCCCCCACCCCCCACCCCCTGGGAGACCTTGCTATTGCTACAGGTGTATTGGTGCTTCTTACCTATGAGGGTCCAGGAGAGATGAGATTCCACGATGGTAAGGGAAAACAGGACAGGCTTTTGGTGACCCTTCAGGTTCTTCTCGTTGTGTCAGCGCCTCCAGTCACAGCAGTTCCTGGAGACAGTCCCACCATGACAGACTTCTCGCATACCCCTGCCCAATAGACGGTTACTTTGGCAGGGGGATATAAAAAGGATTCTTTATTGAGGCAGCCACTGCAGTTGATATTACAGCGTATGCATCATCTTTAGGATGGGTCCCAGGCCCCTGGATGGTGCTGGCCTTGTTGCAATCTTGAGGCCTTATGCTCTGCCCAGATCTTTCACATCACTCAGCTCCTGGAGGAACTCAAGGCCTGTCTCAACCCCAGGGGGGGGGGAGACCTCAACTGAATATCATTTGTAACACTTCCTCCCTAAGGCACAGAGGGGGAGGGCACAAGTTCTGCACCGTGATTGGCTGTATCCAGACCCAGTTTCACCTCCCCCCTGTCACTCAGAGAGGCAGCATGAGGGGTGTGGGGGGGAGGGGGCGGAGGGGATAAACCCACAGGATAGCCTGCCACTGCTTGTAGCTATCAGAACTTACGTGACAGGGGGCAGAAAGTATAGTCTGGACCAGCCATGGCTACACTTGCTTGTGACCATTTTGGGGGGACATCTGCATCTGTCTGAGACGAGATGAGGGATTGATGGAGCAAGTGGGAGGAGTTAGGGCAGAGTCACATTTGAATATTGGCGCATGTCTATGTTTTAAGTCCTGAAAAGTTCATACAAGTGCGCTTCCTGCTGAATTTCACAGAATTGACATATAGAGACAAACTCACATGTAATAGAACAGGGACAATAAGAGAACAAAAAGAAACATAGTGCAATTGGTTTCCAAAGGCCCATCAATGTGTTATCTATCATCCAATGGTCACACTCACATTTGGATGAGGGACGCTTTTTTTTGAATAGTTACACTTTACTATTTATTAAGTAATGTGCGGCTTTCGCCACTTTACTTTACAGTTTTCTGCGTTGGTTTTCCGAGTCACTTCATAAATATGAAGCGTTTCCGTTAGAAAAGAATGCTCATTTTTCTACGCAGCTGCGTCAGCGCACACGTGCTTCTAAATACAAAGAGCCCCATGAACGTAAGAAACGCAACGTCCTCTGCACCCCGGAGACCTGGGCTCCACGAGAAAACTTGATTGCACAGTTATGCAATGCAGCAGACACCTCAGAGAAAGGGATTCCGTCTTGTTGTGACGACATTTGAGCTATAAGATTGCAGTATTTTTCTGCACTTTTTTTTACTTTGGAGGAATGGGAAACGTTGAGGCCTTGGTGTTCCTTCCTGTCAGTGGCCCAGATACATGTAGCAGTGGTAGGGAAAACTACAGATGTTATCTCCAAACATTAGTACATTTTTCTAAAACGTACTACTTTTCGGAGATATCATCTCCATTTTTACCTACCACTGCTTGATGTACTGTATCTGGGCCATTGAGTGTAAGATGTTTCTCATGAGGGGCTCAAGAGTGTGGGGAAATATGGGAGACGGTTTGCGTCAGTCAATAGTTGTTATGGTATAATATTTTTTGATAACTTATTTTGTACTGCAATAAAGGTTTACAGTCAAATTTTCACGATAATACATTAAACATGTAACAACAAATGCTGCATTTCCCATTATGAAATGAAATATGAAATAAAAATATGTCTAAAGGTTTTTGGGGAAGCTTCTCATATTTTACCTAAACTATGTTAATTAAGAACAACATGGATAATAGTCTTAATCAGGTGACTTTTAAAGCCTACTGTCCAGTATTCCAATTATGTATGGTGCAGCAGTATTGATGAATACCAAACAAATGTTCCTAGATTACATCATTCTACTGTTTCCATGGTCACTAATGCATCATGCTATTATTCAATCTTCACTTGCCATGCTGCAGAATTTAGCTTGAATGTATTTTTAAAGGGAGGCCACATATTAACGTAAAATTCCACATTGATTTTCAATAAGTGCTTTTACACTTTTGAACATACTGTATGACATTTATTTATTTATTTATAAAATGTTTTACCAGGAAGTAATACATTGAAACATACCTGTTGTTTTGAAGCATGTCCTGGGCACAGTTATGATAGCAATACATGGTTACATTAAATGAACTGGGTTATAAAAATAACAATAATAATACTGACTTTATTTATATAGCGCTTTTCTCCAAATGGGACTCAAAGCGCTTCACAGTTACAGAAAGTGAAAAATAAGAAAACATTTATAAACGAGACCGACACAAGGAAAGATACAATACAGGATGGGACGGTACTGTAGCTGTTACATGCCGGGCAGGTTGTGCTTCATTATTTAAATGCCTGTGTTAACAGATCTGTTGTTGGTTTAAATTTAGCCTTAGTCCCAACTACCATTGTTACAGTTTTGTCAGCGTTTATTAACAGTTGGTTTTGGGAAATTCAGTTTTAAAGTTTAAAAAAATTGAGATTGAAGTATGTGAAGTATGCCAGAGAGGCTAGGGCTGTGGGCATATAAGATTGTGTCGTCCATATAAATGCGCTGTATGTAGATCATTAATGAAAACTGAAAAGAGTAGGGTCCCCAGAACAGAGCCTTGCTGGACACAGCAGGTGACATCCAAGGAGTTTGAGTTAAAGCATAAAAGAGACATATTTTGGGATCTACCGGATAGGTAGTAATGAAACCAGATTAAAGCATGTTCCCCTATTCCAGAGCTCTGGAGTTTGTTTAACAAGATAACATGATCAACAGTATCAAAAGCCTTTGCAAAATCTAGGAATATTGAACCAGTAAGTTGTCCTAGTTCAATTCCACACTGGATCTCATTTCAAACTTCTGTGGAGTGTTTTGGGCAAAAGCCAGATTCGTGTTAGCTAAGGAAATGTATCTTGATATAGTAATCGCTTAATTGGGAGTGGACACATTTTCCCCGTACTTTGGATTGTATTGAGAGACAAGAGATTGGCCTGTACTTGGAGAGTGTTTTTATTTCAAACTTTGAAGATTGGGATAACTTTGGCAGTTTTCCAGGTCTTTGTGATATAGCCTGTTGACAAAGTATAGTTGATTAGGGAGGCAAGCCTTAAGGAAATGTTTGGGGCATTGAGTCAAGGGAACTTTGAAGTAGGTCAGGTCCACATTGGCTGCTTAGTTTTAATTTGAGGAGCACTTGTGTCATTTCCTCTTCAGACACTGGGACAAATTGACTTGCACTTTGATAATAGGAAAGTAGCACACCCCACAAAGTATTCATTGAATGTGTCTGCTATGGCAGAGGGATTTAGTGCAATAAATCAGTTGTAACCCACAGATAGTGGGCTCCCCGTACTCTTATTCTGCGTAGTGGAGCATGGCTATCACAGAGTTTTAAGAACTCTGGAAATAACCAAGCACAGAATCAGGGTCAGGTATCAAGTTGATTCTGTACCAAGGACAGTTGGTAAGATCAGCCAGAAACAGCTGTGGGTTAAAATTTCTTAATTGTCTAGTGTATAGAACTTTAGGGCTTTTTCTGGATGGTGTGATTTTCCTTACACAGTACACTATGTAATGATCACTGACAATGTCAGGCAGGTTACCCTAGATCGCCCATCAACTGCTTCTAAAAACCCTCTGGATTTTTTTTATACTCAGTGGGTTAATAAAGTTTAGTTACAGTATGGGGAATTTGACTTATGCGTGGCTTTATTATATTGCAGTCTATTCCTCCACAGTAAATATTCCATTACCTTTTTCAAACCCATTCCTCTATTTATTTATTTTGGCAAAAGAGGAATATTTCCCCCATGTGGTATTTATGGTGAAATGGAAGAAAAATGTAAAGTAATGCAGAGTGTACTTAATAAATGGGAGATATGACTGAACTCATATGGAAATGCATTACAGTAGACGTGCTTCCTTTACACTGTTGGTTATACTCGCAGATCTCTTGTGTGATTCCAATTCCCCCTAATTACAGCATGTTTAATGTTGCACAAAATGGATAGTAGAAATCTGCAAACAATGAATTTCCTTCTGTATCTGCACAATGATATTCTCAACCAGGTCTAAAAGAGGGCGATTACCACATTTTCACGCTAGTTTTAATGTAAGACCAAAAACTAGACTATTTATTTACTAAAACATTCTAAATATTAAATAAAGGTAAAGTGAGATCTACAATATATTTTGTTATTCAACCTAAACGTACTAAGTGGTATAGCTCCAGTCACCAAATGTTAATAAAATTGGCAGTCCAAGCTGCTGTTTTGTACTTTTTATTTTATTGTTTCCCCTTAAATATGTGCATCAATACAATCCACACAATGATAAGTAATTAACTAATAATAATAATAATAATAATAATAATAATTGTGTGTTCTTGTATAGCGCTGCTAGTTTTACGTAGCACTTTACAGAGAGTCATTTTGCAGACACAGTCCCTGTCCCATAGAGCTTACAATCTATGTTTTTGGTGCCTGAGGCACAGGGAGATAAGGTGACTTGCCCAAGGTCACAAGGAGCTGACACCAGGATTTGAACCAGGTTCCCCTGCTTCAAACTCAGTGCCAGAGTCAGTGTCTTTACTCACTGAACTGCTCCTTCTCCTTGCTGATTTATGTTGCCGATTTATGTTGCCGATTTATGTTGCCGATCGATCCGTTCACCTGTGATCGATCGGCAAAGCTTTGGCACAGGGGTTGACTAAATGGCTGTCAGTGCAGCAGAAGAGGACCAAAGATTCAAAGTTCTATGAGAAAGATCATGTGACCAGGCAGTCACTAGATACAATTGGTGCACTGCTAGAGAGAGGGCAGGGCTCAAAATGGGGTGTGCCAATGCCTGTTTCAGAAGAGGAAGGGGATGTGACTTTGTAAATGGTTGCTATAAAAACAAAAAAATGCTTGTTACATTATAATACATTAAATATGTCATTTAGAGTTGTTTTAAAAAAATGCTACAAGTATTTTCTCATAGTACTGAACTGATTTATTTAAAAAAAAAAACACACATGTAGGATATTGCTGTGTCTTCAGCTTTAAATGTCAATGTACAGTATATAGATCTGAGTTTAAGTATGATTACTGCCATTATTGTCCCAAATACCAATTTAGTAAGATACCCTGAGACAGCTATGTTAATGCAATTTTATGGACGTCTGTCTCACATATTGGAAATTCACCAAAACACTGCTAAGTATAAAGGATCTGTGCTTTCTTGATGTCATTTCTTTTTAAGGAAAGACAATATTTTAGCGTAGAGAAAAAAAAATCTATTTCGTTTCCAAAGTACAGGGCGGTTTTCCTTCCGTGGCAAATTTTGTCTGGATTCAATGCAGTATCAAGAAAAAGAAATTATATAACTGATTCAATTTATAAACCTCATGGTAAAATGGTGACCAATGAAATCAAATACAAATATAAATCCCTGCTGAGAAATATGCAATGTACAGTACTTGCTTACAACCTAGCAAAGATCAATTGAAAGTGAGAAATTAAGACAATGTCAGTTTTCTGAGACAGAGGTAGCTATTATAATGATATGCTGCATTTCTCCTAATGATTATTTTGATGCCCAGTTGAATGTTTTTTTGCCAATGTTAAATCATGGCCATTTAAATAGTTAAGAGATGGGAATGGAAGCAATCTGGGTTAGTGGGATCATGCCTTGTAGCACTCATCTCCCACATTATACCAGTCATGGCATTACTCCTATCCAGATCCCGAAATAGGATTTTGGCTGATGTAGTCGAAGAGAGGAAAGATAGGGACATAATGCAGGGCAATAATTTAAATGATGCCTATCTTTGGCATTACAGAATGAGCATACTGTATTCTATGGCTCTCCAGTATTGAAGTTTAAAACATAATCTTCTTTATTCAAGTATCAACGTTTTGATTTGAGCATACACCTTCATCAGGACTTTGACAGTACACTCCTGCAGATACTGCAAAAGGCCCTATTTCAGGGGTTGGATGGGAGCAATGGCAGGTTTGGGTATGACCTAACCAACGTGACGTTATGTCCCCGCGTTAACCTTAACAGACTTTAGTGGATATGAGATGTTACCATAATACCACATTTGCATATCATTTGCATGTCATTATCGGGAAACGTGACTTCACGTTATTGTCCTTTGAAGATTCGCCGTCAGACTTCGCGTGATGTGAAGTTAAATTAACGCTACATTAATTAACTTAACAGACCTTTGCGGTACTGGGGCTTAGAATGGGGCCGCTCATTTCCCTGGATACAAAGGTGGCAATTACATTCTTCTTTGGAAAATGATGTATCAAATTTGTATCTAATAAAATGCAGTATGTGCAATTGTATACTATTACTCATGGTTTCCATGGTGCATAATAATTACATGTAGTTGAATTCAACACTACTCCAGCTATAAAGTGTAATATACTTTTGTACTCCAGACATTAAATTGAAAAGACGGTAACAGCTGTT
The DNA here is from genome assembly GCF_040206685.1 of Ascaphus truei. Taxonomy (NCBI): domain Eukaryota; kingdom Metazoa; phylum Chordata; class Amphibia; order Anura; family Ascaphidae; genus Ascaphus; species Ascaphus truei. Next base: position 37,406,373 of record NC_134483.1, read on the forward strand.
GCAAGACAGTGTAATCATTAGGTTATCTCCACATGATAAAGCAGTAGTGTCCATAATAATATGTACTTAATAAAATGATGCCTTGACAAAACATCAAGGCGCTCTGGACTCTACTTTATATTTGAAGGTAATCTACTAATTATTGAGGGACACCACCGTTTCATAAAACCATCAATCTGCATTTGTTCTTTACTATGAGTGTCTTGACAGTGACACTTATCTAAGTGGATCAAATAATGCTCTTTCTTAAGGCTAGCTCAGGCATCTTGTACATCTACAAAAAGCTATTTAACCTCTTTAAATCTTTAGTGGCCCAAGATGTATTAATGACATAGGAATACAATGTGCTGTCACTGTTACTGATATTTGTTTAAATCAGTGGTTTACATCTTAAAAATGACAGCACGTGGTATTTGTTTTCTTTTCTCCTTTATTTGTCCCAATTTTAGATGTTTTTGCTCCTCATCTGAGGGGGCTAAAATCAGGTCACATCTTAAATATGTCACCTCTTTCACTAGGATGCTGAACCAGTGGCTCAGGGAGTGAAAGAAGTAACTCCAAGAACAACAATGTTGACTTTAATTCGGGGAGGGAAAGTTCAAATCCCAGTACCAGCTTGTGCAAGACACTCTATCTCCCTGTTCCACAAAGCAGTAGTTCTATGTGTACTGTATATACAGTTACTGTTTTGTATATTGCTGCATTCACTGTCAGTCTTATATAAGATAAAATAGTATTATATATGCATTTCATGCCCTTTATATAGCAGATGAGTTTGTATAACTGGCTTTTTCATCATTTTTTTTTAATGCCAATATAGCAAAACTTGCCAAAAATGAACATAGATATTTGCATTTGTGGCGGTGGAAGATTCTCTCTGAGTAATATAGAGCCCGCTAAGGTACATGCCAAGACTAGGAACAAATGGAGCTAAGGCTGCAGTACAACAACATAAATACATCAAAGATATGAAAATTCAAACATGCTGGCACTCACAGAAACCTTTGTAAATCTAATTTGGTGGCATGAAAAAAAAAAAAGACAGCGCACAACACTCATAGTGTAAAATATAAATTATGTTGTGACAATATTCAAAAAGTGGTGATAGATGCACGTACAGCCATTACAATATTGAGAAGGGCATGTTTTGGGCACAGCACCAGCATCAGCAGGTCACGGATCAGCAAGGCGCCATTGACATCACTCGAATCCTGTCCGGGTAAGTGAAGATGTCCAAGTGTCCTGGCGCTCCATCTCCGGTCTTGCTTCTATGGTCCCAGTCTTCTGCAGCTGTGGTGGTACTTTCCCCAAAGAGGTGAAGCTCCAGTGCTTAATAATGATTACTGGAAGTCCCTTACTAAGGCTCTATGGCTAACCAACCCACGATGTGAGCTATTCTCTATGGAGCACTAGACGCTGAAGCGCTGATGTCACTAGACAAGCGCCGTGATCTTCCGATCAGTAGATACTAGATCAGAGGGGCTTACCGTGGGCTATGTAACAGGAATAAACAAAGTAAAAGGGACACAGCCAAAGTTGCGCTAATACAAAACGGCACTCCTACAAGTTTCGTAGAACTTATCGGTGAACTGTGTCCTCTTAGAAACCAAGGGTGGCGCAGACACAGGTGGGGCCGTATCCATAGGGTCAGGTTCTATAGAGTCCTTCCAGTTTTCAGAGTCCTTGGTCTGAGTCTCACCCTGACTGGATACAAGTGCTATGCTAACAATATGGAGTGCTGTAATTGGCTGAGGCTTCCGGCCCATAATATGGTCCTGGTACCGGGCCTGATTCGCAACTGACAGGGATTCAATTTTCACCTGAGCCCCAGACATCTGGTTCTCCATATGAGCCAGAATAATGTCCATAAAATATCTCACCCTAGGGTAGCGGTACTCACCGGAGCAGAATCAGCCATTCCTCATCCGCCCCGGCCGTTGTCGTCCTGTTGATGTCATCAGGTTCCAGTCTCACGGGATCCTGATAGAGGTCAATGTCCCGCACCAGAAGTATGTCGACATCCGTTCTTTGTGTGAGGATGTCGTCGTTGTCTTCCGCATAGGGGTCACTGTCTCCCAGTACCTTCCGCTGGAAGTCTCACTGCTCCGCTGACTCTGAAACGCTGGGACTCGCCGATTGGAATGCTGGTTTGCCGACCTGGCTGCTAGGAACTGCCACCATGGGACGCTCCTCCGCCACTCAGGCCGCACCGTTGCTGTCATCGGGACCGGACTGCACCGTCGCTCGATGTCACAGGTACTGTTGTCATCTTTGGCAGGATCTGTAGGGGTACACACTGGCTGGTGAAGCACCACAGATGCCCGACCACTGCTCTGGCTCGATGAGAATAGGGACACCTCCGAGGGGGATAGGCACCGGAGCATTGCATCATCGTCTACGGCAATCAACAGGCAGAGTTTTAACTCTAGTTCCGCGACCGACTTTGGCTCCTCCTCACCCCAGGCAGTCACTTTACCCGGTTGCTTGTCTTTCGTTGATTCCGGCTCATGGACCGTCTCTGGCACAATCTCTGAGACCGGGTCTGGAACCATCTGGAGAATCATCTCGACGGACCACCTGGAACATCCGCTGGGGTGCACGGGCCCTCGGGAACCTCCATTGCTGAGGTCGTTGTGTCATCATCAGCCGCCCAGTTTTTGGGGTCGGCTGCATCTTTCGTGGAGAAGGCTACAGGCCTTAGCAGCATTGGCTTTAGATAGGGTGCTCCGCACCGTGGGCACATAGCTCCCCAGAAAAGGTCTCCACCCGGGAAGTCACACTTGGGGCAAAGGCACTTCAAATATCGTTTCCCTTCTACTGTACCTTCACTACAAGGAGCCCTCCTGTCAGATGGTAGTGGGAGAAATCACAGCTTGCCATCCCTTGCTCAGACTAATTGCTTTGAGGTCGGAAAGCAGGTAAGGTAGTGTCTGTCTCTCTGAAGGCGCCAAAGAACTGAGGGTGAGGTTGGCAACATCCGGCTCCTCCCTTAGTTGAGACAGTATTTTGGCATTGGCTGTCACAGTGACCCCTCCCTCTGGTAGAGATTAGAGTAGGGGCATACTGGGACAGGGTGTGACTCTGGTTCCTATCTGAGCCAGTCACATCACTTGGGTGTGGTCTTGGCTTTCGCGCCAGATCCTTGCAGAACCTTGCAACAATTCGGCATGCACCTTTTTGCAGGCAGCACGCACGCTCTCCAGTCTTGGTGGGAGACGCCATCTTGACTGACGAACTTCACGTAGTATGTTCTCGAGCAGAAGAACCACCATTTTAAATTCACTGTTATACAGGACCACGTGTCCCACACGATTCCAACAGGAATCCGTTCTTACAGCACATAGTTTTACTGTCTACCAAGCGTAGGTGTACCCCAGTCTAGCAAAGCTCCTTCTAATACGCTGCACTTGGTCACAGTCCATTATGAGAACTCTGTGGTTTACTGTTTGTCAACAGCTAGTGATACTGTGGGGGTTCTTCAAACAGAGAAGTCTAGGCACCTGAATACGGCAGGCACTTCCCCTAAGACACCACGCCGTCAGTACCTTATACGCCACTCCGCCTGGCCCAGACACCCTAAACTCCTTCAGGTGATCCTGACCCCTAGCAACTAGAGCCCCTCCAGACCGCAGGGTGACTTCGAACAGCAATAGCCTCCTTATCACACACAGCATGCACTGTGGATCAACATAGGCTGCAGTTCACTTGACATTACACCTAGCCTCCCTCTCTTTATGGCACTCATTCTGGAAGCGTATCTATAACCTTCCAGCTTTGTGTCGCTGAAAGCCTGTCCTGTTGCTGCAGATCTCAGCAGCACCTCCAAATGTAACAGTGTTTCCCCCACCCTATTGGAGATTCCCCTGTTACCAGGTGTATGGTGCATGCTACCTGTTGGTTCACAAGAGGCTGAGATGTCCGCCGATGTTTGTGGGGATTGCAGGACTGTGGACTGTGGGGACTGTCTGGGGTACATACCTGACATATACTCCATGGTTCTCAGCGCCTCCATCTGCTGTAGACTCTAGATGTGTGAAGGTAATCTCCCACAGTAGAACAGACTCCTCTCCCCCCGGAAAGATTAGGCAGGAGGTATATATAACAGGAACTGGTTTATTCTTCTGCTCAGCATAGTCTCTAGGCAATTCTGCCCAATGCAGTCATAGCTCTGGTCTCTCAAACTTCCGATGGTCCTTGGACCTTCACTGTGGGTAAAGGGCCCCTACAGCAGTCCTAGCTCTTCCCTGGTCTTTTAGCAGGACCAGGGGAATAGGTAATCACTCAATCTCCCGAAGGGAAGATAACCTGGGCCTGCCAGTGCACAGCAGCCTAGTGTGATAACTTGTCTGTCTCACGGTAGAGACCAACTAACAATTTAGAGATGCAACCACCTTGAGTACAGTAGGAGGAGGGTACCAGGTCTGAACCCAGGATTGGGTAGAACACAGACATGATCCCACCTCCTCCCCTGTCACTCAAGTGTACTGCCTGAGTGGGGAAAACCCATGATTGGTCCTAACACTGCCTGCTGTTACCAGTACTGACATGTCAGGACAGGGCAGAATAGTAGCCAAACATGGCATGGCATGGCTATATATATATATATATATATATATATATATATATATATATATATATATAGAGCGGGAGAGAGGAGGGGAGAGAAGGGGAGGGAGAGAGAAAGGGGAGGGGGAAGGAGAGAGAAGGGGAGGGAGTGAGATAAGGGGGAAGGAGTGATGGGAGAGAGAAGGAGATAGAGAGAGAAGGTTGGAGGTAGAGATAGAGAGAAGGGGAGGGGAGAGAAAGATACAGGTTGGGAGGACAGAGAGAAGGGGGGGTAAGAGGGAGAATAGAGATAGAAGGGGAGAGAGAAAGAAGGGGGGATATATATATATACTAGCTAAAGTACTCGGTTTTGCATGGGTTGCAGTAATCCAAATTACAAAATAATAAATTGTGTGCAGGTTTATAGTAATTACCCTATTTTACTTGTGTGATACAGCCTGAAACCCTGAGCTTATTTCTGGCTGCAGCCATATCCCCCTCTCCTCCACTCTCTCCCCCCCTTCTTTCTCTCTCCCCTTCTATCTCTATTCTCCCTCTTACCCCCCCTTCTCTCTGTCCTCCCAACCTGTATCTTTCTCTCCCCTCCCCTTCTCTCTATCTCTACCTCCAACCTTCTCTCTCTATCTCCTTCTCTCCCCTTCTCTCTCCCCTTCTCTCTCCTTCCCCCTCCCCTTTCTCTATCCCTCCCCTTCTCTCCCCTCCTCTCTCCCGCTCCCCCCATTCCTTGTCTTTTTATCTCCCTTCTTTCTCTCCCCCTCCTCTCTCCCCATCCCCCCATTCCTCGTCTTTCTCTCTCCCTTCTTTCTCTCCCCCTCCCCTCCATTCCTTGTCTTTCTCTCTCCCTTCTTTCTCTCCCCCTCCTCTCTCTCCCTCCCCCCCATTCCTCGTCTTTCTCTCTCCATTCTTTCTCTCACTCCCCCCCCCATTCCTCGTCTTTCTCTCTCCCTTCTTTCTCTCCCCCCTTTTTTTCTCTCTCTACTCCCCTTATCTCTCTACTTCCTCCTCTCTTTCTCCCTTCTTTCTCTCCCTCCACTCTCCCTTCTTTCTCTTTCCCTTCTCTCCCTCCACTCTCCCTTCTTTCTCTCTCCTTTCTTTCTCTTTCCCTTCTCTCCCTCCACTCTCCCTTCTTTCTCTCTCCCTTCTTTCTCTTTCCCTTCTCTCCCTTCTTTCTCTTTCCCTTCTCTCCCTCCACTCTCCCTTCTTTCTCTCTCCCTTCTTTCTCTTTCCCTTCTCTCTCTCTCACCCCTTCTACTCTCCCTCTTCTCCTCTCCCCTTCCATTTCTCTCTCCCTTTCTCTTTCTTCCTCCTCTCTATCTTTCTTCCTCATCCCTCTCTTTCTGCCTCCTCCCTCTCTTTCTTCCTCCTCTCTCTCTCTTCCCCTCCCCTTCTATCCCACTCCTTCTATCCCACTCCCCTTCTCTCTCCCACACCCCCTCTTCTCTAATTCTTTACTCTCCCCCTTCTATCTCTCTTCCTCCCTTCCCTCTGTGTTTAAATAAGAAAATAGATAAAGATAGATTAAACTGCTATTCTTTCCCCACCTTCTTTCCACCTCTTCTCCCTCTCCCCATCCACCCCTTCCCCCTTCTCCCTCTCACCCTCCTCTTCCTCCCCATCCACCCCTTCTCCCTCTCCCCATTCTCCCCCGCTTCTCTCCACCACAACATATTTCCTTTAATACCTTATGATGTCACCAATTCATTCCGCCTCTCTCCTTCTTCAGCATTCTTACTTTCTCCTCATATGTCAACAGAATTCCTCTCTTTCTTTCTTCATCTGCTTTCTGTTTAAATTTTGTAGCTATCTGACTCTCCCTATCTGCATCCAGGGTATGTGCATTAGGATGTCACGTGGCAGATACATAGCTTACCAGGTACAATATATAGAAAATTCAAATAACTCAAATGTATAGAAATAAATTCCAGGTGCACACCCCTAGGGTCCCCTTAGTATGTCTGATAAGTTTCAGGTCTTAAAGTGTCATGGTCTTGAAGCTATGGCTCTGACAGACAGACAGACAAGCTGTTTTATTATTATAGATCATCAAAACAGCATGTCATATTCGAAATCAATAATGTAAAAACAAAATTACCCTACAGGTAGTTCAAATATAGAATTAGAGTACACCAAAAATAATAAGAAAATTTAACATAATATATAGCACTCAAAGTAGACAATACAGTAAGTCATACTGTATATGTTTGTGTGTGGTTACTATGATATATATATATACACACATACACACACACACACATACACACACACACACACACACACACACACACACACACACACACACACACACACACACACACACACACACACACACACACACACACACACACATTAAGTGTGTCATATTTGAAGTATTTCCTTAGTCAGAGGAGTCTATTCCATCTCAGATGTAGGAGAGTTATTTGACACAAGCTAGTTAGTTGGAATAAACATGTGCTTGAATCCCATCTTCATTCTCCTATTGATTTTACTCACAAGGTTCCCATCGATTGATATTAATTTAGCAAGGTCGATATTGTTTTTTTTACTTCTAGTTCTATTCCACCTATTTTGATCTTTGTCGAGTTTACACATTTGTTTTAACATTACTTTGGGTCAGGGCGTGTCCAAAATCCAAAAACAGGGCACTCACTTCATAGTTAGTAAAATCCCTGTGTGCTTACTGTGCCAAGTCTCAGCAAAACACCATCCATACTAGTAGAGAACAAAACAGGCACTGCTCAAACAGGTGCTGTTTATTGTCTCCCATGGGTTCTCTTAAGCAATGGCATTGATGGGGTGCTCTGTAAACAGCATACAAAATCTGACTACTGTATAATAAAAAAGTCCAAAGGACTGGCACTCACCTAAAATTATAATTATATGCAATACACACACACATATACATACAAACACCCTCACCCCCTCTGTATCACACACATATTGGTTAATTTACATATTTTCATCACAAGTGAAAACCCCTGAAACTGTAATCTCTTTAGTGATTTGACTTACTTCTCCCTCGATTTACTATTATATCATGTGCTTTTATTATTTTATCATTTCATGTATTGTGAAGTGCTCTGTTCAAAGTAGATACTCTATATACAATATTAATAGTAGTAAGTGATGTGTGTATTTTATTTTTACTTCAGTCGTGTGCATGCATTGAATTAACATAGTAAAAAGTTACGGTTTGAATCTAAATATACTAAATGCATCATTATTAGAGCGACCCATTGCTTCTAAACATGAAACTGATTGGTTTCAAACTCTGTGGTCTCAATGGAAAACGTGACCTTAAACCCAACACTGCAATCTTCCCCGTTCATTTATGATAATTTCTATTCTGCCGACACCAGCTCTGAGCACTTGTGGAATGGAATGATTGTGTCTTTAATTCCACTCTAAATCTTTAATCTTCATCTGCCAGGAAATGCCTTTTTTTTTCTTCTTTCCCTTTTCACTCCACTATTGCAATTTATTAGTTTGAGAAATCTTTTATTTAAAAAATAAATAACCTTGACTATTCTTTTTTCCCGTGTTGATTCTATGGCTCCTTATGAAATGCGGCGGCAGTGTGATTTGAAATTATATGAGGGGCTGCTAATAGTTACATAGTAGATGAGGTTGAAAAAAGACGTACGTCCATCAAGTTCAATCTATGCTAAATTTAGACAACAAATACTTTATCCTATATGTATACTTAGTTATTGATCCAGAGGAAGGCAAACAAAAAACCCCAGAGTCATTTCATCGAATGATATCACATAAGGGGAAAAATAAATTCCCTCCTGTCTACAAGAATTGGCAATCGGATGGATCCCTGGATCAACATCCTTCTCGTGTTTACTTATTTGGTATATCCCTGTATACCTTTCCTATCTAAAAAGATGTCCACCCTTTTTTTTTAACAAATCTATTGTATCTGCCATCAAAGTCTCCATGGGTAATGAATTCCACATTTTAACTGCCCTTACTGTAAATAACCCTTTCCTTTGTTGCTGGTGAAATCTCCTTTCCTCCAACCTTAAGGGATGACCCCGAGTCCTTTGTACTGCCCTTGGGATGAATAGTTATTTTGAAAGCACCTTGTATTGTTTATTGATGCTTGTCATTGAGAATTTTTCCCACATTGGCCTACATTTACTCAACATGCTGTACAGGCGGTCCTTGCTCTCTGTCATTTCGTCTTATGACAAGCGGATTATACGATGGAGCATTATCCGACGCCGGAACGGATTACCCCATGCTCGCCCACCACTCATTAACATGGAATTTGCATTCCAACGTTTTCACTATCCGCCGGCAGTTTGTGGAACGGATTCCGTCGGATAACCGCGGACCGCCTGTATCGCTCCTTCTCTGTGCTGGAGGAGAGATCAGATCCATTCAACTGTATAGTGTTAAAATCCTCACAAGTACAGGGAAACTGCTTCACAGCAAACTGAATAAATGCTGTTGAGTCAAGATTTCTTAAAGGAGTTTGGTTATTTGATGTCTTTTGTCATTGTGATGTTTAAAATGAAGCTTTAAATAATTAATCATAATAATTGCTTATTCTTGTATAGCGCTGCTAGTTGTACGTAGCGCTTTACAGAGACATTTTTGCAGACACAGTCCCTGCCCCGTAGAGCTTACAGTCTATGTTTTGGTGCCTGAGGCACAAGGAGATAAAGTGACTTGCCCAAGGTCACAAGGAGCCGACACCGGGAACTGAACCAGGTTCCCCTGCTTCATGACCAGGGAGGCTGCGAGGTAGCTCCCCTCTCCTTCTTGCCCCGAACCCACATAGAACGTACGAATAACGACAGAGACCATATCTGGAGGTATAAAAGGCTGGGGCTGTGCTGTTTATTTTATAAACAAATAACTAATGGGGTAAATGCCACTCCCTGCCAGAGTGCTCCTATATAAAGGAGGGGGAGAGGACGGTCAGCCGGTCCTTGAACCGCTGACCCTGTGCCCCTTACGACCGGGCCCCCGTGACCCGGCTGTTGTCACGGGAGAGCTCGAGGAAGTGATGTCTAAATAGCCCCGCCCACTCGCCACTCCCCCAGGGCATAAACAGCGCAGGTCCTAGTCTGGCAAGAACAAGCTCCTACCCCCCGAAAGCTGCACCAACAGGCCTATTTAACCCCCCTTAAACTAGGCCCATACTGCTAGACCCGCAAGGACCCTCCCCCCCCAAAGTCCGACATGCGCACCCCATGACCCTAGACAAATTGCCTGAGGTGGAATCTAGATCAGGGCGTCTAATTGCCCAGCCCCCACAGTGCGCTATTAACTTTTCCACGGCCCTGTTCCCCTTATAACACCATCTGTTACACCGGTACAATGCTCACGACCTCAGCGGGTGGCCGTTTCCTCACCTGCCGCCTGCAACCGCTGCAGGCGGCTGTCTATCTGGTACACCACCCGCAACCGTTTCCCAACCATACCGCCTGCAACCGCTGTAGGCAGCCATCTAGCCAGTACACCGCCCGCAACAACAGCGGGCAGATGTTTCCTCACCCGCCGCCTGCAAACGCGCAGGCGGCTATCTCGCTAGTAAACCGCAACCGCAGCGGGCGGCCATTTCCCTGCCTTGCAACTTCTCTGCTGTCATCATCAAGGTGACCGCACCTCAGGTGGCATCACCCAAGGGCCGTCCAGCCTCTCCATCTCCGATTCTTCCCTCTTTGGACAGGTGAGCAAGATGCATCCCCAGCCATCCAGACTGCCATACGGTCCGCTACGCTGCACCGCGCCGCCCACCGCCTGCAGGCGGCCACCACCAAGGCTGGGCCATGCTACGGTCGTGTGACCCACCCTCGGGCGGTGCCACGCAAGGTTCTTCCAGCCTCACCCGCTCTGGACAGATGCGCAGGATGCCTTCCCAGTTATCCAGACCGCCACACTGTCCGCAGCGCTGCACCGCGCCCAATGCCCAATGCCTGCATTGTAACGGTTATAAATTATGATAAGGTCTGTGTCAAGCTGTAATGTACTTCATTATGTTACCTAACAGGCTCACCAATGGCACAGATCATGTGTATATCGAAAACTGAGAGAGGTAAATGTATTAGGTTTTGTATTGCAGCAAACTAGCCTCTAGCTTTCTGGGTTTATTAATCCAGAATAATTCCCCTTGGAAAATGTAGGTTAAAATTGACCATATGTTTCCACAAGCCCAGACGTGCCTTCTATTCCAAATCCCACTGCCCCCAACTATATATTTGCGAATGCCAATGTACCATATACTTGGCTTACTAAAGCATTTATTCGCCGTTGAGAATCTAAGATGTGTAAACAATAAGCTGTAAACCCGGTATTGTGAGATTATATGTACAGTTATATATATTTACACATTGCCCCCTCACCCCAGTTATCAGTTTCATTAGCTGACATGAACTTATGTATAATGCCATGTGCCTACCACCCTTGTGAGGAGCTTGCCTTGCTTTGTGCCTGAATCACATAACCCCAATTGAGATTTCTCCGTTAGGCAGACACACAGCCCTCCTCGCAACTGCAGCACACGCCTTCCAGGGATCTCATGATGTTGATTTGGTACCACACCACGGATACTTCATTGTTCCTGGCTGATGATTCACAGCAGGAGATAGCGCATGACATGACAATGAAATCAGATATACTATATGTATATGTAGAGTGATTACCACCGCTGCGAGAAGCCTGCATTATTCCATGTGTGAATCACCTAACCCCAAGTGAAATGCCTTCATTATGCACAGACAGCAGACCCCATGCAGCAGGGGCCCATGTGCCACCCCTCACCCCAGTGGGGGCCCATGTGTCACCCCCCCACCACAGTGGGGGCCCATGTGCAACCCCTCACCCCATTGGAGGCCCTTGTGTAGCCTCCCACCCCAGCACGGGGTGGAGGGGGGCATTTCCCCCTCACCCCATTTATCAGTTTTAATAGATCAAATGAAATCATGCATAATGGCGCATGACTACTTTCGTCACGTGTGTGTGTGTGTGTGTGTGTGTGTGTGTGTGTGTGTGCGTGTGTGTGTGTGCAATTAAACCAGAAGAGGGGCAATTGGCCAATTGCTCAATGAGAAATCCCAGCTGAAATAAAAAAGATATATTCAGCAATTCTAATCTACTACATAGCAGATTTACTGTGCTAACCACCGTGCTTCAGTGTCGCCCCCTGTGACATTTCCAACGTGACAGTAAAAGGAAGACTGCCGGTGAATCCCAACACTTCACGTGACACCTTTAGGAGGTAACCCTCTCGTTTTATTCAACAAGCCATCGCATGCCTGATACCCTGCGTTTAAACCCCATCTGAAACTGATATTTTATGCTTCATAAAACGATAACCTTACGCATTCCCCACCTCAAATTAAGTACAATAATAAGACATGGTGAGGGGTAGGAAGAGTAACTACGTTATGCGCTTGGCTAACTGCTTTGAAGCCCCTCCCTTATGGGGCCGTTAGCCAGAATTAGCTAAAAACTCAGACCCTCCGTGATGGCCCCCTGATCCTGTGATATACACGGATCACCATACTATTAAACTGCTAACCATGCTCCCTGAAACAGCATACATGCTATCTTCATATATATGTACTGTATAACCCTTTCCACTCATTTTAATTCTGTGTTTGTAACCATGTTTATGGCAATATAACTCTGTACCCAAGACATACTTGGACACGAGCGGTAACTCTCAATGTATCACTCCTTGGTAAACACCTCATAAATAAATTAATCAACCCTTTCAAGGTGGTCGGCCCTCATTCAAAGTGGCTAACAATACCAAATGGCTCCCTTGCCAAAATAACTTCTGATTTTCTATCTATACCAGCAACCCATGCCACGGCAAATTCTCCCACTGCAGACTCCCACGGGCCAGACCCAGCTGCTGATGGCCATGTGATCGCCTCTAATGCCAGCAGCGTGTGCGAGTACAGCCCCACTCAGTCTCTGCGTGTCTTGGCGGCTAGGTAGCGCTACCAGCAATGTGACATTAAACCCCAAAAACACAATCCCTCTTCTGCAGTGGCCTGTTGCACGCCCCACCCACAGAATGGTGGCCACTCAAGAGGAAACATGACTAAGTCCACCTCTCCACTCTGCCAGAGACCCTGCTCTATCACCTTATAACTCCGAGCCCAGGGAACTGGACAGGATAGGTAACTCAATATATCCCTACCTGGCAAACATTTCATAAATAAATCAATCAACCCCATCATGGGGCAAGCCTACGCTCAAAATGACTAACCATACCCAAAGCTGCACCCAAAGATACAGTAGGTAACTCAATGTATCTCTCCCTGGCCAACCTTTCATAAATATATCAAACACTCAACTGTCCCTTTATTAACCGCTAATTACAACCGCTCGTAATAGCATAGTTTATTTCTACCACATGAACCGCTGAGCTGCAGAGGCCAACCACGTGGGAACCCAGACCCGGTGCTGAAACGCAGATCTGCACCATCGCCAGGCTAATTCCTTGCACCAGGAGCCGGCTGATATGCACAGCTTACAGAGACCAACCTGCAGGGGGGGAAGGGGAAGAACAACCAACCGCCGGCTACAGCTCCCACACCAGTACATCTGCAACAAGAGTAAGGAGCGAAGAGACGGAGGCCGACAGGTACACGCTTTCCATGGTGGCAGGTTATTACTCCCCACATGGGCAGTGAACAGACCACGCTCCTGCCAGCTGGGCTTTAAATAGCCCATTCGTGTTGCCTCTCCTGGGTCCCTCCTCCATGGTGCCATGCAGGACCAGAGAGGTGGAGCATAGCCCCCCCAGTCAGGAGGACCCCATGCCGATGGCTAGGAGGTTGCTAACTCAGTGCCAGAGTCAGTGTAATACTCACTGAGCCGCTCCTTCTCATGTGTGTGTGTGTGTGTTATATACCATAGTATAGTGTTTTTACTATAGTAGATTGTAATTCCAGTATACCTTGCTAAGTGTGGGAATAGCTCAGCCATACTTACACCATAGGAATTGCTCATGAGGTTATTACTTTATCACAAATGACACAACACATTTTTTCCATGTAATTATCCACTATCATTTGAAATCTATGACTATCATTTTCTTTGATATCCTTTTTTATTAAAAAGAAAATCCGGTTGAGGAGCTGAGTTATTGGAGTCAATGGACCAATAAATGGCTATTACATGTGAGTAGGATGTGAACATTACCATGATGCATGTTTAGAAGTGGCGTGTTTCTTTTTTTAAATTAGGAGTGAAAGTTCATAGACCCACGGGCTTCAATATGATACAAAAGGTATATGAATATCTCTTTGTTTGGCAGTTGTTAATGTACATTACACATTAAGTATATGTAAAGAAATTCATGTAATTGGTAGAGATGAATGTGAACCCCAACACTCCCCACCGGAACTTCATCGATTTATGCAAAATGTAGACCGCAGCTCTGATCGAAGGCCAAATCTGGTTTCTATTCCCACTCAGGTCAGATCACGTGGCATTTCCCCCTTCGTATAAAGCCATCTTTCTCTTCCCTCACTGTCCCCTTCATATCAGCTTCAGCAGGAAGGGGAAGACTAACACAGAGTGGCAGAGAGTGAGAAATATTTTTTTCGTTAATTATATTTTCATTTTATATCATACTTGTATAGAGAAGGATATATTTATTAAACAGAGACATGCCTGGAAGGGTTCCCCAAGAGCTTCTTCCCTCAGCACAGAATCAGCGAGCTAAGGGTTAACATCTGTGTTTGTTACTGCTATGTGTTTCTTCAAACCCATCCACTGGAATGTTAGTGACCCAGGAGGACAAAGTATTTTGAAGCCACAGCTGCATTCAATGTTATCCCCTTCAGTCTACATCTGTGCTGCCCCATAGGTGGATGCCCAAATGGGTTCTCTAAGGCTTGCTATATAGTAGGTGCTGATGTGCGCACGAGCGTGCGCCCGGCGTTGCGCGTGCATGTGGCGTGCGTGTTTAGTTGTTATGGTGCAAGCGGTGATGCACGCGGTTAGGGGGCGTGACTCTGACGTCACAGCGTTAGGACTTCGCTGTGATTGGTTCGCGGCGTGGCAGCAGCGCGAAAATACAATTTTATTGTAATTTCCCTGGTCTGCCGCGCCACCGCTCGCGGCCGTGCGCGCGCGAGTCCCTTGTATAGAAACGTCTGGCTAACACAGCCAATTATAATAGGCGTGCATGCGCACAGTAGCGCACGCGCACACACTATATTACACGCCTAAGATCTGCTCCCACTGCACAGAACCATCATGCTAAGGGTTAACATCTGCATTTGCTTATTGCTATGTGTTTCTTCAACCCTGCCCACTGGAATGTTAATGACCCAGGAGGACTAAGGACTCTGAAACCACAGCTGCATTCAGTCTCAACTCCTTCAGTCTACATCTGCATCACCCCAAAGGCGGACATCCCTTGACGCAGCTGAAGGGCAGCCAAAGGGTGTTAGCGATTTGCTGCCACTCGCTGATGTTTGGTAATGTTAAAGCTGCTCTATTTCAATCT
Source organism: Ascaphus truei (assembly GCF_040206685.1). NCBI lineage: Eukaryota > Metazoa > Chordata > Amphibia > Anura > Ascaphidae > Ascaphus > Ascaphus truei. Next base: position 37,421,425 of record NC_134483.1, read on the forward strand.
GAAACTTGCCAGCCTTTTTACCCCCTGTACCCAATTTTTCAACTTACCCGGCCTTATAGATTGTAAACTCCTTGAATCAGGGCCTCTTCTAACACATTGCAGCCTTATCCTACCTCTCCTAACGCAATTTGAATCGTTTATTAATGTTGCATACGCCCATAATCATATCTCTAACTGTCAATGAAATGTCTGTATAACCTCTGTTCATTTAATGTAACCATGTATTGTCATAATAACTCTGTACCCAGGACATGCAGTAGAGTCTCTGTTAAACGACACTCCATTTTATCCGACCTATGCACCCCTCCCCCTTCTCACTTACTAGGCTTACCAGCGGCGGGAGAAGAGGAGGACTGAAGACCACGGGAGCGTTGTTGCACAGGAGGAAGACAGCTGATGGTGAGAGAAGAGGACAATGTCAGCGGAGGAAAGGAGTTAAGACTTCCGGTGTTTGCCGCTGTTACTGCGTGCTCTTCCCTGGCCGTACTTCTATGACGTTTTGCTCCTGCTCTGCTCACATGGTCTTCTCCTGCCGCTGTCCGCTGTCTTAACTCCTTTCTTGAGAGAGTGCACGCGAGAGAGAGAGTCTATTTTACTACAGTCTCATAATATATATGTAGCACTGTTCCCCCCCCACCCCCCAGTGGAAGATACACAGATTCTGCTACCTTGTGTGTGGTGCAAGTACCTGTTAGGGTCAGGAGAGCTGAGTCTGATCTGCGATGGTAGGAGATCATGACAGGCTTAGGTTCTTCTCTGAGCTCTTCTGAGGGTGCTTAGCGCTCCCAGCAGTAGTGGGCTCGAGGGTGTTCGGAGATCAGCCCCCACTATTGCACTCTTTCTTCCTCTGCCCCAGGACTAACACTCAGACAGAGGTATATGATGAACAAGGGTCTTTATTGGATGGCATCCACTGCAGATCTTGTACACAGCGATGCAAGGTCTTAGTGGCTCCATACCTCTGGATGGTGCTTTGCCCCTGGTAGTATAGGGCATCATGCTCTGATGGTGATTTGTTCAGATGTTCCCCCAGCCCCATGGCTGAGGGTGGGCATGCTCATCCCGCAATGGGAGAGACTGACAGCCCTCTGGTCTCTTCCTCCTCCAGCCCAAGACTGAACTAAACTTGGCTCTTCCCCTAATCAGGAAGCAGAAGGGGCGGGCTCATGGTAGGTATCAGTGATAGGCTTACACAGGCCACGAGTCACCTTACTTCTGTCCATCATAGAGGAGCAGGGTGGGGGTCACAAGCCCAAAAATTTAACCCCTTACAGCCTGCAGGACTTTCATAACGGGAGAGAGGGGGAGAGAGGGGGAGAATGGGGGGGAGAGAGGGGGAGAAAAATTCTATCCCCTCAGACCTCCACCAAACTAAATTAGGGAGAGACCCCTGTGGAAAATACAAAAAGGAGTACACCTGAGGTACCTGGGAGATATGCTAATGAAATATGCAAAGTAAATTTAAATGCCTCGAATCCCACACAAAGGATTTTCATAAGAACTATATTGAGTTGACATCTAAGGCAGAGTGTGAGGAATGAGTGAGCAGTGATACCATTATCTGACCTGTTAATCAGCTGCATTTAACATCCTTACTTGGTTATCTCCATACTGTACCATACTTTTTTAGAATGGTCTTTCTAAATATTTTCCTGCTCCTTCTAACTACCAGTCTTGTCCTATTTTATGTAGAAATAGCATCCTTCATGCATTGCATCTCCAAGATACAATAAATGATAATTTGAATGGCCTTTCTAAATTGTCTCGACAGTCTAACTAGTCTTGTCTGGACTTTGGTTTACCACATCCTCATCCTTGCCGGATTTGGGAAAAGAGTGAAACCACATTATTATTTTTATTATCATTACATTTGCTAAATAGATCAAATGGGATATAAATATTTAAATAGGTAGCAATAAACAGCTCCAGATTAAATGATGTTATGATTGTTTTCAACAAATTCACATTTTCCACATAATGTGCCCATTTCTGATTATTGACAATCATTATAAATTAGTATTGTTTATATATTGTAGCTCACTGTCTTTATCTTCAGGATGTAACTGAGTTCTACTTGCTGGAAAATATATCTGATTAAGTTACATACAATAAAGTTTTGCATCTATTTTGTTTTTACTAGTTCCTGCATTATGTATGTATTCATATTACAGTATATTACTCTAGTTGCTAATTCATTGTTTTACACCATGGCTCCCGCACCTGTGTTCAAATACCCCCTTACTTCATCCAACAACAATGAATATCACAGTTACATATGTGCATGGATATACATCTGCAAATGAATTGCTTAATCCAAAAGCGTGGCATGGCTTGGAATCCACAATAAATAATGTGCGGCTACTGACAAGACAGGCAAAATAATTAAACTCTAGGATAATAGAAATAATGTCATCATAACATTTTTACATAGTTAAGTAGTTATGTAGTTGATGAGATGGAAAAAAGACATATGTTCATCCAGTTAAACCTATGCTAAATTTAGACGACAGATACTTTGTCATATATTTGTATTTACAATATATTGATCCAGAGGAAGGCAAACAAAAAACCCCAGTGAAATATCATTCAATAATATCTCATAAGGGAGGAAATAAATTCCTTCCTCACTCCAAAAATTGTCAATCGGATTATTCCCTATATCAACATCCTTCTCATAGAGCAGGGTTTCCCAAACTTTTTTTTTCCGTGACCCGGTTATTTTTTGAACTTCTCCTTCGTGACCCACTAAAAATTTTATCGCCTATACTGGCCTATAGGGCCTGCACAGACACACACACAGCCACTGATACACACACACACAGCCACTGATACACACACACACAGCCACTGACAGACACGCAGCCACTGACACACACACTGATACATACACACAGCCTCTGATACACACACACGCAGCCACTGACACACACACGCAGCCACTGACACAAACACGCAGCCACTGACACACACACACGCAGCCACTGACACACACACACGCAGCCACTGACACACACACACGCAGCCACTGACACACACGCAGCCACACAGATACACACGCAGCCACACAGATACACACACACACACACTCGCTCTCCCCTATACCCACACACACTCGCTCTCCCCTATACCCACACAGACACAAACAGTGAATTACAGGCAACGACGGATGTGAGTGACTGGAGAGGGGGCCAGGGGCACTTGGGTGGGAGGGAGGGATGGGGCCAGGGGCACTTGGGTGGGAGGGAGGGAGGGGGCCAGGGGCACTTGGGTGGGAGGGAGGGAGGGGGCCAGGGGCACTTGGGTGGGAGGGTGGGAGGGTGACATGGGGCACTTGGGTGGGAGGGGGACCAGGGACACTTGGGTGGGAGAGTGGGAGGGGGACCAGGGGCACTTGGGTGGGAGGGTGGGAGGGGGACCAGGGGCACTTGGGTGGGAGGGTGGGAGGGGGACCAGGGGCACTTGGGTGGGAGGGTGGGAGGGGACCAGGGGCACTTGGGTGGGAGGGTGGGAGGGGGACCAGGGGCACTTGGGTGGGAGGGTGGGAGGGGGACCAGGGGCACTAGGGGGACCAGGGGCACTTGGGTGGGAGGGTTGGAGGGGGACCAGGGGCACTGGGGGACCAGGGGCACTTGGGTGGGAGGGGGACCAGGGGCACTTGGGTGGGAGGGTGGGAGGGGGACCAGGGGCACTTGGGTGGGTGGGAGGGGGACCAGGGGCACTTGGGTGGGTGGGAGGGGGACCAGGGGCACTTGGGTGGGTGGGTGGGTGGGGGACATGGGGCACCTGGGTGGGTGGGAGGGGGGACATGGGGCACTTGGGTGGGTGGGAGGGGGACATGGGGCACTTGGGTGGGTGGGAGGGGGACATGGGGCACTTGGGTGGGTGGGAGGGGGACCAGGGGCACTTGGGTGGGTGGGAGGGGGACCAGGGGCACTTGGGTGGGTGGGAGGGGGACCAGGGGCACTTGGGTGGGTGGGAGGGGGACATGGGGCACTTGGGTGGGTGGGAGGGGGACATGGGGCACTTGGGTGGGTGGGAGGGGGACATGGGGCACTTGGGTGGGTGGGAGGGGGACATGGGGCACTTGGGTGGGTGGGAGGGGGACCAGGGGCACTTGGGTGGGTGGGAGGGGGACCAGGGGCACTTGGGTGGGTGGGAGGGGGACCAGGGGCACTTGGGTGGGTGGGAGGGGGACCAGGGGCACTTGGGTGGGTGGGAGGGGGACCAGGGGCACTTGGGTGGGTGGGAGGGGGACCAGGGGCACTTGGGTGGGTGGGAGGGGGACCAGGGGCACTTGGGTGGGTGGGAGGGGGACCAGGGGCACTTGGGTGGGTGGGAGGGGGACCAGGGGCACTTGGGTGGGTGGGAGGGGGACCAGGGGCACTTGGGTGGGTGGGAGGGGGACCAGGGGCACTTGGGTGGGAGACAGTGAGTGGGTGGGGTGACTTACCTTGCCGCCGGACGCTTTCCCCTGCTGCCCCCGATATCCCCTGCTGCCCGGGACGGGAGGTGGGCTTGGGGGGACGGGAGGTGGGCTTGGGGGGACGGGAGGTGGGCTCGGGAGGGGGTGCCACGGGAGGTGAGCTCGGGAAGCTGGCTGCGGGGGGAAGCTGGCTGCGGGGGGAAGCTGGCCGCGGGGGGAAGCGGGCCGCAGTAGGAGCTTGAACTTCCCCCTCCGTCCCACGTAACGTGCGGGACGCAGAGGAGCTGGTACTTCCTCCTCCGTCCCACGTTGGGAGCGGGGGGGGGAGGAAGGGAGCAGGCCCTGCTTGCCCTGCGCAAGCGCGCGGGACCGCAGGGGGAAATCGCCGGCATTTTTTTAAAATTGAGCAGGGGGGACGGGAGACACCGCGCGGCCAGCCTCGCTGCGACCCGGCAATTTTGGTGCCGTGGCCCGGTGCCGGGTCGCGACCCACCGTTTGGGAAACGCTGTCATAGAGTATTTACTTATTTGGTATATCCCTGTATAACTTTCCTTTCTGAAAAGATGTCCAAATTTTTTTTTTAAAGATATCTATTGTATCTGCCATCACAGTCTCCATGAGTAATGAATTCCACATTTGAACTGCCCTTACTTACTATACAGAACCCTTTCCTTTATTTCTGGTGAAATCTCCTTGCCTCCAACTTTAAGGGATGACCCGTCTCATTTGTACTGCCCTTGGGATGAATAGTTCTTTTGGAAGCTCCCTATATTGTACCTAAATATATTTGTATATAGTTATCATATCCCTTCTTAGACACCTCTTTTCTAATGTAAATAAATCTAATTTAGCTAGCCTCTCTTTATAAATCAGATTATCCATCCCCTTTATTAATTTGGTGGCTCATCCCTGCAATTTCTCTAGTTTCATAATGACTTTTCTAAGGAGTGGTGACCAAAATTGTACTCCAAATTCAAGGTGTAGTTTTACTAATGCATTATAAAGGGGCATAATTATGATTACTTCCCTTCCATCCATTGCCCATTTAATGCAAGATGAGATCTTGTTTGCCTTTGCAGCTACTGCATGACTTTGGGCACTATTGTTAAGCCTGCTGTCATCAAGCACTCCTAAATCATTCTCCATCAAGGACTCTCCTAATTTATCACTATTTTATTTGTAATTTGCCTGTTTATTCTTTTTTCCTAAATGCATAACCTTACATTTAACTGTATTAAAACTCATGTGCCATTTACCTGCCCCAGTTTCCAGTCTATTCAAGTCCATCTGGAGAGAAATTACACCATGCTCTGATTTTACTACATCACACAATCAACACTGATGGAGACTTTGCTCTCTATACCAACCTCAAGGTCATTAAAAAATAAGTTAAAAAGCAGGGGTCCCAGTTCCGATACTTCAGACACTCAACTCACAGCTTTATCCAAACCTGAAAATATTCAATTTACGACACCTCTCTGTGTTCTATTCATCAAAAACTTTTCAATCCAGGTGCAAATATTTTTACCGAGTCTCAACTTCTTTATTTTGTACACTAATCTGTTGTGTCGCATTGTATCAGAAGCCTTCACAAAATCTATGTACAGTAAACCACATCAATTGCATTATCCTGGTCTACATTCCTACTTACCTCCTCAAAGAAACTAATAAGGTTAGTTTGACATGACCTATCCTTCATAAATCCATGCTGACTTTTACTAATGTTTTTGTTATCCATTACTGTAGGTATTCCTGAATATTATCCCATACTAAACCTTCAACTTGCTTCCCCACTATTGATGTTAGACTTACAGGTCTATAATTCCCTGGTTGTGATCTAGCTCCCTTTTTAAATATAGGCACCACATCTGCTTTACACCAATCTTGGAAATGGAATCCTTGAATATTAAATGTAATGGTCTGGCTATTACTGAACTTAGCTCCTTAAGAACTCTTGGATGTTCAGACAATGCTGTACATAGCAGTTGATAGGGAAAAGTAACTGCCCTTAAAAGCCTTCAGTTTGATTTTTCTTGAAACATGGGCTATAAAGGCACCTGAAAAACACTAATTCTCACCATACTAAAAAGGAGACAACGTTTCTGGCTTAAACATCTCACAGGGATTTGAACTAGGCACAGTGACTTCAAATTCAGATATACAAAGGCCACACCTTCTTCACCAATAATATATCTGCCCTCCAATGAAAATTGCACACTCTTAGCCAGTGCTTCAGAAGAATCCCTCCAGTGTAACATTGAAGGAAATAGTTATCTTAACTGTTCACAGCACAAGAACAAACAGTCAATGCAAAATCACGGCCAATTATCTGAAAAAAGAAAACAGCTGTGATTTTCCATAAAAAGAATCATGGCTATATTTTGACTTGTGTAAGCTTTCACAAAGATGAGATAATAGCCAGAGTTAAGGTGAAAGGATAAAAGCACCACTTATGCCCCATTTTCAGCCAGAAAGTTTAATCTTTCTAAAGGAGTAAATCCAAACATCTGAATACGCTTTGTTGCAAAGTTCATTTTTTTTTATTAACGATGGTATTCTCTCGATTTTGATTTTTTGACATCTGTTAAAAGTCGACATCTTTATAGCTTAATGGAAAATCCCCACAGAGTCTCACTAGAAAGCGGAGTAACCTTTGTTTAAGGAGCAATTTTGAGACAGGGAAAAATGACAAGCTGTCCATTGTACATCTAAATGAATGCTGAAAATGTAATACGAAGCTGTGCCAACTGTTAAAAAAAAAAATATATGAGATTACAGAAATGGAAAACATTGGTGATGCATTTTTACACTCCATTTGATAGAAATCATACATTAACCTGAACCTTTATTACGGTCAGGTATTCAATATCAAGGCATGTGAGAGCTCACCCATTCTACTTTGTTATTATGAAACAAAGAACTCAAAATGTTTCCAGGGGTTTTCTTTCAATTGATTATTTTTAGTTTATTATTATTAGCGTGATTCGCTTGCAGAAAAGAACAGCGGGTTCCATGCCAGGAAGATGGCCTGTGACACCTTAAAAGATTTAGCATGTACAACAATCCGTGCTTAACTGCCCCAACTACAAACATGTTCACTTTCTTCTCTTCACTTAGCGGGGGGGGGGGGGGGGGGGGGGAATAATAAGCAGACAATATACCTGGACAAAAAATTCCAGTCGCTGAATTAACCAGTAAACAGAAATAAAAACCCAAGCTGCGCATTATATGGAGCTGAAAAGATGGGACATTTTACTTGATATCCATTTTTCTAACTCTTCATCTTTTTTTGTGGGGGATTCCATTGGCAAACTCAGCCCTCAAAGGCCACCAACAGGCCAGCTTTTATGGATATTCCTGCTTCAGCATAGGGGGCTCAATCAGTGGCTCAGTCTCTGACTGGGCCACTGATTGAGCCCCTATTATGAAGGGCCACCAAGCCATCTGTACTGTCGAAGACTGGGCCACAGTTGAGAGCCACCTGTACTGTCGAAGACTGCGCCACTGATTGAGCCACCTGTGCTGAAGCAGGGATATCCTGAAAACCTGGCCTGTTGGTAGCCCTTGAGGACTGAGTTTGAGACCCCTGGCATACACTAATGAAACTACATTTATTTGAGGAAACCTACAGTATGGTACATTTAATATTTTTGGACATTTGAATATGGAGGTAAAACCTTAGGGCAGCGGTGCTCAAACTGGGGGAAATTGTCTGCGGGGGCGTCGGGTTTACAGAAGCTCCCGCGCGCTTCTTGAAGGCACTTAATTAAGTGCCAGGGAAGCGGCGAAGGCCTCTGTAACCTGCACTTACCTTGCTCCTGGAGATGCGTCCCCATGGCAACGTGGCGTCAAAGGTCATTTGACATCACGTTGCCACGGCAACGTAACGTCATGATGCCGACGCCGGAGCCAAGGTAAGAGGGGGGGTGCGAAGAGAGGGGTAGAACTGGCAGCGGGTGCAGGGAAAAAAGATTGCGCTCCCACTGCTTTAGGGCATGGATCATAATAGATTTGCTAAAAAAAAACATCAAAACATGGAGCGAAATTGGGTGTAAATAGAATATCTCTTCTCAGTCTGCTGTGTTTGTGTTTGTACTAGCTGTGTGGTACTGTACTATTGAGTCTTTGATAAATAGCTACCAGTATATTCTGACGAGAGATGCCTTTCACAAAAAAAACATGAAATACAAAATGTTACAGGCTTTTAAGCATTCATGAAGTACACTGCATTAATGCCACCATCAACCGTTTATTATTTTACCAAAAATAAGAAACTGGAGTTTGTACTCATTTGATGTAAACTTCTAAGGCATAAAACTGGCTTTCACATTGGAAAAGCCTTTAACTGCATTCAGTATACTGTACAAAGCTTCCTCGGCTTAGTTTTGTGTGCTATGTAACCTTTGATAATAATTTGTATTTTTTGTAAAGTTGTTACTGTACATGTTATGTAGACCATGATGACCTGGAATATCAGAGTCTATAGAAAAAACATCTATTACAGGCAGGCTACATAGTCAGCTTGACTATAACAGATTTGATGTACAGTACACGCAGATGTAGCAAAGCTTGGTGTCTTCGGGACCACTGTTACGCACGGTCACAGCACCGATGGATTAGCCCTGGGGTCCCATTCAGAAGCCTGGATCCCCACGCAGCTTTATCATGGCAGACACTGCCCTGGCGCAGCAGAATTTTATTTGTTTGTCTACAGTGCCAGGGGCAGTACGTCTTTGTACATCTATATGAAATCTACATATAGGGTCATATTTATTAGCCGTACGACACTTTGCGGTCAATTCACTTGAATGGGCTGTAAGGTGTCTTCCGGCACTGGAAGTTATTTTATGGAATAGCATCATAGCCAAGGTACATTCCTCTACTCGTGTTAAGTCGCACAAACTGTTTCATGAATTTGTGGCTAATTCTGTAACCCTTTGTCTGCTAGAGAGACAGAAATCTATTGATTTGAATGGCGGCACTCGGTAAATAAGCATATGATGATATCTCCTGACCTGAAAGGAAAGGAGAAAACCTGGGGCTCCAAAAATATGGGATTCACTTCCAAATGAAAGAAAAACTGGTGTGTAGTTTATCCAGTATACTTTCTGTGAGAATTGATAGCAATAATGCAGAAATCCTTTAGCAAGCATATCATAAGATGAGATATATGTGTGAGTGGTCTTCTGGAGGTGTTAGCATTGGACTACGGTCCCACCCTAATTAGAGTATATCTTGGACCTTTTAAAATGTCCCAACACTTAGAGATAACCTCCTATATTACAAAGAGTCCAGTACTCCTGGAATGATACTCACAATTAGATGACAGTCCTGTTACTCGTTAGTGGAATCCACAGAATTAGGAGTTTTTCACTTGCAGGGTAGTTTCTTCCGTGTGCAAAGCATCAGTTTAAAGAGCAAATAGAAAAACATGGCCTGATGCCAAGAAGACTGCCGCACCACAAACATATAATGAAGCAAAGAGATTGACAAAAACCGATTTATTTTAACAAAATGGAGAGACTACACTGACATGTTTCCCCCAAAAGGGCTTTATCAAAGTGTAATAAGCATAGACCAATATGGGATAAGGAGTGGCTCAATGAGTAAAGACACTGATTGGAACTGAGTTTGAAGGAGGGAAACCTGGTTCAACACTGACATGTTTCCCCCAAAAGGGCTTTATCAAAGTGTAATAAGCATAGACCAATATGGGATAAGGTGTGGCTCAATGAGTAAAGACACTGATTGGAACTGAGTTTGAAGGAGGGAAACCTGGTTCAATTCCCGGTGTCGGCTCCTTGTGACCTTGGGCAAGTCACTTTATCTCCCTGTGCCTCAGGCACCAAAAACATAGATTGTAGGCTCCAAGGGGCAGGGACCTGTGCCTGCAAAATGTCTCTGTAAAGCGCTACGTATAACTAGCAGCGCTATACAAGAACATGCTATTATTATTAATATGTTTACTTTGCATCTCCAGCCCCAAACTCTGTGGGGGAGAGACGTGTCAGGGACAATTTAAAGCAAGTGTGGGGCAAAGAGGGATATTGTGCATGGTACTGCATATAACATTTTACAGGCACAAGTCCCGGAACACTTTACAACCCAATGTTAGTGTCTGGGGTAAAGGGAATTAAAGTGATTTGCCTAAGGTCACAGGGACTTGAATCGTCTATACTACTTTATCTGTCTGTGCCATTGCCTTTACTCACTGAGCCCCTCCTATTGGAGCTAGATTAAGGTACTTGGCTACGATGTTCCATGTGTACTAGTTTGCCATTTGGGGAGAAGTTTTCCGGTACATATTATAATAGAAGTGTCTCAAATGATGTGGCTATCTTGCTTCATTTTGTTATTTGTTTGAAACAATCGGCCAGGTTGAGGTTGAGGAAATCCTCTCTGTTTAACAATCGGCACCAGCGTCACAAATAAGTACTTTATGTGCTGTAAAGCAACGGGGCGCAAACCGTTTTCCCTGCGCCCCCCTGCCGGCGGTTACCTCACCCCGCGGCCCCCCTCACCCCCACTTACCTCGGCTCTGGCGTCATGATTTCACATTGCCATAGCAACTTTGCGGCGTCATTTGATGCAGCGTTGCCATGGCGACGCGTGTGGAGCCAAGGTAAGTAAAGGTTTACAGAGGCCCTGCAGCTCCCCCAGCACTTAATTTAAGTGCCTTCTGGAAGCGCGCAGGGCCTCTGTAAACCGGCCCCGCCTTTCCCCCCGCAGCGGTATATGAGGGGAATAAACACATTTTATGATATTTGTAATAATCTGGGGAAAGACCCCATAGAATATTACTATGCTGTGCATTATTCATTTGAGAAAGGGTAATAATGGGCAAAATAGTGTGTATATATTTAAAAAAAAAGGCTTAAACCCAAATCCTGTTTTTATTTAGGTGCTGAAAATTCGGTTTGGCTGAAAGGCATGTCTTTAAGACCTGACTTAATTTTTTATAGGACATGTCACATGCATTTTGTGTTTGTAGCTAATGCGCTCAGTACCTAGTTTGCTGTCATCTATCCCTTGCATCAAAACTGCATCAATATGTTTTAGAAATACTGTCAAATATTTCAGTGCACTGTGTCATGCAGAATGAGCTGTGTATCCTATGAAAGTTCCCAAACTGTGTCATGTCAGAACACATTACTGTTCTCTGTGCAGTTAAACATGGGGAAAAACACAATGACATAAAGATAATGTATTGTGAAGAGATATTTTTCTTGACTTTTGCAAAGGAAAATTAAAATGGCATAGAGCAGGGGTGGGTGGTCATCTCTAGTCCTCAAGGGCCACCAACAGGTCAGCACACGTGGCTCAATCAGTGGCTCAGTTATTGCATAGTGGCTTCGATCTTCTGGACACTCCAGTGTTTCAGAAATGCCAGCAATTTTGTCCCTTACAAGGACCTTTATCAAGACATGGTGGGATATGACTCAACATGAAATGTGCGAAACTTTCACATGAGGTCACAAACTACGTAATATTTTCCCTTTTTGCGTCACCAAAAAAGCTGTGATTAAGTCAGAGTTTGCCAGCAATCGGCATTGTGCAAAGTCAATGTGAATTACAATAATGTTTTAAGTATATATATTTCCACATGTTGTTATAATAGTTGTAACATTTTGGTCGTGTTGTAACATTTTATCAAATATAAGCCGATTATATTCTAGAAGTCAGTAACAATTTTGTTAAAGATATGAAAGTCTGTGTTTAATTTCATGCATCAGATAGGACAGTATTACGTACAGGGGGGGATGCAAAAAATGTGCCTTGCTGAACCTGATCTACAGCCTGTATGAGAGCATTACAGGATCCTGCATTTTCTGTGAAAGCACATTTTCTAATAGCATTTCCCATTAGGATAGAAAGTCATCTCTTTATCTACACAAATGAGATCACGATTGGAAGCCACTTCCCAAACAGTGCAAATTATATTCTGAGGTTTATTCATTAAATTCTCATAAGAGCTTATTCATTAAACTCTGATAAGAGCATTTCACGGATTGGCATCTTGCTGTATTCATTAATCCAGGGGGGCGCAAACTGGGGGAAGATTATCTGCGGGGGGCGCAGGTTTTACAGAGGCCCCGCGTGCTTAATTTAAATGCCGGGGAAGCGGTGAAGGCCCCTGCAAACCTCACTTACCTTGGTTCAGCCGGCTTCCGGACACGCATCGCCATGGCAACATGACGTAATGACGCCCAGCCACCAGGAACCAATGTAAGGGGTTGGGGGTGCGGAGAGGAGGACAGCCGACAGGGGGGCGCAGGGGAAAAAGATTGCGCTCCCCTGCATTAATCCCTTCTTACTGTACCTGTCCAAACCATTGGATAAGGGCGATTTTTGACGCCAATGGTTCTGGCCGTGCAGTTCTGCGATCGGATCTCAAGTGGATCTGGCTAGGAAATTATTACATTTATTACTCAATGATGTTTTAGATGTTTCAACAGGCTCGGGTAACGTGTCAGACATGCTATAGACACACATTTTTTTTTACTATCCTGATAATGGTGATTCAAAAAGCACACTTAACACTTTCTTTTGGAAACAGACAGTAATTTGCTTTTTAATACTACTCTTTCGTTTTACAGTAACTGATGCTAGGGACGGTGGATCCCAAAATGTTTATAAACCATTACTTTGTGATTATGTTTGTAACCACAAGGTACAGCCACATATTGCGAATTGAAGCAGCACTGGTCTCGGCCAGCAAAGTGGTTCATTTTAATTATCAATTGTTATTTAGGCAAGATTTCAAGCATTTCGCCCACTTTCTGGTAGTAACAGCACATTTTAATATTAACGGATCCAAATGTGTTATAAGTAGTGCCCCTTTAACCTTTTTTCTGTCAAAAGTCCTTGTTTTTTCATGCTCCACTGCTGGATTAAAAGTTAACAGCTGACAGGTCATATGTTGCAATATCACTTATGCTAATCCAGCCCTTACTTCAAACCAACCATAGTGACATTTACTGGGGAAGTAAACGCCAGCACACAATAAATCCCTTTCATGCCATGAAGGAGAGAAACCATCACGTTTGTTTCCCCTGAATAAAATAGAATATATCTGGGTGGCCAATAGGAAGAGGGCCTTGTCTCCATCGGAATAAAAAGAAACAGTCCCACTTAGTGGACAACACGTGTTTTATTTTAAACAACTGCAGTAGAATAGGCTCCCTAACAAGGTTCAATCCCCCTTTAACAAAAACAAAAAAAACTACACAGTTACACGAGGTTGAAAAAAGACATGCATCCATGAAGTTCACTATTCTCCACTATTCGTGCTGTGTGGCCATACTGCACATACCCACGTATATATTTGTGATATACAGAGCATTTATGCTGCTACATTGGGGTTTATATGTCATCTGATACCTGGTATACTATGTACCTATTAGGTGTGTAACCCTGCTTCCCCTCTTCCCCCAGACTCTACGGTGGTGTCTAGGGTGCATGAGGGCAGATTACATGTGGGGTGGTGCATACCTGTGAGGAACAGGAGGGCCTGAGCTTCCCGCGATGTTATTGGGGAGCCAGGACCGGGCTTCTGGGGTGGTAGCCTTCATGATCTCTTAGTGGTGCAGCGCCTCCATCTTCTATACTCCCAGGAATATGGGACAGGACCTGTATAGAAGAACCCCTTGGGTCCCAGGGTTATACCTTCCAATTCACACACAGTCTTTGGTAACAAAGGATAGTCTCTTTTATTGGCAGATCAGCAACTCCCAATGGTAGTGGCGTCCAGCAGCCGCAACAACAACAGCCAAGCTGTACTTATTACTCCACTCTCCTCACACACAGATATCTCCTCCTCTCCTTCCCTCCAAGTCTCTCCTCCGACAGGATGGTCTGGGCTTAGGCTTCAATACCCCGCGGCCCACCCCCAAGGTTATCCTCGCGGTGGGGCTTGAATTCTCCCCATCACCCCAGGCAGAGGGGTGAGGGGCATTGGTCCACAAGGTCTATAATGCTATCAGCTCTACTAAAGGGGCTGAGTCTCTCCACTCCTCTCTCTGCTCCTGCACGGCTGTGCAGGTGAGACCGCGGTCTCCTCCAACTCCTTGGACCGATCCGCAGGACTCACTACTCAAACATGTCCCACTGCAGACTCTCGGCATACTACTCCGAACAGACTACTCGGAAGACTAACTCACAAGACTCACAGGAGTTGGCTGCTAAATATAGAGCTAGCCCCACCTCTCGTGATGTCAGCAGAACCTCCCCTCTTGCTCACACCTGCAGCAGAGTCCAGGCCTGCCTCTACCACTCAGGTAGAGTACGTAGGTATGAAGGGGAAAAACCCATGATGATTACTGCTGCCTGATCTTAACAGGACTTACCACAGTAGAAGGGAGATAGGTATAGTCTGTGCTGTTTACTGGGGGCTACACTCTCCCTATGGTGGAATCCAATGGTCCCCACTTGGACCTAGTTTTAGCAGACCCATCCTGCGGTGAACCACCTGGGAAACAGCACACATAACATTGTCATAATACATGGCATAATGAGGTAATTCAATACAAGTACACCCGGGTACTCCCAACATGGAGAACCCTACAGATAGTGCTTTGGATCAGGCTTTCATACCCGCCGTCCATTATGATCCGTGACGGTCACAGCGAACGATTGGACCGGCCCATGCTCATGCCGGTATGTAACACCGTGCATGTAGATACATCTGCCTATGCTCCATATGTGTACTAATTCACTAATCTTATCCTCATTGTGATACCCTCCCTGACTTGGTCCCAAGGTATTCCTGGACTGCCTCCCTGAGCCAATTGTCTCGGTTCTCTTCAATTTCTCTCATGATGGGCTCAGGCACATAGGGATACTCATACCCGTGTGACTGCCGGTATCTAGCGACTATGGCCCGGTCAGCTCAACTTAGTTTGGTGAGTTTGCGGTGCCCTGCCCTGCTCAGCAGTACCCAAAATACAGGCTTCTCTGGGGCCACCTCATCGTACAAGATACTAGGGTCTCGAGGTACAATCAGTTTCTGTTCTATCTCCCTAAACCGGTGATCTAACTCATACTCCACCTCCTGCGGAGTGAAAGAACCAGCCGCCCATAATTGGTCTACTACATCATTCTTAATTAATAAGAACCGTGTACGGTCCATCCCCTCGTGGTATCCGGTGAACAAAGGCGCCCACCATTTGTCGCGGTGTTCGTACTCTGCAGAATGACTAGTGCGTTCTACATCAGACTCTACCTGTGATGATACACCGGACGTACCCGCATCAGTAGATCGCGAGCAATCTCTCCTTCCCTTGGCATTATAATACATAGTGGGGTTCATTTTGTGCACCACTTTGCTGGTAGACCCAGCCTCTACTGGAGTGTGAGACCCATGGGCCCTCCATCTAGCTGCAGGAGAAAACAGCACAGGGTTAGGCACAGGTATAACACTTGAATACGGTATCTCCCCATCAGACCCTTCATCACTCAGCTCCCAATCCCACAAGTCGTTGGCGTATTTGGGGGATTTACATAACTTATCCCTGGTAGGTCCCGGTGGCACCACTCGTGACAGGGCAGGGGCAGTGGCCGGGACAGGGGAGCTATGGGCCGGGGTTGGGGGAACATCCAGGGCATTGTCCAGCAAGCAGGTGATACCACGCCAAATGAACCTTTTCTTAGAGGCACTCCCCGCCATACTTCTGGCTTCTCGGGAGGGGCCTCGACTCTGTAGGGTAGCCAGGGCAATGGCTGAGTCTATGCTTCAAGAGGAGAACACTCCTCCAGGCCTTCTCTTTCCAGTGGAACCGGAAACGACGTCATCAGGATTGCCTGCAGAATCTCCGCCTGGAGGGAGTAAGGGGTGGTGGAGTCTCCTTACTGCTCCGCTGCTTTTTGATGACATCGGGCTCCTCTAGGATTGTCTCGGTCTCCGTCTCACTGGGAGCCACCACTGCGGTGGGACTCTTACGGGCCTCTGGACGAACCAGCGCTCGCTGTCGGATGGTTTCTGGACTTGTCTGCTCTCTCTTGATGCCTTTGGGGTGGTTCACCGGTAGGCGCATCGCCACCGATGTCACGCCAATCTCTTCCTCCGAGGAAATCAGGATCGGTTCCTTCGCTAGGGAGTCACCTGGTTCATCGGCGATACAACCAGTGGGTATAGGTACAAAGTGGTCTCGCTCTGGTACCTCCACTGCGGTCGCGCTCTTCTCTGTTGCCAGCTCGCTCAGTTCAATAGCGGGCTGAGCCTTGGTTCCTCCCGCTTGGGTATAACGGGTAACCAGGGCTGTCTTTTCTTTGCCTTCCGCCACCTCCGTCAATGTTCCCGGAGAGGCACCCCTCGGGGTTCCGAACAAAGGCCACGGCTCGTTCGGCCAAAGGTAAAACGCGCCACATTGAGGGCATCGGGCCCTGGTGCTTGGTACCGCGCCCGGTATCCCGCAGTGGACGCACAAACACCGAATGTATTCGTGCTCAGCTACCTCCACTACCAGTAGGCCTCCTGGTAATTGGTAAATGGAAGTACTCATCTCGGACATGGTTCGCTCAGGGTTGGAACAGCTCAGGGCTCCAGCTCCTTGCTCCTCGAATGCCAGATAAAAGTGAAGCTCTTCGCTCAGGCTTCCGGTACCTCCCTTCGCTGGGGAGGACTCTCCTGATTGGCTCCCCTTGTGGTCCCTCCCTCTGGTGGAATCCAGAGGCGGGATCTGCTCTTCTTCAGCGTGACGTGCCTGGCTTTCTGACCAGTCACAGCACAGGTGGGTGGCTTTCGGCTTTCGCTCCGCTCCGCTCCCCTTGCAAAGAATCCGGGTTTGGCGCCAGATTATTACGCATGTCCCGCCACATTCTCCTAATAGTCTCTGTGCACGATGCACGTGCTTGCTCCAAGCTTGGCGGGAACTGCCATTTTAGATCACTGCTCTTGCTCCGCGGAGCACATGTAGGGATGGACGCCATCTTGGATGAGTCCTCCAAACGTCCATGTGCCCTATCTTCAGTGTCTAACGGATATCTCGTACCTAAACACTGACTGACTTCCAACTGTGTTCTCTGCATTCTGTTTCTCACTAACTGGATGTGGCTTGTACCCCAGGCTCAGCGGAACTCCTCTCCTCCATGCACTGTACTCGATGTCTAAAAATGCAAGTGTTCTGTGGTGCGTGTGTGCGGGTGATAGCTATGGTACCTCTTTTCTAGGTACGGGCGTCTCCTACTTTTGGCCACTCATAGCGCAGGCCCTGGGCCATGGTCCCTGGACAGGTTAACAGGCTGACCCCCCCAATTGCCTCACGCTACCTGCCTCAAGGGACTCGGTCAGCTCTAACTATTCACTCTTCCTGCGCCACCCCCTATGGGTGCCCAAGGCGTACTGTGCGAGAGTCTGCGCTCTCCTGACTACCCTCGGCATATGCAATTGTGCCCATCCTTCTCCAACACTTGCACAGAGAGTGCATTTCACTCTGCCCGTTCCGCCTTGCTATAAGCCGGTCCTGTTCTGACATATATCTCAGCAGCGCCTCCAAATGTAACCTTGCTTCCCCCCTTCCCCCAGACTCTACGGTGGTGTCTAGGGTGCATGAGGGCAGATTACATGCGGTGTGGTGCATACCTGTGAGGAACAGGAGGGCATGAGCTTCCCACAATGTTATTGGGGAGACAGGACCGGGCTTCTGGGGTGGTAGCCTCCATGATCTCTTAGTGGTGCAGCGCCTCCATCTTCTATACTCCCAGGAATATGGGACAGGACCTGTATAGAAGAACCCCTTGGGTTCCGGGGTAATAGCTTCCAATTCACACACAGTCTTTGGTAACAAAGGATAGTCTCTTTTATTGGCAGATCAGCAACTCCCAACGGTAGTGGCATCCAGCAGCCGCAACAACAACAGCCAAGCTGTACTTATTACTCCGCTCTCCTCACACACAGATATCTCCTCCTCTCCTTCCCTCCAAGTCTCTCCTCCGACAGGATGGCCTGGGCTGAGGCTTCAATACCCCACGGCCCACCCCCGAGGTTTTCCTCGCGGTGGGGCTTGAATTCTCCCCATCACCCCAGGCAGAGGGGTGAGGGGCATTGGTCCACCAGGTCTATAACGCTATCAGCTCTACTAAAGGGGCTGAGTCTCTCCACTCCTCTCTCTGCTCCTGCACGGCTGTGCAGGTGAGACCGCGGTCTCCTCCAACTCCTTGGACCGATCCGCAGGACTCATTACTCAAACATGTCCCACTGCAGACTCTCGGCATACTACTCCGAATAGACTACTCGGAAGACTAACTCACAAGACTCACAGGAGTTGGCTGCTAAATATAGAGCTAGCCCCACCTCTCATGATGTCAGCAGAACCTCCCCTCTTGCTCACACCTGCAGCAGAGTCCAGGCCTGCCTCTACCACTCAGGGCAGGGCTATGAAGGGGGAAAACCCATGATAATTACTGGTGCCTGATCTTAACAGGACTTACCACAGTAGAAGGGAGATAGGTATAGCCTGTGCTGTTTACAGGGGGCTACAGGTGATTACACCAATATGGGATTTTTTCCACTGCGTACCAACCACTGCATTCATTAACTGGTGTATGTTGAGGATAATAATCCTATTATTTGAGTCTTATCTCATCAATTGACTTACACCAGACAGGTCTCGACTCAACACCCCATAGGCGATTTTAGTATTTGTTCGTTTTGCAATTTTAAGTTGTCACGGTTGTCATAATTAATAAATATATATATATTTTTTTGAATTATTGTTTTTTGTGAGCTCTGACTCACTCTAGTGTGTCACTTGGTAGGGGTGATTCTACCTCATATAGTGGTTACCAGGCTAATTTAGCTATTAATATTACTTTGAGTGCAGTTAACTGGGTTCTTTTCGTTAATCTTAGAGTTAACATGTTGTGCTATCCATGAAGTTCAACCTATGCTAAATTTAGACAATAGATACTTTATCCTTTATCCGTACTTACAGTATTTTGATCCAGAAGAAAGCAAACAAAAAAAACCCAGTGTCATATCATCTAATGATATCGCATAAAGGATAAAATCAATTCCTACCTGACTCCTAGGATTGGCAATCGGATTACTCCCTGGATCAACATCCTCCCCAAGTTTACCTATTAGTTTCCTGCGAAAATTAGTATGTTTTTGTGTTCTCCATGTCCCAAGTAATTCTAAGCTTGTGCGCTACTTACTACCCTTCTCCTTTTGTCTCTTTGGCTAAACAACAGGGAGAGAGAAAAAGAGTAAATTACAGTTTGCCTGTAAAGCCTCATTACCAAAGAGATTAGGTTAAGATTGTACAAAGCATGTGGGTTACTTTCCAGATATTTAAAAGGGTATTATTATATACGTCATATATGATTTTATTCTAAAGCCATCATGCCTACATTACCTTATTAACCCTTGGGATGGAATCCTCCTCTTTCATTGCTCTTGCTGAAAGATCGCGTTTTGCACTCCACAGGAACGCGATCTTCCCTACAACAAATGGAGGAAGTAGATTATCGCATAGCTACTACATCAGGGGGCCCCGGGAGCGCCATTTAGTAGTTATGTCCTGGGTACCCAAAGGGTTAAACAAATGTCACTATTTAGAGTACTTAGGAAGGACTGCCTCTTTATAAGCTGATGTCCGTAACATCCAGTAATACAAGCTTTATATTTAGGTCAAGAATGATATTTACAGCTTTGATCTAGAATACGTAAGGTTTCGATGGCCAACTCCTCTGCTCAAGGGCCACCAACAGGTCAGTTTTGAAGGATATCCCTGCTTCAGCACAGTCTTCGACTGAACCACTGATTGAGCCACCTGTGCTGACGCAGGGATACCCTTAAATGCTGGCCTGTCGGTGCCCCTTGAGACCTGGAGTTTGACCACTCCTTCTGTAAGGGTTTTTGCTAATTGGGTTTTGATTATCTTTAATCCTGATTAAACCCTGGATTTTGTTCACCTGTGATCAGTAAACTCTCTGGCAGTAATTAAAGAAACAATGCCTAACTGCTGATTGCTAATCGTAAACAGTATGGCTGCTATTTAATCACCAGCTCTTCGTTGCACGTATAAATTATTCTAGTTACTATATCTCGTATGTTTCGGTTTATGCTGTGATTGACTAAAGAAAGCAACGTACATTTCACTCGCAGGAAAACGTTTCAAGTCAGACGTTGAATCGCATTGTCATAATGAGTCTGTGTTAGATGGAAATGAGCTGGGCTGTCAGGTTGCTCATGTTTGGGAGATACTTTGTCTGCAGGTTGCTTTTAAATCAATGTTTCATTATCCACATTCTCTGTAAGGAGGTGCAGAAAAGATAAGCCCCAATGCAAAAATCTTCATCTTAATACATCTGCTGCAGTACTAATTGCAGACCTGATTTGGTTCTATGTGCTGATATCTCATTAACCTGTTTCCTTAACTGAATGCTTCATATTGAAATTTGCTCATGGCTACTGTCTGACACCCACAGTCACTCCTATCAACCACTGCCATCTACTGCACTTACTGTACTCCCTCATCTCTCTCAACCACTGTCTCTGTAAGTCTCCCATCATACCGCTTTATTGTAAACTCTCCGGGACAGGGATTTCCTTTTCCTCTTTTTTGTACTATAATTCCCTGAGTACACTGTGTGCGCTATATAAATAAAGATATACATACATTTGGGTTTTCCCTTGACATACTGTACAGTAGTAGCCTTACTCGACTGCAACACCAATAACCTTTAAACAGGGAAATATTGCACATTAAGAGCTTGATTGTAAAGCAATTCCAACAAAGCTCTTGCCTTGTGGCATACTATGCCAGTTTTATTTCAACAAAAGTACTATATTGGAATAAAAATTGTTACACATTTTGCTTAAACAATCACATGGCTCATCCTAAAGTGGGAAAAGTACTACTAAGTAAAATTAACTTTATTGCTGAGTATGATCAACATATTTTGAAATACAGATGTCCTGTAGCCAGGGCTATTGATCCTGCTGCTGCATTATAGTAAGATATGTTGTGAAATCCTCCATTATTACTGCCATTGAATTCTATGTAGAAATGGACAGACAAGTCCAAATTTGTTCCCCGGAATTTCGCTGGTCTTTCCTTTCAAAATCCGTTCCGCCAACTTCCAATGTGGCTTGGTTATGCGGCTTTAAAATAACCCCCCAGAGGGTTTCTGCAGACTATGTTTATCCATCGTTGTATTGTAAGGGAAAAAAAAGTACGTTGAATCAATCCGTTGTAGAAACGTTTTAAAACCCGTCAGCGGTTTAATCCATCGTTACAAATCACAACCGGAGCTACATCCTGCCACGTGTACACTTTGTTAAACTACAGTGATTTGTTTTATTTATTAGTGTAATTATGGGTACAGTTCTTAAACTGTTCTGGAAGCTTCATAATTATTCTTGGGGTTATTTTTTGTCAGTAATATCAATGCTAATAATAACTGCTGCTATATATTCACATTGATATACTATAATCAAAGTAATATGTGCAGCATGAGGGCCAGAGCCAACTTCACTGAAAGTCCAGTCAATCACAGCAGGTTAATGCCTGGTTGTTATTGTGTTATGCTTCTGATTGGTCTAACTTTTCTTACATAAATAACAAGGTATACTTTTTTTTTTAACAGTGGATGGATTAAATAGTAGTGTAACTAAGTGTTATTAAAGAAGCGCTATTTGATAGCCTGTCACAGGTGGAGGGGACCCAGCGGCGACCTCCTTCCCTGACAGTGTATTCAGTCACTTGGGGGCAGTGGATCACCAGATTTTCCCTCTTTCACAAAATGACTGCTGTGAGCCTGTGAGATGGGGAGTGGAAGTGAGGAGCAGCTGCAGGCCAAGGAGGAGAGAGACTTGAAGCTGTCCCCCCCAAATACAAATAAAAATAAATAAAGAAGCACTAGGCAATACTCATATAATAGCCAAAACTCCACCTGCATAGAAAAGACACAGCAGTTACCTGAAATACTGAATGTCTTTACTTCATTAAAAATGTTCTAATTGGGAGACATCCGGTGATGGCACCGGGGATGGAGGGTTAGCGGGTGAGCTCCGGGGACCCTCATGCATAAACTGGATTTATAAAAGATTCCCTGCTTTGATTGATATCTCTAAACATCCCTCCTACTGTGTGAAGTGAACATCTGAGTCCGCAAAGATGAAATAACAGACCCAGCAAGATGTTACCCGTTATTTGGGGGGAAATCTGGGATCTGCGGCCCCCTGTGGCAGAGAGACCAAGATGACGCCGAGACACATGTGCCCAAAAACAAAGATCAAGCACAAGATCAAACAAATACTGACGAGGAGGTAATAACGAAGATTTGCCTGGAGACTCTCTTCTCTAAAAAGCATCAGTCGTACCAAAAAGATATTAAAGATGCAATCCTAGAACTCAAAATGGAAATTAACTCCTTAACACAGAGAACGTCGAATCTGGAAACAAAGATGGAGGAGGTCTTCGAATCGCAATCTACTGCTAACGACGAGATAATCATATTAGGGAACAACATAATCTCCCTCAAAGATGCATTGGAGGAGAAAGAAAATAGAGATAGAATCTCAGAATCAGGAATGTCCCTGAGACGATCCCTCTGGAAAATCTCTGCACCTACCTCATGGACCTCCTCTCAACAATTGTCCCAGGCCTCCAGGATAAAGATCTCGAAATGGATCGGGCACACCAAGCATTGGGACCTAGGTCGGAGGATAAGAAGCGAAGAAGAGATGTACTCCACTAAGGAAATAATTATAGTGGCATGCAGAGACAATGGCGATATAATTTTTACAAATGAAACACTCCAGATCTTCAGCGATCTCTCCAAAGCCACAATTGACAGGAGTCCAGAATTCTAGCCCCTAACGCAGCTACTAAGGGAATTAATTTGTGCTTTTGATGTGGATTTCCATTTAAATTGATTGTCCAAAACAACGGAAAATTCCTCTCTGTCAGATACCCAGAGGAAATAGAGGGTTTTCTTCGGACACTGGGCATATCTCCCCCTGCCCAACCACAAGACGCACCAACGTCCCAAAGATCCAGACATCCCACAGGACCAACAACATCTTCGGAGAGGCTCGCAGACCACAACACCCAAAAACCTGTGTAGCCCATCTACCCCCACCCCTACGTGAGATTGGGGTGGGTATGCCTTCTCCAGCTACTTCTAGGTGTTGGGATATGTACCTGTTGGCAATAGGAGGGCTGAGCGCTCCGTGGTGGTGTGGGGAGAAACAGGATAGGAGGGACAGGTTACCTTGGTCTCCATTGGTGCAGCGCCTCCAGCCAGCAGGGATCCTCTGGGGATGTTCAGGGGATGGGCCCCTACTGACGTTCCTCCATACACAGAGACAGTAACAGACAGTCTGGTCTTTTCTGGGTGGTTAAAAAAAAGAAGCGCCCTTCATCACCAATAGTGAGAGCATTAGAATAGAAGATAAAGCTGCAGTACAGCACTGGATATATTATCCGGGACTGTCCTTGCTACCAATTGTCAGAGTTACAATTAAACTGTTCTGGAAGCTTAATAATTATTGTTGATTTTTTTCCACAGTAATATCCCCAATAACTGCTCCAATATATATCAAGATAATATACTACAATCACAGAAACATGTACTGCGTGAGGAACAAAGCTCACTTCAATGAAAGTCCATTCAATCACAGCAGGTTAATGCAAAAACTATTAAGTAAATCATTTTAAAATTGTTATGCTTTAATAGTACAGCAGCAACACACACCCAAACCAACCCACAGCTAAACCCTGCAAAAAATGGCTTCAGCTTCAGGCTTCACTTCTATTTATACTCTTCGACTACTCATCCACAGATCGTGGATTATGGTTTTTGGTTCAAATTATTAATATGTTGTGCAGATTGGCATTTTTGAGACAGATACACAGAAATCCCCGGACCAAAGGAAGCATCCGAACCGCGGCAGATCCAAATTCACCATAAAAAATTACCCATCTCTAATCCTATTGACACTCTGTGATTTTCTGTGCTAATAGTGGGTAAAATAAAGCTTGCAACATCTGTTTACACAGTATACATGAATACTGTATGTGAATTCCATATCCATCCATACCTTTTCTGTTTGCAGATTCAAGCCGATTTGACATGAGCTACTGTATCACAAAGATATTTACACAAGTCCAGTGTTTGACATATGGAGGCAGCGTTAGCTGGCTGTTGTAACAGAATCAGGAGCTGCAAATGAAAGACATGTCTGATTGGCAATTAGATTGCTGATAAAAGAAAAGGTGCTTTGCATGATTCTATGGAACACAAGCAGCATATGCTACACTTCATTTTGATGTGCAAATAAATCCCCCAATTAAAGATACTTGTTTTTCTGTGGGTCACTCTTTGATGGGCTTTGCAATTTAAATGGGTGGCGTGAAGGAAACAGTCTAATGAATCATTTTTTGCCTTGCCTGACAAATCACGAGCAATGATGTGTAAACTCAACAGCTATAACTAAGAGCCTATCTTTAGGGAAATGATTTGGGCAACTATTGAGAATAATTAGCTAATTGATATTTGCTGAATATTTGAGGCTCTACCCTAGATAATTATTTCTGCAAACATTGGTGACACCATAATTAACACTTTTATATAATATAAAAAATATATTATAATATACTTTCCTTCAGAATTGAAATACTGTAACTACCATTATTTGAAAGCTAAATCATATATATATATATATATATATATATATATATATATATATATATATATATATATATATATATATATATATATATAAATGAAACAAGGCAGCAGGCACTCTGTAAACAATGAAACACTGATGCTTATCCGATATGCGATATTGAAACAGCAGATATTACCAGATCTTCATCCGGAAAGAAGAGACAGCACACAGCCAAGTTGAAATGACAATAGATTGAGGTAACAAAAACCAAGGCACTACATCCGACATTTCGGTCGGCTACATGTGACCTTCCTCATCCCTGACTGACTGAAAACCCTAAAAACTGACTGAAACCCTAACTACTGGACTCAAAGAAATATAAATGGACAAATAAAAAAGGGACTAACTCATGAAACACAGAAACAGGGAGAAAAATAAACAAAACCTCAATCTATAAAACCACCACGTGCTTTTCATGAGGTTTCTTTTTTCTTCTTTTGTGTTCACATACTTTATTTATTCCTCTTAGCACCGCCAGCAGAGGTATTCTGTTATTTTCAGTTATACTCTGTTTTGGTTTAGACAGCATTCATATGTATTGGTTGTTCTGATGCGGTATTCATACTTGTGTGTCTCATATATATATATTTGAAAATCTTGGATGTGAGTGTCTGGAGACCATTTGATTGCTCCATCGGGCCGCCCGCCCGCCAACGGCTCTCATTGGCCAGTGTGTCTGCCCCCCATGTGTCCCGCCTCCCCACGGCTCTCATTGGCCGGTGCTGAAGCCCACTATTCCACTCACACCCTCACCCGTGTGGACTACTCACACCCCTGAGCTTACCCATAATGTGTGAACACACACACACACTAACTAAATCCAACACTCCCCCCTCTCACCCCTCCGGCCTTGCCACCCCTATCGCCCCTCCTCCCTTCCCACCGCAGGCCCTCCTCAACGCATCCCCTCCCTCTCACCACTACGGGCCCGTTTCCTCCGCCCTTGCTGCCGTCGCACGCCCTTACCCCAAGTTGGCCCGTGCCACCGCGGGACCTCACAAATGAGGCCGCTCACACCCCCCCCCCTGTCACCTCTCCACCTGCCCGCACTTACCCCTCGCTGCCGCTGCGGGACCTGCGAAACTAGGCCGCTCCCCACCCCCACCACCTCTCGCCACTCTGGCCGCCCACACCCCTACCCCCCTTTCAACACACCGCCCGCACTTAAAACACACCGCCGGACCGGAGAAACAAGCCTGTTGAGGCTGCTCACACCCTCCACACCCCTTTCACCACTCTGCCCGCACTTACCCCACGCCACCGCGGGACCGGAGAAATGAGGCTGCTCACCCCCCTTTCACCACTACGCCCGCACTTACCCCCCCTCTAACACCAGCAGAATGACATTACTGCCGAAATCAGCACATGGTCAATGTGGCACACCTCTCACCACCCCCCCCCCCTCTCCCTACACACCACCACCCCCCCCCCCTCTCCCTCCACACCACCACCCCCCCCTCTCCCTCCACACCACCACCCCCCCTCTCCCTCCACACCAGCACCACCCCCCTCTCCCTCCACTCCACCACCCCCCTCTCCCTCCACACCACCATCTCCCCCTCTCCCTCCTCACCTCTCCCCCCACACCACTCCCCCAACAACACCCCCCCACTTACCCCCCACACCTCTCTACCCCACTTACCCACCACACACCTCCCCCCCACTTACCCCCTCACAACCCAAAGGTGAGCCCCCGCCGCCCCTCCAGTGAGCCGCCGCCACCAAACTTTGAAGGGGGGGGTGGGGAATCAGTACCTAAAGGTGAGCCACCGCTGCTGACCTCTGAACGGGGGGGGATTACAGCCCGCCCCCCCCCAGGGAGACGCTGCCGCCTAGCTGTGAAGGGGGGAGGAGTTGGAAATGTGAAGGGGGGGTGGAATCGGAGATGTGAAGGGGGGGGAGAAATCGAAGCTCTGAAGGAGGGGGGAATGGAGCTGTGAACGGGGAGGGGAAATCAGACATGTGAACGCTGGGAGGGGGGGGAACGGAGCAGTTAAGGGGGGAACGGAGATAGGGGGTGAGCGGAGAGCGAGGGAGGGCGGGAAAATTACATCCCGGGCAACGCCGGGTATATCAGCTAGTATATATACTGTATATATATATATATATATATATATATATAAATATATATATATATATATATATATATATATATATATATATATATAATTTAGCTTGCAAATAATGGTAATAATAGTAATATATATATACATATATATATATATTACTGTACCATCCTATGTATCATATATATATATATATATATATATATATATATATATATATATACCATTATACCATAATATACCATTATTTCCAAGATATACTACATACAGTATATATATATATATATATATATATATATATATATATATATATATATATATATACTGTATCTTACAAATAATGGTACAGTCGTTTCAACAGTATTTCAATTTTGAAGGAAAGTATATTTTAAAAGCACTAATACCTTCTAACAGCATGAGAGTTCTTCATAGGTTTTGTATGTTGAAAAGAGACCTTATAAATACACAATATATGTATCAGATATTAGAAATAAGATGCTTAAAACGTCTTCAAATGCTCATGTAGAAAACCCAGCAGTGAAGACCTTGAAGTTGGATCATAAACTGCTGCTCTTTCGCTTCCAATATTGAAACGAATGTGAAGTGCACAACAAGGAAGCTCGTCTTAAAGCAGCAAAACATGTAGTATTGCTCAATTTTTTTTCCATTACAGGATTGAAGCATGGGGTCTCCGGAGCTGAACAGCGTTAATTTCAGCTCTGAGGGCCCCCTGCTTCCAGAGATATTTACCTCCATAGGGGGTGCCGGTATCTCTGTCATATAGTACTGCACAATTTTTTTTTTTCATTACAGGATTGAAGTATGGAGTCTCCGGAACTGAAGAGTGTTAATTTCAGCTCTGTGGACCCCCTGCGTCCAGAGATGCTGCTATCTCTGTGGAGTTTAGACTTCCAGGTCACTCGGGCCAATAGGAAGTCACAAGGGATTACGTCACGGCTTCCTATTGGCCCGCGTTGCGTGGGACATTTAAATGCCCCCATTATGTTAGGCACACAGTTCCCTGGTTGCAGATACAGGCACCCCCTATGGAGGTACCTATCTCAGGAAGCAGGGGGTCCCTGGAGATGAAAATAATACACTTCAGCTCAGATACCCCCGGCTTCAACCCTTTAATTATTATTATTTTTTCAATGTAAAATCATGCAGTGCTACATATTCTGGTGCTTTAAACCTGAACTAACTATGTTTTTAGAAAATCCCTTCCCTGTCTATAATCAGCAAAATTATTTCTGACTCGTGGCTATTTTATAGCCCGTACTCATGATTGTAAGCCCCTACAAAAATTCTTACATTTAGTAAATTCATTTTATAGTGCTAATATTAAAGACATTCAAATGTTTTATCGCATATTTACCGTGAAAAGTATATATATATAACATTCTATGTTTAAAAACATTTTCACATTTTATCTCCATGGCTTATATGGATTAAGTAGACCACATATCATCATGCAATTTAACATTTTCAGATGGAGCTGATAAAGAAAAAAAAAAGGCTGTTAAGGAAATTAATTTTCTGTGGCCATGACCATGCATATAACCATTTATCCAATGTCATATATTATACTGAAACATCCATTTACAAAGGTTGCAACATAAAACTGAAGAAGGTGGTCATTAGACTTTTCTTTTATGACCTACGTTTTCTCTTTTGACAGCCAATTTAGGTTTAAGAGAATCTGGTTAAAAGATATGACATTGCTGCTCAGCCTTTTGGGCTTATTCCATAGAAGTGTAAGATTGTGATCTTTCTGGTGGCTGCATTCTTACTCTTTAAGATAAACGGAGAAAACCGGGACTGGTATTATCTTCTAGTGAGAGACAGACTAATCCTGCAGCTAACGTTCATCACGTGTAGAAGTGCAAATGTGAAACACCATGAGTAAAACCTCAACACACAGGAAATATACAGTTCCGATTAGTAAAAAAAGGCTTGCAGGTGTGCTACCATTACCCCTTCCTAAACCTTCCTAAAATCTGTCCAAAACCCTCCCATGTTACCCACCTCTCTGATCCAATTACCCCCACTGTCCCACCCATCCCCATGCCACCAACAATCCAGAGACCTGATACCCAACCACTGCCCACCAACCACCCAAGTTTTACTAACTAATGTACAGAGCCCGGGATAAGGGCGCTATATAAATATTGTTATAAATAAATGACGTGTGTAACTGCGGCACGCAGATGTACAGTAGCAACTAAAAAAAGAGATTGATTGACGAATGGTTGATCTGTTATTTGTGGTAATCACAGTACAGATTACCATTATTTTAAGAAATCACGGCGCCGTTTTCGTGTGCGCTGCTGTACTCCACGCGGCATGAACGCGGCCAATCGCCCCAGGCACACGTGTTTATCTCGGTTGCTTTGTTTGAATTTCATGGATTGTGTGCAATTATATGCAATGAAATAAATGAATTGTAATGTGTACAGTACTGTGCTACTGTGTCAATTTCAGATGTTTAAAAGCCAGAACACTAAAATGCCATTTTATGCACTCGCCTGCACTCGCGTCTAAAGGCGGTACGGTGGGAAGAAATCCCGCGCCATCACATGGGTATTCCGAGGTATACGCCGCGTGATTTGTTAAAATAATGGCTGCTGCATC
Source organism: Ascaphus truei (assembly GCF_040206685.1). Classification (NCBI taxonomy): domain Eukaryota; kingdom Metazoa; phylum Chordata; class Amphibia; order Anura; family Ascaphidae; genus Ascaphus; species Ascaphus truei. The sequence goes on from NC_134483.1 coordinate 37,451,223, forward strand.
TGTATGTGTGTTTTTGTTTATGATGCATTGTATGCCCTGTGTTGCATTTCTGTCTCTTCCAGAACCCATTCTCTATTAAGAATATCTTATTTGACTAATCTTTACACTTGTGGTAATGAGTACCATCTGTCCCATGTCACGTCTTCTTTGGCTGATCATGGCTATACTGTAAATGTTTTGTCACATTTGTATCCACTCTTTGTGCAAGACGACAATATCCATGCCTTTCCAAAAAAATGTTGACTCATCGAGCATTATTTGTTCTGTTATTTAAGAACCCCAAAACATAACACATACAGAAAAGTCTGGTAGATCACTAATACTTATGGTGCATTTTACAAGTGTTAAGCATAATAATGTGAACTTCTGGGGCACGTCTCATACTTACAATTTAATGAAGTCATAACAGTGACGGTTATTGAAATGTCTCTTTTTTATTTGAAGTTCTCTCAAAAAAACATACAAGAAGTTTTTGGGGGGGGTTTTCTTTTTTGAGTATTTAAAACTGTCTGACATTGGCATGCATGAATTGTATTAGTATGGGTGAAGCTCTAAATAATCCTAATCTCATTCAGTTCCAGATAGCTCCTTGTCCTGTCAATTGTGGCTTTATAAATACTGAAAAATACATTTTGGGGGAGGCAGCTCTCAGTATCAGCCTGTAAATGGACTTTTCCCTATTTACCCAACTTGCATTAGTGAGCCTTTTTGGGATCATCAAAAGGAGGAGTTTGGAAACATGTAACTTAAAATTGGACATCATTTATGCTTTTAAATGTAAAAATGTGCTGGTGACTGTAGTCAGTAGCTTGATATAGTGCTTCCAAGTTAACCTGAAAATCACATTATCGCAGAGGGAAAACCACAGTAGGGATTTGACAAAACATAGTGCACTGTGCACTTTGATATAATGTCATATATATATATATATATATATATATATATATATATATATATATATATATATATATATATATATATATATATATATATATATATATATATATATTTATTATCTATAGACCAATGTAGATGATCCCCATGTTGTATTCAGAAAATAGTACTTAAGCATGTTGTACAGACATTTCTATAATGTGCTTTCCCATAAACAAAAATAATGAAAGCCTACTGCAGTCATTACAGTTTCCATGGCAAAAAGTGCAGTAGTTATTAATTATTTACAGCTATAATTTATGACTTTATTAACTTTACATTCATTACATTAAAAAAAATGCTGAATAGAAAGAATATTTTTTTTTAATTACCTGCTGAACAATTGTATTCCACTCAGGATCTGTGTTTAAAAATGTGCAGCTGAAGAAGATTCAACCTTGGGTGATTGTTCTGAAAACTTGAACCTGTACACACCTGTTAGTCGATTAAAAGGTGACATCAATACCTTTACCAAGCAGTTGTTTTTTCTCTCATGGCCTGTTCCAGAAGATGCAGAACTTGTTAATGAACCTCAGCGCAGTTCCATTTCCTTCGTACTTCCACTGTCATAAATAAAAATACAATTTAAATTTGCCTTCTCCTAAATCCTGCAGAGAAAACAAGAATTTCCCATTTTTTTTTTCAGACTAACTTTTTGATAAATCAGTACACTTTTTTTTTTAACTTTTGAGACGATATATTAAATAGGCTGTTTCCTCTGTTTATGAGCACCATTTTCAACGTTTCAACTATTTGTGGAAAGGACAAAATATTGAACTGTTACTTTAAGATGCAGATAAAGCCAGGCTTAAGCTAAGGGATGAGTTAGTCCATATATAGATCACTATATTGTGCTTTTGGATTCTTACCTCTGACCTGGCTTTGTATTGTGAAGCTGGAAGAAAATTGCAAATCTGAAACATTAATGTAGTGGTGAGTAAAAAATGCCAAAACAGCTGCAGCGAACAAAACATATACTGTATACTCAGGAAACACTGATTTCCCAAGCCAGTTAGTCTTCTCAACACTATACAGTGGGTTGCGTTATGTCCATGTAAAGGCAATCTGAGAGTGTATAGAAATTCAAGTCTAAATACTGTATGGGACTACTAGATATACATGTAAACAGTACATGTAATGTAGAGGTGTAGCAAAGGTTATGACTCCTGCTAGCGTGCTACTGTATGGGGGATATTGTGTGAAATAATAGCATGGCATACTATGGCAAGGCTGTAGTATTCTGCATTATAACATATGTTGTGTTATCAGTGGGAGCAATGAAGTTTGCTACGTCTGTAACTAAACAGTATGACATTGTTTGTACTACTAATTGTAATGAACTTCAGGGGTGACCAGTGAACTTTGTAAGGAAGCTGCACCGTTCTGAAATATCTGAATACCTACTGTACATCATTCCATTAATGACTACTTTTCAATGTTGTCTGTCAACTGAGACAGGAGTCTCAGGATGGGAGAAGCAGCTCAGTGAGTAAAGACCTTGACTGGTGCTGAGTTTGAAGCAGGGGAACCTGGTTCAATTCCCGGTGTTGGCTCCTTGTGACCTTGGGCAAGTCACTTTATCTCCCTGTGTCTTAGGCACCAAAAACATAGATTGTAAGCTCCACGTACCTGTGCCTGCAAAATGCCCCTGTAAAGCACTATGTAAAACTAGCAGCGCTATACAAGAACATGCTACTATATTATTATTATTAACTGATAAATTACACAGTCATCTGGCTGCATGTAGCCACAAAAGATAAGTGTTGGTCTTTTGGAGAAGATATTTCCGATAGGAAAAGTCAAATAATATGACATCCAACTGTGCTCTGTGTTTATCTTTTTGTAATCCCAGCTTATTCACTTTCTTCCCAAAGTATGGTCGTAAAATCCTTTTTAGAAAAGGATGCCAAGATATCACAAACAGTTCTATGGCTAAATGTTTTGAGATATTAAGATTATTGGAGCTGTGCTGTATGCCATTTGAATCTCCCTAGCTAGACACTTCTTTGATATAGAGTATAATTAACTTCGAACATATCTTCCATAAGAGCCGGCAAAGATGAAACATTCCGAAGGCCCTAAATGATCACCGCACATTAACTTCACAAGCTGAATAACAAGCAATTCCATGTAGCTGTGCTGTATTTATTTGGGGGAAATTTGCATTGGCCATCGAAAGAGCACTCTTAAACTACCCCACTGTATCTCGCAGAATAATGCGAAACCAACGTCTTCAAAGGGTTATATGCCATTAAGGTCTAGAAGGGGATGATGCAATAACGAGGCACAGCTGATTAGAAGAAAATAAAATCTCTCTTTTCAACTGGAGTACACAAGGAGACTAGTAAGCTATAACATGCTTGCTTTTATTAATATCATTAAATATTGATGTCATTACTTTAACTTGAATAAAATGCAAGTTGCATTAAGGTTGAGTGTAGGTAGCCAATTTCAGTCCTCAAGGGCAACCAACTGGTCAGGTTTCCAGGATATCCCTGCATCAGCACAGCTCAATCAGTGGCTCAGACTTCGACTGCATCTCCTATGCTGAAGCAGGGATTTCCCGAAAACTTGACCTGTTGGTAGCCCTGGAGCACTGGAGTTGGCCCACCCCTTGATTAGACCATTCGTGTCATCACTATTAAAATGTATCTGATATGAAAACTTAGGACGGGGTTTACTATTCCATGCAGTTTGCAGTGGATATTTCTTCCACATTTGACATAAAAGGTCTAAAACAAATGTACTGTATCTATAAAATAATGATCCTGTGTGCAAGATTATTTACAGCTGCTGGATATTGACATTTTCCTTTTGTTTTCGGTTCTATATAAAAAAATAAACGAGTACTCGGGTTAGGTGCACAGTAACAAGGTGAACAGCTGGAGGAATTATGTGGATACCAAATACTGCAACTCTCAGTTCTGCCCTAGTACAATTAGAACATTGCATTCACGAGATCTTGTTTTGGGGTATTACAGATGCAGCGGCCGTTATCTGTACAATTCACGATTTGTATTTCTGGGCGTACCCAGGTCGTGCCGCATGATTTCTTCAAACTTTCCCGCGGTGAGACGCGTGTTTACTAGAGTTTTTATCAGGTGTTGTTGTCTTAAAATCTAAAAATCTACATAATTTGAAGATGAACGTTACGAGTTCATACTGTACATGAGAAAGAAATCCTTTCTGAGGCTCCTTAGCCGTACACAAATCCTCTACCTGTAGAAGATTACGGATGTAATTGGCAGCATTCACGGAAGAATAACGAGTGAATGCGGCGTGGAATACAGCAGAGTTCACGAAAACGGCTCCGTGAGCTGTTAGGATAACGGCCGCTGCATCTGTACCTCTGCTTACTAACCTTTAAATCTGCTTTCCTCTGCCACCCCGCCTCTTACTTTTTAGTTGGCTGACGTATACGCCAACATGAGCCAAGAAGATTAGGCTTTTCACACGAGTTAACCATATTCAAATAAATTAGCAGTGAGGTTTTTTTGTTTTGCTTCATGAGTAAATAAGCAGTGTCTTTGGTTATCCCGGTTTTATATGCAGTTTTGCTATTCAATGTCTGGATTCTTGTTTCATTGATTGGCTGCAGACCATTAACACGCCAGAAACAATGAGTTACAGACACATGAAGAGGCTTCACTATTCCAAGTTTCATTTTTAAACTAGGCTAGAAGGAACGCCTAAAAGAAAGCAATACTAGTGTCTTCCTATTTATTATACGTTTTGCCATAGAAAATGGCAATGGTAGACAAGGTTGATTGACAGTACCAGTTTAATATATTAATTATGTAATGTATGACAAAGTGTTTTCGGGATATTCATTTACGCACTTATATGTTATCCCACACTATGGCCTTCATAGAAACTTCCAAAGTGGAGAGAAGAAAAAAAAAACATTGGACCAAATGCAGTTGGGCAAGCTCAGACAATGACCAAGGGATTTTCTAAATAAATCCCGGTGGCCCATATTTACTAAGCACCGCAATGCATTAAGGCCTTTTGCAGCCCAATCAAATAACCACTTACCACCACTTTGTAAATATTGTCCAGTGTGTATGTGACTGATGCACAATTAGAACTAACAACCCGGTGTAATCATATTCAGCACCTTCACTATGACACGCAGCCAGAGCTGAGGAATTTTGCTCATCCAAGTCAGATATCTAAATGGATTCCCAATTTAATGTAATTAATTATTTATGTCAATAATGAAGAAAAAAAATATATATATTGTAGACTTATTTGAAATCAATTGATGTATGTGACATAATTTGTTATTAAATATCGTTTGTTCTACAAAGACAGCTTGTCCCATGACAAACATAATTTGCCACCAATCTCTAGACAAGGTTGGGCAGTTTTGTGGGTTCAAAATCCCAACCTCGTGAACTTCAAAGTATGGCTGTCTGAGTCGAAAGCTTGCAATTCGTTTTCAAATCCGAGCTAAATAAACAGCAACACCAGTTAACTTCCAGAGAAATCCAAACAAAAATGCCAGAACATGTGTCCACCATTGAGTAAAAGAATACTGTTCTCTAATAATAAATTGTGTGTATGAAATGTAAAAAATGAAATCACAGGAATGGTCCCTTCTGAAAAAAATAAATGTGTGTGGGGACATTTTTCTGTACTTACCTTCTTGTAAATAGATTATTGTTAAATTACAAAAACATGTGAATCTACATTTATTAACACATCCATTTTTACACTTATTTTTGTATCATCTTGTCAGGATGCGAGATGTCGCTCCATATTTATGACGTATCCTCATTTGCATTTCATAACCTATCACTTTCGTCTTGTAAATGTCTATCTTTATGATTTCTTGTAGAAATAGCTTGTCGCTGGAGACGGGTGATAATTAGCAAGTGCACAAAATGAAAAAAAAAATATCTCAAAAATCTGGTGTGTGTAAGTCTCATTAGTAGAGTTGTACTAATGTCTTCCAGAGTGTTTTGCAAAGTTTGGGGGGAGGATTTTTCCCTAAATTGCCAGTTTTTCGCAAACGTTTCACAAAAGTTTACATTGCTCAGATTATGCAATGGAGAATTGCTTTATCATACGCCTATAATATATATTATCTCTAACTGTGCATGCAATGTCTTGTATATAATGTATACCTTGTTCATTTATGTAACTGTATTTGTAACCATGAATTATTTGTTTTAACTCTGTGCCCAGGACATACTTGAAAACGAGAGGTAACTCTCAATTTATTACTTCCTGGTAAAACATTTTATAAATAATTAAATGTAGATTTAACATCCTCCTGAACAAAAACATCAACAAGAAGATTGAAATATTTGGAGTCAGGAAATAATTTATTTTCCCCCTTATCATTGGATGATATGTCACTCGGGTTTTTTGTTTGCCTTCCTCTGGATCAATATATTGTAAGTAAGGATATAGGATAAAGTATCTGTCGACTAAATTTAGCGTTGATTGAACTTGATGGACGAATGCCTTCTTCCAACCTCATCTACTATGTAACTATGTAAGACATTGTACAGATATATCTTCGTTTTAGAGAAGTTTGACTCCTGGATATTCTTATCAAGTAGGGTCAAGATAAAATGCCATTACATTAAATCTTAGCAAAGCTTTTTCAAAAGAGTGCAATCCTTTAAAAAATATTTACTTGTTTAAGAAAAATATCTCCCTTAAAAGAGCAATCCATTACTTTTTTTGTTTTTTATTCAAAAAAAATGTGAATACCGGATTGAGGCAGAAGGTCTGAACCCTAATAATTTCAGCATTGGGGACCCCCTGCTTCCAGTGATATTTCCAAAGTGGGTGCCAGTATCTCTTGCAGTTAAAGCTCCCACATCACAGGGGCAAATAGGAATCCGGCACCTACTATGGAGGTATATATCTCTGAAAGCCGGGGGGTACCGAGGCTGAAATGAATGGGGTTCATCTTCAGAGACGCCCTACTTCAATCCTGTACTAAATCATTAAAACAAAATAACGGCATGGATTGCTGCTTTAATGTCAGAGTGTAAACAGTTATATACGTGCTGATGTAGCGGGCATTATTACTCCCGTTAACATTACATTGCATTTACGCAACCATATTAGTACTGTAGTACCAAAAAATGTATCGGGATCACCATTGAAAACGATGGTAACATGTGCCATACCTCCTTAAGGCACGCAATATTTACTGCATCTTTTTCTAATCTATTCTCCGTTAACAAGGCTAATAAAGTCTGATAGATCTGTATTCTAATAAGTTTTTTTTATAAATATCAACAAAGTAAAAGGGACAGAAAGAACGGTGCAGTTTTATTCAGGTGACAATTGAAACTATTTCTGTGTTCTTTCAAGTCGTCAGTGCCCTTTATTGTTTTCATGTATACATGGCATTAGCCCTGAAATTGGACACTGTACTAACATAGGCTCAATGATTCTGCGTCTACAGGACTTCCAATCTAATTATTTAGATTTCAGGCACAGGGAGAAAGGTGACTTGCGCTGGGTCATAAGTTTCCCATGCTCTTGAGATAGATTCTTCCACTTCAGAAACCTTAACCAAGAAGTCACTACCTCATTCTAATAACATAGGAGATGCTGTGGTACAGTATAAGGCTCCACTGAGCAGAAATTATGGGTGTACTGACTTTTCACATTCAGCCAAAATTGACTTCTTCAATTTAAATACAATTTCTTTACTCCCAGTAATAGGACATGAACCTTAGGGGAAAATAACAAGATTATATCAACAGTCATTTAAATTGAACAATGTGCAGAAACAAAGATAGTGGAAGGGAGGTGATAGGGTGGGAATATATTAAAATTGATTGAAATTGAAATACATGAGAACAATAAAGCAAACATAAGAAATATATTGCAAGTGAAAAGGAATTAAGAAATTAGATGTAGAGATAAAGAAAGTCAGTGGTAGATAATTTAGAAAACTAAAAAGTTAGTTTTAAAGTCAATGGTAAATAAGTACATCTATCAAATGAAGCCCATCTGCTATTGATCTTTATTTAACATCTACCTGGTATGAGCTGAATACGCAGACCCCTCCCTTAATTGTTAGTCAAGTGACTGTGTGTTAGAGTATTTACATGAGTCTATCTTGGCTGTGAGCCATATGGCTGTGTCACCCCAACGTGTCACATAAAGTGTCTGTGGAGTTAATCCTGGAGTGTCACATAAAGTGTCTGTGGAGTTAATACTGGAGTTAGAATTGGAGTTGAATTCTACAAGAAGATCTGGACTGCACTTCAAAAACAAATACAACCTTGTAACTGTGAGAACTTGACTTTCTAAATGCTGTGGTAATTTGTACTCTTCCTATCCTCCAATAAATGGTTAGTCTCTCCTCCTGCATCCCACTACGCCATCCCTATTGCTTTTTCTGTTTAATGTCTCCTCACTCCTTTGTAAACGTTTCTGTTCTCTCCAACTTCTCCACTCCCCTCCGATCCACATTTATTCATCTCTCCTCCCCTCCACTTATGTCTGTGCCCATACACTGCACCATTATGCATACACCTTTTTCCCAACAACTTCCTTACCCCTCAATAAAAAGCACCCCTACAAATCCTTTCACACCTTCAATCTCCCACTTCCTGCTGCTGGGAATATCTCCCCTAATCCTGAACCCAGACATAAATAAACCTGCTCTCACCCACGCCTCCCTGCCATCTTTTCCACTGTAAATGGTGTTAACCTTCTGATTTAATCCTGACAAACCTTAAAACTTGCCCCACAAATCAAGCATCCCAATAGCCTCCCGTGATTGTCCCACACCCACAGTCACTGCAAGCACCCATTGTGACCAAGCACTGCTATCTACAGCACTTATTCCCTCACCTGCTGTCTCTGTAAATTTCTCATCATACCTCTTAGATTGTAAGCTCTTTTGGGCAGGGATTTCCTTTCCTAACATCTGATTTTGCTGCGCTTAGTGTATTATTATAATTCCCTGTACAGTATTCTTTGTGAAGCGCTGAGTACACTTTTGGCGCTATATAAATAAAGACATGCAATACAATAGTAGAGTCATATTATCCAGCCCACTGAAGATCTCCACTGCAGTGGAGAGTTGTTAGACAGATTGGAGATATGTTGAGAAGATACATGGTGGATATTAATTGAATGGTTACCAAGTAAAAAACGGTTTAAGATGCGGAATAGTACTCGAGATAAATGGAGAAAAAAGGAGACAGCCAAGCTATAAACACAGTGCAAACAGCACATTGCAAGAGATGACAATTATACACTATGGGGTCTATACAGTTTACGGAGATCATATACTGTATGAATTTTGTTTCAAATACTGAGATCATACAGTATATGAATTTGTTTCAAATGTGTGTCAACATTTTAGTGCTAAAAAGTAGTACCAACCTTAATAAAATGTGCATTGTATGTATGAAGGCTTCATAACACATAATTCGTTGTTTCAAATTAATTTTGACGCATTGCCTCATGTTGCATAATTGATGATACCAATTTTTTTTTTTAAAGTCTGTATATCTTTGTAGTTATAACTGGTGTTAGTAAATGGATATGGAAGCAGAGTTAGGCGTACATATGCTTTTAAAGAAGCAGTCCAAGCGTGGCATTTTATTTATATGTATATATACAGTATATATATATATATATATATATATATATATATATATATATATATATATATGTATATATATGAAGCAGAGAGTCTCTGGAGCTGAACTCCATTAATTTCAGCTCCGGGGACCCCTTCCTGCTCTAAATACTTACCTCCATAGGGGCTGCCGGTATTCAGTGCTGTTTAACAGTCCTGGTAGCGTGATGTCATGGCTTCCTATTGGGCCGCAGGATGCGGGAGCTTTGAAGCCGCCATTACGAGAACCCCAGCTATTACAGCCAGAGCTGCTACCGACACCCGCTATGGAGGAAAGTATCTCGGAAAGCAGGTGGTCCCCGGAGATTATATTAGTGGGGTTCAGCTACGAAGACTCCCTGCTTCAATCCTATTTTTAAATGTACAGTAATTTGTTTTGTTTTTTATTAAAAAATGCATCGCTTGGATTTCCTCTTAAGGGCTTTTTTTTAAAAACATTTGCCCACACAACACAAAACAGATGATTAATTCAGATTACATCTGTTACTGTTACTTTGCCCTTTCCAGCAACCTAGTGAACGGAAAGGTCTTGTCTTCATGTTAAATAAGTAGCAATGCTTTAATTTGAAACAAAGCATTTAAAGCAGCTCTCCCCTGAGGATTTCAGCAACGGTTACTAAATCACTGAATATTTAATAGCCGTGCATTTTAGAACCCTAAGGTCTGTCCCCCTAATCATAAGTATTTATATTAAGTGAACTTTAATTACTTAATAATTAGACCCTGTGTGGGGATGGATGAGAATCCCGATAGGCTGCCGTGCTGCTGTAGGGCATATCAGAGCAGTGCACCACACTCAGATAAGAATTGATTTGCAGGTTTAGAAGAATTCGCAGAGGCACCGGCTGGAAAACAAGTCTCCCTCTGGGGACAAATGCATGAAAGTAAATTGATGTAAATGATTTCATTTCCAGTCCTAGCTACAGCTTTATGTGGCATCAAAATAAGTTGAACAAATGTAGGCACTAGAAGAAAATATAAAAATTGTTGACACAAATTAGACAATAATGTTAGCAGTATACCAGAGGCACAGTTTGCCAGGATTAAAGTACATTTTAATAATAGCAGAATGGGATAGGATGATTTGGTTAATTTACTATATTTTCACTGTGATCGCATTTCTAGTGTACCCAGTTGAAGGTCCCATTGTTGATGTCCCCAGCAGGTATAGCTCTGTAATGTGTGTAAATGTCTTGATATAATTTATATATGGGATATTCATTTCAATTATATGTAACAGGGTGAGAGACTGAGAGGGAGAGACAGAGAGAGGAGTGGGGTGAGAGAGAGACAGTGAGAGAGGGGCAAAACAGGTGGGGTGGGGGATTAAGAGAGGGGACAGACTGAGAGGAAGGGGAGATGGGGTGAGAGACTAAGGGGAAAGTGAGAGAGGGGGAGAGTGAGAGAGATGGGGGAGAAAGAGGCATGGGAAAAAGAGGAGGGGGGATAGTAAGATTGGAATGTGTGTGAGAGGACGGAGGAAGAGTGAGAAAGGAGGGGAGCGAGAGAGATGGGGATAGAGAGAGGGTTAGTTCAAGAAGGAAGGGGGGTGGAAATGTGAGAGAAATCAGGCTCACCCCTTCAGACCCCGCCTCTCCTGCTGCACTCTCCTATGGTGGTCTCTCCCTCAGCCACACCCCCTGACCAGGGAATAGAAAAGATGGAGGAGTTACACACGAGTTTCGTTATGTTGCACATTTCATGTCATACCCCCTTTTCCTCCTTGTCATCCTTCGAAGTCCATGCTGTCCATCTCTTTTCCCCTTCAGTAGAACACTGGAATATGAAAATTCCCTTCATGTCATTCATCTATTGTACCCCTGAAACTACATCTCAATTTCTTGAATGGATGTAGTAAGGGAGCGGGAAACCATATAAAAAGAAAAGAAGGGAAAAAATAGCACAGCACTGTATGGCAAAATACGCAGCTTATGAGCAATAGTCTGCACACATTATACTCACATGCAGACAGTTAGTGAGAGCATGTCACACATAAAGTGTACAGGAACAGTGGTCCCATGTAGAGGGACCTCTGAGGACCAGGTTGGAAGGATAGGGTGCACTAAAGCAGGGAACGAAGAAACACCATAGCGCAGACTGTATAACAATTTAATTAAGTTAAAAGCACTTCACAAGTGCACACTTACAATAAAGCAGTGAATAACAGGCAATGAGAAACTGGGAGGTTCAGGCAAGATGCAATCTCACCGCTCCTTCCTCTCCAGGAATAGCGCTTGGTGGGAGTAGGGACGCTCCGCCACGGGTGCTTCTAAATGCGGCCGCAAGAAACACCAAACAGCTTGGTGTCTTTCCTCCACGTTGTTGCTCCGTGTTTGCCTCAATTCAACGCGTTTCGCTAGAAAACTAGGTTTGTCAGGAATCTCATTCTCTTTCCTCTCTCACCCCCTCCTTTCTCACTCTCCTCACTCAATCCCTCACTTATCACTCAACTTCCCTCTCCTCTCACACTCAATGGATCCCATTTACCCCACAACTCAGTCAATTACTCCCCACTCAAAACACACGCTCGCCCTCCCCACAAGGTAAAGATCTTGTCCCGCATTGATGGATAGAGAAGTTGGGCTCAACTTCCTGGCAAGGCAAACTTCCGGCACTGACCCGCAGGGCGGAGGGATTGGGGTTAAGGCCCCCAGCAGTGGGGGAGAACTGGGCCCCAGCAGACAGATGCAGAAGTTTGGCCTGACCCAGCCAGGCCCAGCTTTCATCACTGGCTGACCAGGCCCCCCGCAACCACTAGACCTGGGAATCTGTCCCCCTGTCAGCATCCTTGGCTGTCAGGCTGGACCATACTCCAAGCTGAGGTTTACTCCATCTCACATGGAATAGCCACTTCACCTTTTTATTTCAGCACTGTCCCTCATTCCCTCTAGATTGTCAGCTCTCATAATCATTACCTCTTTGTATCTGTATCTGTGCATGTTTGTCATTATGTGTATTCATATGTGACTGTTTATGTAACTATCAAATCTCTGTACCACGCTATGGAATATGTTGAAGCTTTACAAATAAATGATGATAAAAATACAAAGAAAGTGTTAACATCGCACTAAAATAACAGAGATATAAAAAGTCACCACTGTGTGCCAGAGGCAGAACAAATATTTTGTTTGTTTTATTTGATTAACGGAGTGAAAATAAGTTGAATGATTTGTTTGGTAAAATGTAAATGGTAGCCTGGCACAGGAATTTACACACATGGTACATGCATTAGGAAAAGTGGTTACCTCTGCATTGTAAGTGTATGCAATATGAAGTTTAAGCCAATAAATACTGGTAGTACAATGCATAGTTTAGGGCCATATTTACTAAGCAGGGCTACTCTACAAGATACCTTGCAGCACCAAAATATACATTACATTCTATTTAATTAAATGGGTTGTCCGATGTCTTCATGCGTAAGGAGAGAGGAAAAGAGATCTGAGCCAGGTACTGTGAGATAACAAGTTGACGCGGGTGGTCCATGGATGGACGGCATCTGCCTCTGTGAACCGGCGGTGAGATATTTTCCCTGCAGGGAATCACAAGTCTGTAAAGCTCTCCGTTATCTTTCTGTAATGCTGGAAAGAATCGGAAACGTGTGAGTGCACACATTTGTTTGAAATATCTTTTATAAATATCCCAACGATCTGCATCATTCCTTTTGTTTCTTTCCTTTCTTGGAGACACGCTGCCTGGAACAGAGCGTTTTCTAGTGCAGCCGGAGGGATGGAGCTGCCAGCCTCAGACACATAGATGATTCCCAATTGTTTTTATTCTTCTATAGCCATGAGAATAGGACAGACAAAGGGCTTCCTTGATTCTAATGTACATCCCGAAATACTACACTAGAAACAGTACTTTTCTCTATTTTTCAGTGAGATGCACAGCTCCCCAAATCACAAAAAAAAAAAGACTTTCCAGAAGTAAGAGGACGGCTCATTTGGGCAGTGAATCTATTTTTACATATTCAATATATGTTTGAAATAACTGGATACAAAATACTTGATAAGTAATACAGGCATACCCCGTGTTAACGTACGCAATGGGACCGGAGCATGTATGTAAAGCGAAAATGTACTTAAAGTGAAGCACTACATTTTTCCACTTATTGATGCACGTACTGTACTGCAAACGTCATATACGTGCATAACTGATGTAAATAACGCATTTGTAACAGGCTCTATAGTCTCCCCACTTGCGCACAGCTTCTGTACAGGTAGGGAGCCGGTATTGCTGTTCAGGACGTACTGATAGGCGCATGCGTGAGCTGCCGTTTGCCTATTGGGCGATATGTACTTACTCGCGAGTGTACTTAAAGTGAGTGTCCTTAAAGTGGGGTATGCCTGTACTTGCAGCAGTGTGTGCGTACACCCCAGCCCTCTACAGTACATGCATGTGTACCTACTGTACAGGGAGAAGGAGTGGCTCAGTGAGTAACGACACTGACTGGGGTTCGAAACAGGGGAACCTGGTTCAATTCCTGGTGTCGGCTCCTTGTGACCTTGGGCAAGTCACTCTATCTCCCTGTGCCTCAGTCACCAAAAAATAGATTGTAAGCTCCACAGGGCAGGGACCTGTGCCTGCAAAATGTCTCTGTAAAGCGCAAAGTAAAACTAGCAGCGCTATACAAGAACATGCTATTATTATTATTATTATTGCAGAACAGATGGAAAGCTATAGTAATTATACTTTCCCTATCACTCCACACCCACACCCTAAGAACAGTCCCAGCCAATCAGGTTGATGTTTGGTCAGCAACTCTCATGCCATATTAGCGATATAGAACTTCATTATTCTTCTGTTCTGATGAACAGATCAATTAAGATTAGTAGGAGTCATTGGTTTCATAATGGTTAGACTATGTAGCTAGCTAATTTTTATCTTTAAAAGGTACATAGTATCTTGTGGGCCTCACCAGCTTATCCTGAAGAATCCTGTAGCATGACTTCTCCTTTTCTTGTCAGGGAATCAGCAGAAATTCAGGAATACAAAGTTGGCAATAGATGTAATATCAGAAATATTGTCACACGCAATAAATATTTCTTACAATGTTTAAATATTACAAAAACAAAAAGAGAAACAGCGCAAAAAACCTCATGGTGTAGTATGTAAAATAATTATTTATATATTAAACGGGTGAGTATTGCACGTACATCAATAAAAGTAAATATCAGCATGACATGTATAGGGACATGTTACCGCTGCAGCAGACTGCAACTTTGTACGATCACGTTGGTTCAGCCTGAACAGACAGATCGGATCCCTTCTCTCTCTCTCTGGCAGCGGTCTCTGCAGTCCTTCCACTCGATTGGGTGTAACATTCACTGTTTAGTGAGGGTACTTCTGCCGTGGATGTGAAGAGAAACTCCTTACTGGTTCCGGGTATCGGATCTCCGCGCACACACTGATGACGTCATCACAAAGCTCCGCCACTTTCGTCTTTTGCAAATTTTGCCGGCACAATGTCCCGAACAGAGTCACTGATTGTAATAATGAAACCCCAATGGGTGATACGTTGGAACGCGCCCTCTTCCTTCCTACGCGTTTCGTATACAAATATACTTCGTCAGGGAATCCTGTTGTACACAGTTGCAGTCTGCTGCAGCGGTAACATGTCCCTATACATGTCATGCTGATATTTACTTTTATTGATGTACGTGCAATACTCACCCGTTTAATATATAAATAATTTTTTTACATACTACACCATGAGGTTTCTTGCGCTGTTTCTCTTTATGTTTTTGTACTAGCTATCGGTTTGTGGAGCCTTCCCACGAGCACAGCAGCACTTACCTCCATATAACACAGGTTTATATAATCAACTTGTTTTATTTTACACAGCACTCAAGTTTGAGCTTGTACACTTTAACCACTCTGCACAGGTTTGGTTTAATTATTTTAGCACCACATCACATTTTTTTCTGAGCGCAGATCACTTTTTTTCACTCAATGTTTAAATACACAAGAAAAATAAGAGCTCACTTGAATTAATATCAGGTGTTACGTAGGTGATTGTGATCAGATGGGATAATTGATTGCTATGGTAATAGTATATCACTTCAATATCAAAAGGACACATAAACCAATGGTTTCTTTAAAAAAAATGCATTGTTTGCGTATATCAATCAATACATTAAGAGTACAAAATAAACAAAAGGCTGTGATAGTATTCCGTCTTACAATCAGTGATACATAAATAGGTTAACAGCTGTGAATAGAGGGAATAAAATGGAGACTTAGCAGCTTTTAATGGAACAAAAGCTAAAAAGTATTAAATAACAAAAGAAACAGAAAGTGCATGCCACATAATTTGAATCGATAACATATTTGGGGATGTACTGTACGTACAAAACATATTCACATACATTTTTAAACAACGTAGTTATATGAAGCTAAGTAGTGTGTATTGGCATACATATACTTTCTGCAGTGCAGATGGACAATTTGCAGATGAATTAAGGTCCAGATCCTTTTGGGACTCTATATATGTATATAGATCCAAGGGGAGGACCACTGTATAACCCATCACAGGTGGAGATCAACCTCCCAACGCGTTTTGAATTCGGCGATGCTGCTGGAATCTCTGCACCTACAGACTTGTAGGAAATAGCCAGCTATTTTCCATAAGTTAATGCTGGAGCAGGGTAAGGAATTACCTGCTGTGATGGCTAAACCCTACCAGATACATGCTGGAAGTGGGGTAAGGAATTGACTGTTATTTACTACAAGCCTGTCTGTGCAGAGATTCCAACAGCACCACCAGATTCAAAACACGTTGGGAGGCTGATCCCCACCTGTGATGGGTTATAGAGTGCCCTTCTTAACCTTCTCTATCTCCCTCCCCCAGGATATATTCCGGAGAGTCCCAAAAGGACCTGGACCTTACTATATCTGCAAACTATTCATCTGCACTGCAGAATGTATGTGTGCCAATACACACTACTTAGTTTTAAATATGGTATCATACGTGTATCAGTTTTTTACCTATATCCCCAAATATATTATCGATTCAAATTATGGAGCATGAGCTGTATTTTTCTTATGTTATTTAATATGGTCTCAATTGATATAACATATAATCTCTAACTGTGCATACCATGTCTTGTATATAATGTATAACCCTGTTCACTTAACGTAACTGCGTATTTGTAACCATGTGTCTGTCATCATAACTCTGTGCCCAGGACATACTTGAAAACATGAGGTAATTCTCAATGTATTACTTCCTGGTAAAACATTTTATAAATAAATAAATAAAATATTGGTGCACATTTTAAAGTCACATTTCAATTAATCACCAAGAGTTGTGGATTTGCACATTGCACTTTATTGCACTTGATATTTTATTTTTTATCACTAAATAATCACATAAGCAGCACCCGGTTGTTGCTTTTTGTGGTTTTCTGTGGGTTGTTGTTTCAATGTAACCATCTTCTTTTATGGTGATTGTAGTATCCAATAAATAAGTGTAGTGGTAGAATTGAAGTTCAGTTTTAAAAAGGGATGGATGCTGATAAGTCCTTGTGAAATTGTGAATTATTCTTTATCTTTTGTCCAGATCTTAAATATGTAATCTATGTATCTGAGAGGTTCAGGGGTTTATGTTCTTTTAGAAAGTCCTCCTCTAAGCTGGCCATGAGGTAGGCATATTGTGGTACCATGAATGTGCACATGGCATTACCTATCATTTGTAGAAAGTGTCTAACACCAAAAGCGACTTCAGGGCTGGAGTTTAGTGGCTGGGACATGCAAGCAGGTGGGTAGCAATGGTCAGGAAACAGGCAGAGGTCAGGGCTGGTAGCTGGCAGGAAGTGATGGTCAGGAAACAGGGCTGGCAGCACATAGGTAACGATGGTCAGGAAACAGGTTGAAAGGTCAGGGCTGGTGGCAAGCAGCTAACGATGGTCAGAAAAAAAGGAAGAGGTCAGAACTGGAGAGAGGCAGGTAACGATGGTCAGGAAACAGGCAGAGACCAGGGATGGAGAGAGGCAAGTGTGGTGAGGTCCAAAATGTCTCTGTAACAGCAAAATAGATACAGAAAAGTGGCAGCGAGCTTAAGTATTGTGGCCAACCTCAATAAACAGGCAAGTGAGGAACATGAAAAGGGAGGTTTATATAGGGCTGATTGCAAACAAGGGACAGGTGATGGAGATGAGGCAATCAGCAGCCTTCAGACAGTTCTCAGCAAAGAGCAGCAGCAGAAGCTGTGAACAGCAGTCCAGGTGGCAGGTCAGCAGAACTCCAGACTGTGAATGAGAGAGATCAGAGTTCAAGGCCTGTCAGGGATCCCCCTGACAAGATGTTGTTGTAAATGAGAATTAATTCAATGGACTGTGTGACTTGCCAGGTTTGAGGATTTGGAGATGCATGTTCCTTTTGGCTGTTGTTGGTGTCAAATAGAAACAAGTGTTCTAATTCCTTTATATGTTCTGCAGTTGGTTTTGCTGCAGTTACATTTAACTCAAATTGATGCAATAGAAAATGATTTAATTGAAGGAAGCCAACAATGTATTCATGTGCTCTTAAAAGGCCCATACCATATGTGCCATTGCCTGTTTTTAATGTTGAAATATTAAACAAGGGAACCTCACTTCCACGTGTGGTATCAATGTGTCATGACATAAAAATGTGATGGTATCATTCATCATAAAAAGTCAGTAGCAGTTGAGTATCATTGTAGGCGGCACGCCAGTCTCTCCTCTTTTTAGATACAGGATTGTGTGTCACATACATCACTCTCCTTTCTTGCTTTTTGTTCATGTAAAGTATAAGAAATTAGTAATATTTTTTTCCATTGACCAGGCCAGAGAGATTTGTGGCAACCCAGAATTCAGATCTAACTTTTTTTATTAAGGGAAAAAAATAATTGACCTAAATGCCCAATGTAATACATGTCATTACGAATGATTGCTGACCTAATCCCAAACACCTTCAACTGATGATCTTTAAATAAATAAATAAATCAAAGCTCACTGACTAGAGTTACAGAAAATTGGCGCAGTCGGGGGAGGGATAGATGTTAGAGGAAAAGTGTTTAAGATGTCTCTCTTAGACCTGTATCCAATATGCTGTTAAGTCAAATGAATGGGGCTTCAACTTTCCTTGATTACAAGGGTAAACATACCTCTGGCATACTGAATAGGGACATATAGTAAGAGCAATCTCCACTAAGCATGGCTAAGCAAAATGCACCTTATGGCGCATTAACTTGAATTGGTTGTTTAGTGTCCTGTGACTTAGCTGTGTTAATTAAATATGGCCCATAGGGGCATATACGTGCGAGGAAATGTGCAATAGTGGCCAAAAAGAAGAAGACGGTAGCAATAACAATGTTGCTGTGTTCAATAAGAATGAAAAACTAAAAAATATCACTACTAACAAACATTCACATGCGATATGACACAATTTGTCTCTTTCTCGTGTCTCCCCAGAAGCACAGTGGGTAAGCCATTTTCAGGGTTATAAACAAGAGGCTACCATTTGAATTCTCTCTCTTCTTTCTTTCATTCTCTTCCTTATTTATCACATGATTTAGACTTGCGAGATATATTTTAAAGTGATATTGACATTTACCGCTCAAAAAGTCCTGGCACTTTAATGAATAGGCAATGTAGACGTGAAGATCTCTTTGATGCAGTTACATTTTTTTAATGTTGTAAATAGAACATTATAAGTTAATGACAAGCTCATTTTGGGCCATGAAAATCCATGTTGGTGTCATATGGTACAGAAATTGGGAAGCAAATATCACTGCTGTGCAGAAACACTAATATTGAATTTGGCAAGTTAAAGTATTTTTACATGATAAGTGATTTGTAATTTCAAAGTGCTTCTGCATCCATCTATCTGCATCTATTTGGAAATATAGTATATTAATACATGATTCTTTTGACAACTATGAAATTGGACTGCCGTGTTCAATAGCACTCTCTGATATATTGGTAGTTATTTCAAAAGATCTAAAAAATAATAATTTGATTTTTGTATTAACAATTGCAGTGAAAGTTTGATGATTGACCAAATATATTTGAGCACAGGAGACAAGCTACTTACATTTCATGGATTTAACTGATTCTGTTTTGCATTTGTAGGTCCCCTGAGATTTCTCTCCCAGACGGAATCCGTCACAGCGTTCATGGGAGACACTGCATTATTAAAGTGTGAAATAGTAGGAGAGCCTATGCCCACCGTACATTGGCAGAAAGACCAGGAGGATCTCACACTGATAACTGGTGACACTCGCCTAGTTGTGCTACCCTCAGGAGCATTACAGATTAGTAGACTTCAAGCGGGAGACAGTGGAGTTTACAGATGCTTAGCTAAAAACCCTGGCAGCTCAAGGACAGGAAATGAAGCAGAACTCCGCATGTTAACTGGTAAGGCCGTGCTTTTGTATTTTCTATTTTTTATTTGACATTATTTCTCGGATCAGTAATGTGGCAAATACATATTTTCTTATTTGGAGTGTGCCTGTGTGATTTGTTTCCTAATCATGGTGTATCGGGTTTCTTTCTCAAGAACCTATGCCAAAACAATACAATTTGCATCAGTATTTTATATTAAATATTAAAGCAAATTTGTTTCACTTTAAACAAAAAAAAAAAATCAGATGCATAAAAGTGAAGCAACTTTGTCACATAATGAATGCAAATGTGACTGAAAGAAGATGCTGGGTCTAACAAATAACTGCTTTCCTTCTAAACATTTTTCCCAAGCTCATTACTCTTCTGATCTCATAATGCTGTTCCGCTGATTTCTCTAAGTCCCCCGTTTCTGGTTCTAAGATATTGTTAACTCGAGGGAAACTGTTTCACATGTTAAGTCAAGGACAGACAATCACTTCCACTGCCACCTACAGTACTACACGTTCATAGACTATAGATTGCAAGCCACTACAGGACCATTTTTTTACTATACAAAATAAGACATTTTATTGTAATCTGTTGTCAGAGTTTGAATATGTGACGTACAGTAGCTTAGTAAAGGAGAAGAAGGTGTTGTGCTATCACTTTGGACCATTAGGAAGATGTGTAATCATATATACTGTTACATAGTTACATAGTAGATGAGGTTGAAAAAAGACATAGCTCCATCAAGTTCAAACTACAGCACCGGCAGCTTTTATTCTTACACTTCCCGCACGGCAGGATGCGTGCGGGAAGCGTGGTGACGCGGCTTGTTGCGGCGCACTGTGATGTCACAGTCACGTGCGTGCCCGGCTTCCCCTGCTTCCCCGGCTTCCCCGGCTTCCCCGACACCCCTGGAGTTTAAAGTGAGGTAAGCGGGGGTGCGGGGAAGCAGAGGGGCAGAGCAGGAGCCGGGTTCGGGGTCGGGAAGGGGGGCTAAAATGCGCCTGAAGTGGAGGGGGGGTGCGTGGAGGAAACGCGGCGGCGCGCGGTCTAGACTGGCGCCAGCCGGAGTAGATCCCGGCATGCCGCCGGCATTTGTAAGAATAAAGGATGTCGCTACTGTATGCTAAATTTAGACAACAGATACTTTATCCTATATCTATAATTACTTATTGAAGGCAAACAAAAAACCCCATTAAGGGGAAAAATGAATTCCTTCCTGACTCCAAGAATTGGCAATTGGATTAATCCCTGGATCAACATCCTTCCCATGTATACTTATTTGGTATATCCCTGTATACCTTTCCCATCTAAAAAGATGTCCAACCTTTTTTTGAACAAATCTATTGTATCTGCCATCACAGTCTCCATGGGTAATGAATTCCACATTTTAACTGCCCTTACTGTAAAGAACCCTTTCCTTTGTTGCTAGTGAAATTTCCTTTCCTCCAAACTTAAGGGATGGCCCGAGTCCTTAGTACTGCCCATGGGATGAATAGTTCTTTTGAAAGCTCAATTTAATTTGTTAATGTGTTAATTTGAATAATGTTAATTTCTAATATGAAAATTGCTACCCGACATGTATAATTTGATACATTTCAGCCCATTTCAACACTATACGGTAAACAGTTTTGTAAATAATGTGAGATGGTGATTGGTATCATCTGAAGGTATTCATGCACACAATAACATGGTCGTATACAGAAACGAATGACCATACCACGGTGCAATATTAGTATTCATTTTAGTAGTTCATTTCACTTTGCAGTTCACTGGAGCCCTAAGTGTCACTTAATAAATAAAAGTATACTAAAGAAATAATAAAACAGCAGACATCTATACACAGAGTAAATGCTGAATATTCAACTAAAAGGTTAATATGAAAAACAGAAGAACATTCAACAATAGCTCTGCCCATTAATATCTGTCGCCTACTGCAGCTAAAACGTTTCCCCAAGCATTCCTCTATGTTAAACTATATTTAACCATGGCAGTAACCCGGCATGTATTACACATCTAGTAGTTCATTCAAAGGAATAATTATGAGAATACTGTGTAGGTGTCCTTTTTTCTCAATTGTTTTTATGGAACAAACAAAACATTGCCCATGCTGGGGCTGGCTGATTTTGCAAACAAAAGAAATCTCATTCGGTATAATTTTACTGACTTGGCACATTTCCCAGGTGAACTTTTTTTTGCTTTGAGAAAATACCTGTTGTGGGATCTTGCAGTACTGACATGATCTACAGCTGGAGAGCAACAGGAGTATCAGAAATGCTACAATAGAAGCAATGAAAACCTTTTATTTATGGGACAAAGGATAAATTGCCCTTCAAAAGAACATATTTTAGTGTGTTTACCTGAGACAAGTGATAGTAAATAACGGAGCAAAGAACATGATGCGTCTTTTGAAGAGTTTTCTTCAAAACTATATAAAAAAAAATTTCAATGCAATAGTCTCACATATTTCAACAGCTCGCGCTTGCAAAATTAGGCTGCGTCCACGCTGCCGCTGAGAGCGGTGACATCACCAACTCTCCAAGCATGAGCACAGGGTGTCCTGCATAGTTTTGCAAGCGTGGATCGGGGCTATTTGTGTGTGTTTGTGTGTGGCTGTGTGTGTGTATTGACTGCGGCTGAGCGCAGTTCAAAGCCAATTTTGTTTGTCTCCCCAAGCGCCAAACTTGGGAGAGCGTAAGTGCACAAAGGCAATCCTTTGGGGGGGGGGGCATTCATCCACCTCTTTGCTACCTCCCTTCGCTCTCCCCCCCCTTTTTTTTCTTCCTTCCCCTCCATGCTTTTTGTCTTGCTATCCCCATTGTCATCCAATCTTCTACCTACAGTATTATTTATTTTTTTCCGTTTTCAATGTTGTATTTTCACTTTCTTTTTTATTATTTCTGTACATTCATAGTATGATTGATATAGTGGCAGCCTTCCCTTTCACTTGCAGAGGATCGCAGCGAAGCAGGTTGCCAGCGGAGGAGAGCAGGAACACAGCGCTATTGCAGGGCAGATACCGAAGGAGGGGCGTTTGACTTCACCGTGCTCGGGCGTGCTCCTCCCCATACCTCCAAAGCCCCTGCGCGTGCACTCACGCACCATCACGTGGCCGCCACCTGCACTATCCTGTTCAGCCACCCGTACACATCTTCGGCTGCCCGTCCGTGCACATCTTCTTGGCCGCCCCTCGCGCACAGCTTTTGCGTCCTCCCGCACAGCGTCTGCCGGCCCGCGCACCTTGTTTTCATCGCACGCCGCCTGCGCCCCCCTAAAAAATCTTGTGCCTCATTGCCCCCCCAGTTTGCGCACCACTGCATTACAACACACACTCTCTCAATCTATCAATCACCACACACACACACACAATCCCCCCCACACACACCCCACACACTCACACACTCAATCCCCCCCCCCCACACACACACACACACACTCAATCCCCACACACAAACGCTCAATACCCCCCCCCCCCACACACACACTCAATCCCCCCCCACACACACACACACTCAATCCCCCCCCACACACACACTAAATCCCCCCCACACACATACACAAACCCCCCCCACACACACACAATCCCCCCCACACACTCAAATCACCACATACACAATCCCCCCCCACACACACACAACCCCCCCACACACACACAATCCCCCCCCCCCCACACACTCAATCCCCCCACACAACCACAATCCCCCCCCCCCCACACACACACAATCCCCCCCCCCACACACTCAATCCCCCCACACACACACAATCCCCCCCCCCACACACACACACTCAATCCCCCCACACGCACACAATCCCCCCCCCACACACACAATCCCCCCCCCACACACACACACACAATCCCACCCACACACACACAATCCCCCCCCCACACACACACAAACTCAATTCCCCCCCCCCCCACACACACACACACAAACTCAATCCCCCCCTCCCCCCCCCCCACTGTCACGGGAGACTCCTGTGGTGGGGTAGGATCTCGGTGGCCGGAACAGCACGAGCGTAGTAGGGGTCACAAGCAGGGGTTCGAGGCAGCCGGCAGGTAGCAAAGTCAGGTACAAGCAGAGATACGAGGCAGGCGGCAGGTAGCGAAGTCAGGAAACAAGCAGAGGTCCGAGGCAGGCGGCAGGTAGCGAAGTCAGGTAACAAGCAGAGGTCGGCAACGAGGAGACTGGAACAGAACAGGGGACCAAGGACAGGTCTGGGGGCAGGGACTGAGAACAGGAACAAACAGGGACAAGCCAGATTACCAGCAAAGGCTTTTACTGTGAACAGACTTCTATAATACAGGTACAGGTACAGAAACAGATCAGGAATCAGAAGCATGTGCATTAGGAGTCTGACTTCAAGCAAAGGCAAAAGCAACAGACAGGAAGCAAGCTATAAAGGACAGAGACAGGAGCAACAAGAAGACAGACAGACAGAGGAACCCAGAGCCAACAGAAGGCAGCAGCACACCCAGTGGACAAGGAAGCTATGGCTAGGCAGGAGGTCTAGGCGACCCTGACATTACTCCCCCCTCTCGAGAGCGTTCTCCGGACGATCCTCCAGGCTCTTCCCAGAGGCCTTGATGAAAAGTGGACTCAAGGTGACCCACCTCTGTTGGTTTGTCAGCGGGCAGAGGGTACTCCACAGGTACATTGGTTGCTGCAAGGAACCTCAGAATGGGTGCGTTCAGCCCAAAAGCAGGGGCAGAGACATCAGGAATGTGGGCATCAAGGACGGCTGCAGCCTTTTGACATGAGTCATTGGGGACACAGAGTTCGCTCTCCATGGTCTCCTCTTGCGACTGCCGTTTCGTGGCATCACCCAATGAAAAACCAGCTATTCGAGTTTTCAGCTCTTCATGCTGTTCTTTGGGGACACACTGGATACTCAAATAATCTTGCAGCATCTTTATTTTGTAGGCAGTCTGGAAACTTTCATCCTGCAGAACTCTCTGCTTTTCTTCAGCATTCACCCATTTCTCCTTGGTGTCCTGCAGATGTGTACGCAGTTCTCGCAGCATATTTTCTGCTTGTGTGCGCCGCTCCAGGGAGACACGTTCTTCTTGCAGCACTCTCTCTGCATTCTGCAGTGCTGTCTGCACATCTAACTTTTCCTGGGCCAACTGTTTCTTCTCCTCTCCTAATTTATGGAGTTTCTTATCTCCTTCACTGACTTGGACATAGAGATTCTTGCACTCTTGGGTTACAGTTTCAAAACTGATATTTAACCCTTCGAAGATTTCTCTCAATGAACATAGTTCTGTGTTGAAGTGGCAACTCTTCTCCTTAGAGGCTTCCAGCTCTGTAGTAAGCCTGTGAACCTCTTTCTGAGATGCTTCCAGTGCTGCGTCAACTTGAGCCATGAAAGTCTGGTACTTGGCAGAATCAGCGTAGGCCTTCTCCAGCTTACTTGACAAGATCAACCTGTCATTCTCCAACTGATATTTTTCTTTTTCCCAGTCACCCTCTGCTTTTTCCAGCGCTAATTGCATCCTTGACTTTTCTTCTATCAATAGTCTCTTCTCCTCTTCTGATTCATGGAGTCTTTTATCTCCTTCACTGGCTTGGACAGAGAAGTTCTTACTCATTTGGTTTATAATTTCAAACCTACTATTTAACGCTTCGGAGGCGTCTCTCATAGAACTCATCTCTGTTTTCAAGTAGCATCTCTCCTCCCGAACGACTTCCATCTCTTTTTTGAAGTAGCAAACCTCCTCCTGAGAGACTTTAAGCTCTGTATTAAGCCTGTCAATTTCCTTCATAGAGATTTCCAGGAATTCGTTACTTTTAGAAGCGAGGCGCCGATTCTCAGCAGCCTTCTCCAGCTCAGCTGAAATGCCATCCAGGTCACTCTCCAACTGCTCTTTTTCTTTCTCCTGGAGAACACACTTAGCAATTGCTGAGGATAGACAGTTTTGTAGTGCAGAATTAGCTTCTAGCTCCTTATCTAAACATCCATAAAGACAATCAATCGCTTTCTGTGCAGCTTGAAGCGTCTGAGTAGGGGCATCTTTCTTCTCTTCCACTATTCTTGGGATATGTCTGTGAGTTGCCTTAAGCTGCAGCATATCTCATTCATCAAATGCAGACTCTGAGGTTAAATTTTCATTCTTAATTCCTTCTGCAACTTCCACAGTAATGCCTCCCTTCTTTTTCTTCTTCTTCCTTGCCTTAAGAAGTTCTGAAGAATCAGTGGTACTGTGTTCACATTTACTGCTCAAGACTGTTTGAGTGGGAGCCATAATTTCAGACATGGGGAAACCACACTTCCCAAGAAACCAGTAAAGAGGAAATGTGTTTTTAAAACAGAAGCATTAGAATGAACAACAGGAATATTAGACACAGAGAGACACAAGATAGGAGAGCTGACCTTTTGAGACTGTAGCATCAGTCACAGAGATTTATAAATGCAAGGAAAAAACATAGACAGAGAAACCTGTAGTTATATCTGAAACTTTAGAAATCAGGCGTAGGGATATCATACAGACAGAGAGAACCTGCAGTTACATCTAAATCTTTAGGCATCAGGCGTAGGGATATCATATAGACAAAGAAAACCTGCAGTTGAATCTGAAACTTTAGATATCAGGCATAGAAATATCGTAGACAGCAGGAAACTAATACAGAGAAAACTTGTAGTTAGATCTGAAACTTTTGACATCGGACATAGGAATATCAGACAGAGAACCCTGCAGTCAAATCTGAAACCTTTGATATCAGGCATAGGGATATCATATGTTGCAGAGAAACAAACTTTAGAGGAACTTGCAGGTAAACCGGAAACCTTAGAACCAATCATAGGAAGAACTACAGATTGCTGTGATTTTTCCTGCATGCAGTAACAAAATAATGGAAGCACTCTTGTCTTTTGAAATGGGAACCCTGTGAACAGCAGTGGTCCAACCAGGGATGCAGAGACAAGCCTTGTCCAGGAAGTGAAAAGTCAGAGTCTAAAAGGGGTCAACAGGTACTGCAAGGGTTAACCCAGGCACTGCACAAAAAGAAAAATCTCAAAGAAAACTGCAATAGTCTCTGCAGCAACAGTTCTAGTCTCAGCAAAAATGTTTTTTTTTTTTTTTTTGTTATGAACGCAATAATTCTTGCAGAACACTTAGCAGCAAAAAAACCTTCCCTACTGGTATTTTCCAAAAAATAAACTAAAGTACTTATCTTCAACCATGCGGATGTGGTCTGCTGCAGCAGGCAGGAAAGGGTGCAAGCAGAAGAAGAATCTGTTCCAGCGAGATCCAGAAGTGGCCTTTGCTTTCTGTCACGGGAGACTCCTGTGGCGGGTAAGATCTCGGTGGCCGGAACAGCACGAGCATAGTAGGGGTCACAAGCAGGGGTCCGAGGCCGACGGCAGGTAGCAAAGTCAGGTACAAGCAGAGGTCCGAGGCAGGCGGCAGGTAGCAAAGTCAGGAAAGAAGCAGAGGTCCGAGGCAGGCGGCAGGTAGCGAAGTCAGGTAACAAGCAGAGGTCAGCAACGAGGAGACTGGAACAAAACAGGGGACCAAGGACAGGTCTGGGGGCAGGGACTGAGAACAGGAACAAACAGGGGCAAGCCAGATTACCAGCAAGGGCTTTTACTGTGAACAGACTTCTATAATACAGGTACAGGTACAGAAACAGATCAGGAATCAGAAGCATGTGCATTAGGAGTCTGACTTCAAGCAAAGGCAAAAGCAACAGACAGGAAGCAAGCTATAAAGGACAGAGACAGGAGCAACAAGAAGACAGACAGACAGAGGAACCCAGAGCCAACAAAAGGCAGCAGCACACCCAGTGGACAAGGAAGCTATGGCTAGGCAGGAGGTCTAGGCGACCCTGACGCCCACACACACACACACAAACTCAATCCCCCCCCCCACACACACTCAAATCCCCCCACACACACTCAATCAATCCACACACACACACACTTTCACCTGGGGGGGGGGCGACATGCTCCGATCCCCCAACCCCACATGCTGCTGAAAACTGGTGCGGGAAGCAGACAGGAAGAGAAGGTGGGGCTGTCTGTGTGCAGAGAGAAGCCCCACCCCCTCTGCAAGACACAGACACATAGAAGCAGCAGCACGGAGCTTCTGGCTGCCAGTGCACAGCTCTGCCCGACCCCAGGTTTCCCTGCACGCAGCCCGCCCCCCCCCCCCTACATAATCTTGCGCCCCCCCAAGGGAGTTAAGATATGCTAAAGCGGAGCAGCCTTTAGTGAATATGAGCCTTAGAATACAGTTGTATCAGGATGACAGTGGATATTCACAGTTGAGTGCAAATAGCCGCACGGCTATTCGCACTCAGTAGGAAATAAAATGGGGAAAAAATAAACATCCCAGCCAGGAATCGAACCCTGGTCCACTCTGTTAATGGCCCGCCGACACGCCCCGGACGGCGTGCTGTCTAAGGCCAGGGAACGCACCCGCTTTCCCTGAGCCTCAGCGCGCCTCCGCACGCCAGCAGGAACCCTGGCCGAGGCCTTATGTGTCTGGCCAGGGTGAGCATCGGGCTTGAGACGCTTGCAGAGCAAGCAAAATTGAATTTGCCGCCTCCAAGCGCGTCACGTAAGCGGTTCACCTAATGAGGGCGAACCAGCTCAGTGCCGTTGTGGCCGCGCCCCCAGAAGAGCGTGCACCTAGCCACAAATTGCACGGCCGAGCAGGGCGCAGCACTCGTGTGCCAGCACGCCACGCTCCCTCTCAGGCCGCAGCCTAAGGCTTAGTCCATAGAAACTGAAGCCGTGCGGAGGCGTGCTGAGGCTGAGGGTAAGCGGTGCTTTCCCTGGCCTTAGAGCACGCGCCATCTGTGGGCGTGTCTGGGGGCGAGCCAGTGACGTCACGGAGCTGGTTCGCCCTCATTGGGCGAACCGCTCACGTGACCGGCCCTGCGCTCCGGCAAGCTAAGAAACTAAAGATTTCTTAAGACACGCTTCCGCAGGCGTGCGGAAGCGTGCGCGAGCCCCTGCTAAAGCCGCTCTCATTGCGGCTGCAGGGGCTCAGTGCCGAGCAGCAGTGCACCACAGCACGGGTCAGCACCTAAGCGATGACCATGCCCGAGGCCTAAGGACTCGGGCATGGTGCCTCGGGCCGCGCTCCTGCTCTGCGTCACCTGCAGAAGCTGGTGCTTTTTTGTGGCCTGACAGGTGAGGCAGTGAGCGCGCTTTCGGGGTGGGGTGAAGGTGTGGCGGAGGTGAGGCGGGAGGCGGGGCTAGTCCCTCATCCCCATTGGATGTTTGCTGTCACGTGACCGCTCCTCCGCTCCCCTCAGCGTGTATATTTAAACTTGCCTGTCGCCTGCATTTCCACACGCCTCCTCACACATGCGGAAGCGGCTCCTAAGGTTGCGGTCCCACTAACAACTACAGCGCACGCCTGTGCGATCAAGCCCCGCCCACCCAGTTCCTCCGGTCCCAGTCCCTACCTTGTCACGCACCTTTCCCCAGCGGTGCGCGACAGGTTTTCAGGCAAGCAGGGGAGGTTGAGATTGGCATTTGCGACGGAGGCGTGGCCACGACCCCGCCGGCAGTTCAGCCAATGAGGGTGAACCAGCCGCGGGACGTCATGACCACGCCCCCGCAAACCTACTGCCACGCCCCCTCCCGTTGCAAACGTTATCTCTCCCCTCAGACCGCAGATTGCGGTCTAGCGCCGTGCATGTGCCGCCCCCCCGCCAGGCGCGTGCCACAGTGCTGACTGGGGACTCAGCCTAAAGCCACGCTGATTACAGATGCAGGGGGTATAGAATGTCAATAGAAGAGTGTTCTGTCTGCTTCCATTTTATTTCCTACTGAGTGCGAATAGCCGTGCGGCTATTTGCACTCAACTTAACTGAGTGCGAATAGCCGAGCTGCTATGAACACTGTAATGTCAATAGGCTTCTATGCCTTTATTCACTACAAAAGCATCAGAAAGTCTTATAGCTCAGTGGTAATGCTCCAGCCAATTAACAGAGTGGACCAGGGTACGATTCCTGGCTGGGATGTTTATTTTTTTTCCATTTTATTTCCTACTGAGTGCGAATAGCCGAGCGGCTATTTGTACTCAACTGTGAATATCCACTGCCTATCAGGATTACCACCGTCATCTTTTATAGGGCTGTCTTGCTTCCCAAGTCAAACTTATGTCACCAAATAAATGAGAAATGCCGTGGCAAACCAGTCTGGAGAAAAGTACATTTATTGGAGAAGTAACAATGTTTTTAGGTCTTTAGGTCTTTTCTTAAACCTTCATCAGGTATATAATCTACAAACATTGCTTGATTTATATAGCAAACATACAAATATGGGAAGCTCGCCAAAGTTAAACCCACCCCTTGCTCTCAGTCAAAGCTCAAATTACGTTAACAGATACACCAACCCCCAAAACTAAAAATAAATTACCTTCTAACAAAAATCCCCCAAAATAAACATACATAGTATTAAAGATAGGAAACAAAATGAATCAATATACACCATCTCATTTTAAATGGACCACTACTCACAAATTCTAAAAAAACAACAGATCTAGAAAGCAAAATTCCCCATCATTATTACTTCATCAGTCGAAAGATCCCAAATTTTCTTTTTTTATTGTAAAAATACGTAAAAATATTCTATTATCGCAGCTTATTTTATACCCAAAGACCAACATAAACCTAAAAGTACAAGAAAAGCATCATATGGATATCCTATAAAGGGGTGAACCAATATAGTGGATAAAAAATAAATAAAAAATAAGCACATTTTCAGTAATCGGCTAAATTCTAAAGGTTCGATAACCCTAAAGTAACAGACTTACTTATTCCTATCATGTGGGAAATACATGTGGATCCCTTTTTTTGTTTGTGGGAAAGTCTGGATTCAATCATATCAGGTACTTACAAACAAACAATTTTAAGCCCTCTAAAAAGCGCTGACCTACAGAAAAATAAAATAGTGATAATTATGATAACAAATTAAGGTGAATAACCATAAAGTGATCAAAAATTAATCAAAAGATAAAAGCGGCCTATGGAACAAAAAAATCAACAGACTATTCCAAATCTGTATAAACCAAATAAACATACAAATAAATTGTCCTAGGCGCTGTGAATAAAGTCCAATGAACCCAAATACCGTGAACCAATTGGGCAGTCTTTAGTAAGGGCTTCCTATGCCAGATAGATGATCTTGATAGTTGTTGGACAGGCAGGGGTGTTGTCTGATATGATGTGCTGATGTCTCTGAAATCATAGAAAAAAACAGCAGGGCACGCACATAGCGTGGTATGTTTTTTCAATTACCCCCCTGCCTAGAACCCTGAAATCCTACTTACAGGATGAGGGCTCTCAAGTACAGTTGAGAGAATCTGTGCCGAACGTCTCTGTCCCTCAGAACGTCTCACGGATCCACGTGGTCTGGTCTGCAGGGGTCCCCTCACTCAGCGATGGTGGTAATAGGGATGGTTTACTCCAACGCTCCCACAGATGAATGCGTGTGGGGGGGGGGGGGGTTTGAGACGGGGAAGATATGGAAATATACTAGTGTGATAACGTACAAGGTATTTATTGACATAAAACAATGATAAAATCACACTTACAATATGGAAAGTTGGCGAGCTCTGCTCACAATGCCGTCCGCAGCCTGTGTAGCTCCTAATGCTGCCAAGGGGAAGGTCGCCACGCGCTGCACTCGATTCCGGAAATCAGAGTGACGTCAGCAGTGGGGCAGACCGGAACTCTCCTCACACCAGGAACTACAGGTGCCCGGGCAGCTCAATTCACTAGGCTCCTCCTCCCTACGCGTTTCGTGACGAGGAAGTGACAACTCGTCACGAAACGCATAGGGAGGAGGAGCCTAGTGAATTGAGCTGCCCGGGCACCTGTAGTTCCTGGTGTGAGGAGAGTTCCGGTCTGCCCCACTGCTGACGTCACTCTGATTTCCGGAATCGAGTGCAGCGCGTGGCGACCTTCCCCTTGGCAGCATTAGGAGCTACACAGGCTGCGGACGGCATTGTGAGCAGAGCTCGCCAACTTTCCATATTGTAAGTGTGATTTTATCATTGTTTTATGTCAATAAATACCTTGTACGTTATCACACTAGTATATTTCCATATCTTCCCCGTCTCAAACCCCCCCCCCCCCCCACACGCATTCATCTGTGGGAGCGTTGGAGTAAACCATCCCTATTACCACCATCGCTGAGTGAGGGGACCCCTGCAGACCAGACCACGTGGATCCGTGAGACGTTCTGAGGGACAGAGACGTTCGGCACAGATTCTCTCAACTGTACTTGAGAGCCCTCATCCTGTAAGTAGGATTTCAGGGTTCTAGGCAGGGGGGTAATTGAAAAAACATACCACGCTATGTGCGTGCCCTGCTGTTTTTTTCTATGATTTCAGAGACATCAGCACATCATATCAGACAACACCCCTGCCTGTCCAACAACTATCAAGATCATCTATCTGGCATAGGAAGCCTATACTAAAGACTGCCCAATTGGTTCACGGTATTTGGGTTCATTGGACTTTATTCACAGCGCCTGGGACAATTTATTTGTATGTTTATATCAGGTACTTAGCTTTATTTGTTGATCGCATGTCTAATGATTGCAGAATAATCACTTGGCAAATAAAGGACAGAGTAATGCTAACACAATACCTGGGGCTATAAGGTCTGGCAAACTGTTGGCACCAAAATACATTAGATAATGATTGTAAAAAACAAATAACTTTTTTTTTTTAACCATGGAGAATTTAAAGGTTTTTAAAAAAAAAAAAATCTTTATTAATTCTATTTTCTTTCTAAAAAAAATGTGTCAATCCTCTAATAAACATGACACTGTCCTTAGATCATTTTATCCAAGGGAGAACTGCTCCTTTAATGCACTGCTTTTTAAATGTTTTCGCCTATTGATTTTAAGGTCTGAATATGTACCGTATGGATGGATTTATTAACAATATGCAGTATTGAACTTCATATCAGCAGATACATTGTTTCCAAGGTTCCAGCTTATGATGGTGCCGTTTTGCCGTTAATGTTTTTACATGAATGGTGCCAAAATTAATATTTCACTGATGTGCTTAAGTAAATGATTTATCACAAATATAAATAAAATCATAAATCAAGCTGTTTATTTTTATCTAGTTTATGTAAAAGCCTGGGTCATTTGATTGGGATCCCAAACATCTACAATCATCATTTTTCAGCGTCTAGTTTGCATCAGTTTTTTTTTTTTTTTTTAAAGATAAATGCATTGCAGGCTTTAATTGCAGAGTATTGCATGTTCTTTCAGGACATCTCTCTACTTCTTCCATGGACTTTTATACCCCCATCACCCCACTCACTTTTCCACTCCTTACCCTCAAGTCCTGGTCCGACAAGACTCAAGCGATTCAGGCTCAGATTTTTTCTGTCACAGCATAGCTGATTTGCCACAGTGCGGATGCGCACTTTGTCACTATGGTTACCAAGGACACTTTGCAGAGCCAGCTGATGATGCTGATACGCGTTCAAAATGGAGTAGGGCTCCTGTCCACCTGATACAGCGATATCCGGCCAAACTTTTTGAAAATGGCCACTAATTACCTGTGGAGGTCACCTGAAATTTTGCGTGTTCTCTTAATTTTTTAATTGTTTGGTGTGTTTGATTGCACCTGGGTGCTGGTATATAAGTCACTTACTGTCACTGTTTCACTGCACCCCCTGAGGAAGATCGCCCTGTGCGGATCGAAACGTCGGTTTTGTGTTCCATTTATCAAATATACTATTTATTTGATTACTTACCAAGTGCTGTCTCTGTCTTTCCATCTTTATTCTTGGTAACGTATGCTCTAGACTTTTTTATGGGACAAGCACCAGGCCCTTATACTATCACTACCGGAGTGTCGGCTACAAACACACACTATATATATATATATGGGTGGTTTTCTGGGTATGCACCTTAACCCTGGCTGTGCTCAAAGCTGTGACCATGCAGCAAGCTTAAGCCTATAGGGAACCATGTTAAAAATGGTTATTGAGGCAAAAAGTGACACTGTCTGCTCATTTGCATGTCATTTCCCAGAATCCCTTGCTGCAGTGGAAGTGCTGTATGCTGGGTGATAATGGGGAAAGGCGGGGTTGCAGACCTGCCTAAGACATGCAGATGAGCATACAGTTATATTTGCATATATATATATATATATATATATATATATATATATAAAGAAACAAATACCTATCCCTTTGGGGATAACTCACTTCCCCAGTCCCTATCTGCAAGGCTGGGAGGAAAATCCCATTACCAACCTATCCCCTCCCCCCCCCCTCAAAGTCTATAGGGGTAACTCCAAGCAGGTGGCCCTTCAGGTCAGTCTCTGGAGTGGTGTCCACTGAGGGCCCAGCCTCTGGCAGGTTTCTGGGTTCGCTGCACACTGTAAGGGTGGTCTGGTCCCCTGGTGTCTTGATATCAGCCAACAGTCATGCTGTGTGCTCAAGAATCTCTGGGTCTGTTTCCAGCAGGAGGTTTTTTATCCTTGCCAGGTGAAAATGGTTAATTGACTTTGATTGCAATTAACCAGCTCCCTGCTTGATTCCTCAGACTATTAGAGGCTTTCTATTGTAGCCTAATTTAGACAGGGTTAAGTCCCTGTAACAAGATGTATTATAAAATTCTTCTGTATTTCATACAGTTTTATAATGGCATCAAAACTCTACAGAAACCTTTAGAGATTCTCTGGGGAACCCAATGATTCCTAGTAACCCTGGTTAAAAAACGCTGGCATAGGTGAACAAACAGTACATGCAATCTGGATAAGCAATAATCAAAGTAGGATGAAAGGACAATATTTTCCTAGGCTAAACATGAACAGATAGGATCAGATGCAAAAAGAACTCACATACTCGTGCTGCAGCTCCAGTAACAGAGGATACACAGGTAATCCCTGACCTCTGAGCTCACAATCACTAGACTGCTGAGCTCTACACTTAAGCAGCAGTAACTAGATTACAAACGTGTGTGCTGGGAGTAGGCATAATAATAGAGTCTAAGCTATTACCTAAATCAACAAATACAGTAGATGTCATAATGATACAAACAATTAACCGTGACTACAGGACAGTCTTTAATTATTACTAATGCGGCTGCCTAACAAACACATATTACCTGCGCTCCTCCCTTAGTGAGGAATGCAGCTGGTAAATAGCTCGGCCTTACATTTATGGAAAACAGAAACATAATTGAGGCGGCCAGAGTACCTATCTGCTTTTTAGCGAGTAAACCCCGCAACAACAAAAAATGCACATGGATAAACAGAAAAACATAAGAACGGCCACTTTTTGCTAACATTTAGTAATGCTGCTGTCCAGGTCAGCATTATAATTAAAGGAAAAAAGCATTGATAAGATTTGAATCACGGACGATTAAGGTTATATGATCTCATCATTGTTCTTCATCCATAGCCTTTCCCTGTACTGCTAGAACCGAAATATGTATGAAAACATACATATTTTTTTAAACAACATTCCTTGTTTACGAAAAATATAAATTGAAGATTCAATATTTATTTCACCAAGTATAGTAGTAGCATTACAATAATACATGTCACTTCATAGATCGACGTTCACAGCCCAGTAGTCCTACTGTATGCAGCAACTTTCTTACATGCTGCTTTACAAAACAGGAGTGGACGTCATATCCCAATAACACATTGTCACATTGCAAAATGTATTTGGAATCAGAAATGTTGTCCGAAGTTTTGTTTATCCTATTTCGGCGTTGCTAAAATGTATACGACTGTCGGAATTCAAAGCATGAAAGTGAATACACTTCTCACAGAAAGTCTTACTTACTAACGTCATGGGTTCTATTCAAACTGAGGTAGATCTGAGGATTTTAGCAGTCATTAGGGCTATGTCCAAAAATTAATTTACCACCTAAGATCATTAGCGCAGGGGTGGCCAACTCTAGTCCTCTAGGGCCACCAACAGGTCAGGTTTTAAGGATTTCCCTGCTTCAGCACATGTGGCTCCATTGAGTGTTGATATCCTTTAAAACCTGACCTGTTGGTGGCTCCTGAGGACTCGAGTTGGCCATCCACCCCTGCATTAGTTATACATGTTGCTATGTCATTACATACAATTACATACAATTACAATTGGGGCACGGTTTCCTATTCTACGTATGGTATACGTCATGTACAGAAATATGAATGCATTGTGACAATTCTGACACATTATTGCGCACAGATGTGGTGTATACTTGCAATCTATGACTCTGTATCATTTGCATATATGTGCCACTGACAACCTCCAAACTCCACTGTCTAGTGTCATTTTTATCTTAGTGGGAAAAAGTTGGAACATACAGTACCACATCCAAATTTTTTTTTAATACATTGGCACAAAAATGCAGACATTGTTTACTCTTCTGTGTACCACTTGTTAAATCTGCTGACTATTATCGCAGCAGATATTGCTTGATTTTTCAGACCACGAGACTTTCATAAATGACCTGTGATACTGTATCACAGCTATACCCCCAATGTGCGCAAGTATATATTAGTATGAGATTCATCAAAACTCTCTACTGGTTTCTGGCATCAAAGCCCAATTTGTGTATGTTTATAACCATAACTTCCATCCCGTAGCACTTCATAATCACAGTATGCAGGATTTCTACACACACAGTCCCTGCACAGGGCACAGGGAGATAAAGTGAGCATGTCACAAGGAGCTGACACCAGGAATTGAACCAGGTTCTGATTGAAGCTCGGGCTCACTGTTTGCAGTGTCTTTACTCACAGAGCGGCACCTTCCCTGATACATAGACCTATCCCCAGTCCACATCATTTACCTATATTCTCTACATCATGAGTGCGCAAACGTTTCCCCCTGCGCATCCCTGCTCTGCTCTCGGGCTCGTGTCTCCCCCCTGCTCTTTTCCGGTGTCAAATGACGCCGCGGGGTCACGTGACGTCACGTTGACCCCGTGTCGTCGTTTGATGGCGGGTTACCATGACGATGCATCGCTGGAAGGAAAGGTAAGTCCTCACGCGGTCCCCCAGGATTGAATTAAAATGCCTTGGGGGAGAGCGTGGGACCTATGTAACCGCTGTGCCCCCCACAGAAAATCTTGCACCCCCCATGGAGCGTGCGCCCACCAGTTTGTGCAACCCTGCTCTACATAATAAATAGGTGAACCTCATGTTCCTCATATAAGAACTTAGTTAAAAGTGTACTCAATTTTTGTAAAAATGAATTTACCACCAAGCTACTGTATCCATTCATCCATAAATAAACACTACTTTATTTCATTTTGGCAAACCATCTGTTACCATGTTTCAGCATTTTGGCTGTTTTATCATTTTCTCTTTGTTCTATACTGTAGGTCGTTCTCGACCTAATGTTTAAACTCTGCCCTTCTGCTTCACAATTGGATCTGGATCTGTGGGCAATTACACAGATAGCAGTAAAAGCATTTATAAGGGCAAGCATTTCACATGAATCCCATAGCCAGGGAAATGACCGCAAAAAAAAAGTGTTATTCTGTATAGTCCGTGCTTTACAAAAAAAAGCCTAGCAGAAATGAGCCATGAGTGTTCTTTCAGCTGTTTTTTCACAATGCTGTTATATAATATGAAATTAAGGTGACAAGAAAAGTTTATTATTTGTCCTTTTGGACACAGTGATACAGATATCCTTGTAATACAAAAACCAGAGATGAATGCGTAATGTCCTGTTTAGTACTATTCACTCAACATGAATATAATATAATATTAGAACCCCCCCCTTTTTTTTTATAGGAGGGAATTTGGTACCTATCCTGTATATTTTTGTATTCACTTGAATAGGCTGTAAGGGGGTTACTGTAAGGCTGAAAACTGGAGCAAAATAATTTATTAATTCATTTTTTCTCCCAGCACTAGAAGATGTCACATGCATTAGTTAAAGATGTGCAAAATATTCATCAGTTAGTGAACCCATCCATCCTGTCAGCCACTCCTCACATCTACTCCTCCCTCCCCTCCTCCTGACAGCCTCCTCCCTCCCCTCCTCCTGACTCCTCCTCCCTCCCCTCCTCCTGACATACTCCTCCCTCCCCTCCTCCTCCTGACATACTCCTCCCTCCCCTCCTACTGACATACTCCTCCCTCCCCCTCCTCCTGACATACTCCTCGATCCCTTCCTCCTGACTCCTCCTCCCTCCCATCATTCTGACATACTCCTCCCTCCCCTCCTACTGACATACTCCTCCCTCCCCTCCTGACATACTCCTCCCTCCCCTCTTCCTGACATACTCCTCCCTTCCCTCCTCCTGAAATACTCCTCCCTCCTCCTGACATACTCCTCCCTCCCCTCCTCCTGATATACTCCTCCCTCCCCTCCTCCTGACATACTCCTCCCTCCGCTCCTCCTGACTCCTCCTCCCTCCCCTCCTCCTGACATACTCCTCCCTCCCCTCCTCCTCCTGACATACTCCTCCCTCCCCTCCTACTGACATACTCCTCCCTCCCCTCCTCCTGACAGCCTCCTTCTGTCCTCCTCCTGACAACCTCCTTCTTCCCCTCCTCCTCCTGGCAGCATCTCCCCTCCTCCTGACAGCCTGCTTGCTCCCCTCCTCCTCCTGACAGCCTACTTGCTCCCCTCCTCCTCCCTAGAACCTCCTTCCTCCCCTCCTCCTTCCTTCCCTTCACCTCCTGAGAGCCTCCTTCCTCCCCTCCTCCTCCTGCTATAACCACCCTCCAAAATGCTCATCTCTTTTTCATGGAGGAGCAATTTAGGGAAATAAAATTGAGCGAAACTTGATACACGGCCGCCCCAAAATATTTTTTTTTGGTAGATCCTAATAAGTAACACGTCATAAAAGTGATTGAATTTTATGATACTAATCCCTTTCCCTTGCCCATTATTGTACTTATTGGCCCTGAACCCATAGCAGTTTAATTAATTGGCCCCAATGTTTCATCTCAATCTGATTTCCAGGGCTTTGAAGTGGTGGATGATATTTACATTAAACTAGTTGGCAGTTATCATTGTTCTATTTGTTTTTTTATTTTATACTGTACATCAAGTGCAAGAACCATAGTATCCCCAGCACACACAGGTACTGTACATTGGAAAGGCGGAATTGGGGATCATTTTGAAACCACAAAATTAAAACATCTACGTCTGACTTTCTTGCACAAAATGTAGTTACTCCACACCAGGGGTGGCCAACTCCAGTCCTAAACAGCCACCCACAAGCCAGGTTTTCAGGATACCCCTGCTTCAGCACAGGAGGCTCGATCAGTGCTGAGGCAGGGATAGCCTGAAAACTTGACCTGTTGGTGGCTCTTGAGCACTGGAGTTGGCCACCTCGGCGCTACACTATCTCGAGTAAATTCAACTTCAAGCGTGGTCAACAAAAGGAAATGAAACATCCAAGCATTACGTCGCAATGATAATGATTCACTTCAGATAGGTACGGCAGATTACACCTGCCTCAAATGTAACACACACTGCGCTTTTCTTTTATATTCAGAAAGGAGTCAAAAGAAAGGCAGGGATTGCAGACAAAAGAAATGGAGTTGGTCTTAATTGAATGTTTTATTTTTAATTTGCAGAATCCGGGTTACACAGACAGCAAATCTTTCTGCAGAGACCAGCAAATGTAGCGGTGGTTGAAGGCCAAGACGCCGTTCTTGAGTGCTCTGCCTCTGGATATCCAACACCGGTAATCCTGTGGCTGCAAGGAGATGACATTATTCAAACCAGGCATGTGATGATTTTTTTTTTAATGATTACATAATGGTGAATAGAGGCAATTGAGTGGACATTGTTTCCCCAGATATAACATGTCCCTTTTATAACTCAGAATTCATAGGATTAATGGCACCGTTAGTGCAGTATATTGCATTATAATCCAACATATAACACCAGAGATAATAATGAAGAACCTTGCACTCGTACCTTGGTAAAATGGTTAATGTTCATTTGTGCTATAATGCTTCTTTCGTGCGTAGGTTTTAAACAGTTGTTTAATTTTGAATAAGCATTATGCACATGAATGGGTATGGCGTGGGAGATTATACAGTAGGAAAATAAAAAAATACATATAAAAAGAATAAGATAATACAGAATATTTCCATCAAATTATTTACAAGCATGAAATCAAATAGATAAAGCGAAACATCTGCTGTACTAATACTGTACCCTCAACACAATTATTTTGCCTAATTGCAAAGTATATATCTAGCCCACAGATATATACTCCGCAATCCACTTTTCAGCACCAGAATTGATTTTTATTTTGGCATGTTACATTTAAAATGTTTGAAATACCTCAATTTATTTTGTATGAGTTCCTTGCACCATGAGAGAGGGGGAGGTGATTACACTGCAGCATACAGTATGTTAAAAGGAAAGGCAGCTCAATTGTGACTTTGCCGTTTGCATACAGTACAGTAGCAGTACAGGCTAATTAGCATTCAAGTCAAGCAGGCAAATACATTGGAATATAAATGACTGAACAAAGCCACAAATACTGTATAGTATTCATGGCTTTATTTCCCATAGAGAATTAAGGCTACGTGCTCCCAGGTTAGAGGTGGAGCCTCGGCTCACCTTCTCACTCCCTGCTCCGGGTTCCTCACCTCAGGGATGTGTTGTAGCATGGAGGTTTGTAGATTTGGCAAGATGTAAAACATTACGGACAATAATGGGCGATTAACGTCCGGGATTTTGACCAATTAGATATGTTACAAAGCTCAAATGAAAAGAAAAAAATATTTGGCATGGATAGGTGTAAAGTAAGAATAGAAGCAGACCCAAGAAACAACTGCAGAGGAAATCCAACAGAGTAGATATTCCAAATCACAACAACAACAACAACAGTCAACCAGGCAGTCATATCCGGTCCCCACAATGTGACAACCAGGCAGTCATATCCGGTCCCCACAATGTGACAACCAGTCAGTCATATCCGGTCCCCACACTCCATTCCCCTCTCTGTGACTTTCTACATCTCCCTACATTCTCAACCTAAATAAACTTGGGAATCTCCACCATGACATAAGGCAACCTTTAGTCCTTAAAGACAATCGG
The DNA here is from genome assembly GCF_040206685.1 of Ascaphus truei. Classification (NCBI taxonomy): domain Eukaryota; kingdom Metazoa; phylum Chordata; class Amphibia; order Anura; family Ascaphidae; genus Ascaphus; species Ascaphus truei. The sequence continues at coordinate 37,492,148 of NC_134483.1, forward strand.
AAACTAGAATGTCACCTTCATTGTAGCAGGAGCCGATAGCTCTTAATTCACTCCATTTACATTTTATATATGTATTTTTTTTGTATATTTAAGGACGAAGAAATATTCTTTGCTGGCAGGCAGTAATTTGCTTATTTCGAATGTAACCGATGATGATGCCGGGACATACACTTGCTTGGTTACCTACAAAAATGAAAACAGCAGTGCTTCAGCAGAGCTCACTGTTACGGGTAAGTGCTTTAGACAGACATTGAACACTCTTTGCCAAACCTAATGTATGATGCCTATTAATTAGCATTTAAAAGGTAGTTAGTGTTTACGCACTACTGGCTGCAGTACAGTTGTGTTATTTTTTCTGACCTATAAAGACTAGATTATATATATTAATTCCTTGCTGTTAAGCACTAATGTTCAACATCATCAACTATCTTAATATTTTATTGCACCCTCTATTAACTATAATTCTATACTTGCACTCCTTGTGTCTGTTTATCTTCTATGGCAGCTTAAGACAATAATGTAACAGTTACACGTGGCAAATTTGATGCACAAAATACCTTCAGATAGATTACTATGATGCCTTGTGCATGCTGTGAAATGAAATATTGAGAATGTGTTTAAATGGAAGGTGTGGAATATAATTGCCAATGTTTAATACTAGCCCTGGAGGAGGGCAGACCATGTAACACATGCATCTAGCAAATGTTTCAAACTTTATTGTGGAATATGAATTTGCTCATTCTGTGTAGATAGGGAAATTAAGGCATTTAAGTCACTTGGATGAAAACATAATGTCCTATACAGTACCTTGGTTTGAGATGTGCAACATTATCCTGCAGTAGCGGAATTTTAGTGTTTGTTATTCGCTTGGCATCGGAGGCCTAATAATGTTGCTAAATTAGTCTTAGATTTTGCAATTTCACAAGCTTTGATCACCAGACCGTGCCCGAAGCCCGATGTATGGGCCTTATTTATAGTACCAGTGTTAAGCAAATCTACCGATTGTAGAGAATTCGAACAATTCGCTTATGGCAATTTTGTGATTTCAGAGATGTTTGCAAATGTATTAGTTCAAGATAAACATTTTTAAAAGTTTGTATTTGATTTTAACATTTATTTCTATATGTGAACAAAATATTGAATCTATAAAGTATATTTGTGATAATTAATTTGTTCATTCATATTTTAATGCTCTTGTCTAAACATGACACAAAAGATACATTACTGTATGGGGGATCAATAGCCAAATATTTCTATTAGATACCGTTGCACTGTACAAGACTATTAAAGATCGACTGCCTTGATAAATATCGAAACACATTTTTCAATTGCTACGGTACATGGATCTGTATTTGAACACAGGTTAAAATCTTAATGCAAAAAATTCTTAAACCTTGCAGCATCGGGTGTTATTTGCTAAGGACAAAACAGTATTAACTTTAACACCTTTCTCACCACAATGAGATACTTCATTAGATGAATACTTTTACAATGTACAGGTATAGGTTATGAATTTTCAGCAACATTGAATTATGTCACAGACTTAACAGTCTTTGAACTATTCCATACTTTTATCATGATTCATGATGTCAGAATGTTTCTTTGATCTCATAAACATAAAACTCTGTATTTACCAATCTTTTAGTAGGTCCATATACAATACCTTAGCATATCTTGCTTTTGCTACTCATTTCTGAGTCTCTGAAGTATCATACAACCTAGTTTACAGTATGTAAGAAATTACAACAGTACCTTACTGCTCATGGCAGTCCTCCAGTCCATATAGATAGTAGAAAGTCCATTGTAGTGTGGTCTGTGGTGCTATAATCTCAACTTTCATTGTCGAATGCTTAACAAAGACCTCTGTTATGACGTTGCACTCTCGCTGCATAGTACATACTGTATACGCCAAAACAAACTCCGCTAAAGAATTGGTTATTCTTGCTACGCATGTTGTTTTCATAAAGAAAATAAAGCACCAAAGTTTTCATTTCTAATTTGTGAGTTGTTTTTTGCTGGATATGTTCTGTGCAGCGAGGCCTTGTGTTACAAACTAATCTTGGTTCAGTTTATGGAATAGTTCATTCTTTCACATAGAGAAGAAAGACACCTTGATTGCCTGTAGAACGCTCAGTATTTGTGAGCAGAGTATTAGCATACTGTAGGTATACAGGGAACTACACAAAAGCTTGGAAATCAAACAAGGATTAGTCAGTCATTTCTTGAAGATAAAAAAAAAAAAGAAATGTACTTTTGCTATAACTAAAAAAAGAAGAAGAATTTTCTGACGTCCTTTGTCTATTTACACAATCCAAAATCAGAGGAGAATGAAACACAATCCCACCCTATAATTTAAAGATGGAGAAAAATATAGCATTCTTCATTTTTTTGTTTTTCTTTATGAAATTGGACAAAAATGAAAACATATGACTACCTGTAATTCAGAAAGTTAACTCTTTCTCCAAATTCAAGTGTCATGTCTCATTACTGCCTTCATTTACATGATTCTATGTGACAAATGTTAAAATATATTTATAATAATTAAAGAGATTCTGTCTGTCTGGGCCATAGCTCCAAGATCATGAAACCTAGACACCTGAAACATTGCATGCATACTAAGGGGACCCTATAGGTGTGCACCTGGGTGTTCTCTTTTTATTTGTATATAAACACATTAATTCTATGAGTGATTCAAATGTATCTGACCAGCAAGTTGTACCTGGTAGGCTATGTACTGTATCGGGAATGTGACATCATAATACACAAAGCCCGATGGCAGATAAGGAGAGTCAGATAGCTATAAAGTTTACACAGAAAGCAGATGAAGAAAGAATAGAGGGGAGGTGGGGTGGGGAAGGGGAGAGACAATATATTATTAGTCATTTTGATTACTGCAACCCGTGCAAATCTGGGCTTTGATCATCTACTCTATAATAATAGCCTGTGTGTCTGTTTGTCCTGGCCATAGCTCCAAGACCGTGAAACCTAGAGACCTGAAACTGTGCATGCATACCAAGGAGACCAAGGGTGTGCACCTGCATTTTATTTTTCATTTAAATATATGCTATTAAATAAGAATTCTATTAATTCTAGGAGTTAAACACATTTCTATATATAAAATCAAGTGGTAGGCTATGTATCTGGCACGTGACATTGTAATGCACATAGTCTGGTGGCAGATAAGCTCAGAGTTTAAAAGTTTTGACAGAATGCAGATGAAGAGAGAAAGAGGGGAAGTCAGTGGACATGAGGAGGAAGCAAGAATGGCGGAGAAGAGAGAGGCAGAAAGAATTGGGAACATCATAAGGTATTAAAGGAAAGATACGGTGGAGAGAAGTTGGGTGAGAAGAGTGAGGGGTAGAGGGCGAAAGAGGGGAAAGAAGGTCGGGAAAGAATAGCAGCTTTATCTATCTTCTATCTATCTTCTAAGAGAAGGGGGAGGGGCAAGGGGGAACGATAAGCGGGAGGGGGGTGCAAAAAGAAAAGGGGGAGGGGGAAAGAGAAGAGGGAGTGGCAAGAGGAAAAGATAAGGGTGGTAATGGGGAGAGATAAGGGGGAGGGGTTGTGTAAAAAGAAGGGGCAGAGGGTAAAGGGGAAGAGGAGGAGGAGGGTGAGGGAGGAAAGAGAAAGGGGGTGGAGGAAAGAGAAGGGAGAGGGGGAAAGAGAAGGGAGAGGGAAAGAGAAAGGGGGAAGGGGAAAGAGAAGGACGAGGACAGAGGGAAGGGGGAAAGAGAAGAGGGAGGGGGAAAGGGAGAGGGAGGGGGAAAGAGAAAGGGAGGGGGAAAGAGAAAGGGAGGGGGAAAGAGTATTTGAACCCGGGTTAAAATCTTAATACACTCTTAAAAAATGCAGCAACGGATGTTATTTGCTAAGGATAAAACAGTACTAACTTTAACATGTTTCTCACCACAATGAGATACTTCATTAGATGAACATGAACTTTTAAGTTGTATAAGTTATGAATTTTCAGAAACATTGAATTATGTCAAAGACTTAAAAGACTTTGAACTATTCCATACCTCTATCATGATTCATCATATCAGAATGTTTCTTTGATGTCACAGAGGTAAAACTCTGTATTTACCAATCTTTTAGTAGGTCCATATACCTTAGCATATCTTGCTTTTGCTACTCATTTCTGAGTTTCTGAAGTGTCATACAACCTAGCTTACAGTATGTAACAAATTACAACAGTACCTTACCGCTCATGGCAGTCCTCCAGTCCATATAGACAGTAGAAAGTCCACTGTAGTGTGATCTGTGGTGCTATAGTCTCAACTTTCATTATCGAATGCTTAACAAAGACCTCTGTTATGACGTTGCACTCTCACTGCATAGTACATACTGTATACGCCAAAACAAACTCCGCTAAAAAATTGGTTATTCTTGCTTCACATGCTGTTTTAATAAAGAAAATAAAGCACTGAAGTTATCATTTCTAATTTGTGGAGTTGTTTTTTGCTGGATATGTTCTGTGCAGCGAGGTCTTGTGTTACAAACTAATCTTGGTTCAGTTTATGGAATAGTTCATTCTTTCACATAGAGAAGAAAGACACCTTGATTGCCTGTAGAACGCTCAGTATTTGTGAGCAGAGTAATAATATAGGTATACTAGGAACTACACAAAAGCTTGGAAATCAAACAAGGATTAGGTCAGTCATTTCTTGAAGATAAAAAAAAAAGAAAAAAAATGTACTTTTGCTATAACTAAAAAAGAAGAATCATTTCCTGACGTCTTTTGTCTATTTACACAATCCAAAATCAGAGGAGAATGAAACTCAATCCCACACTATAATTTAAAGATGGAGAAAAATATAGCATTCTTCATTTTATTTATTTTTTAGAAATAGGAAAAAAATGAAAAAAGACAGTATGACTACGGCGGAAAAAATAGAGATAGACAGCACTCCAAAAAGCAATTAATCAGAGACTATGCAGGGTGCTCAAGGGAACAAGGAGGACCCTTATTCCTCCAAACAATATCAGGAGAAAAAGGGGGGAGTTACAGTCCTTTTGTAATGCCAGCAGCCGGAGGTGCAGAGAGGAAAACCACGGCTTATCCGAGAGCAGTATACTTTACATTATCTCCCCCTGGGCTGTCTGTGAACTTTGTGCTACATTGCTATGGACTTATTCCTTAATTTTTTTGGCATTATAGCTCTCTTAGTAGGAGCTTGTTTGCACTGTATTTAGTATTGGGATTTATATGTGTACACAGGGTATAGGGAAGTACCATAGGTCTAGTTAACCTTTGGGAATGGGCCTACGAAAAGGGTCATTACCCCAAAACATTGCCCCCCTATTTTCCCTGTTTTACCTTCTCCCAACACCCCTCTCCCCCCCCAAGTCCCTTTTTGGTTGTTCCTTTTTTCCTCTACCTGTCCCTGTGTATTTCCCCTTCACCATTCACTGAGAGCTCCTGAAGTAATATGTGCTGCCCTAGTGTATAGCATTTTCCAAGTTCTGTACTTCGTGCTTATTTTGTTCTAACCATACCAAAAAATTATTCTTTTTTGGCATATCCGCACTTACGTTTTCTTTCCACACGTCAGTGAGTGCCGAGAACCTCCCCACTTTTTTTCCTGATACTGTATGACTAATTCAGAGATTTAACTATTTCTCCAAATTCAATTATAATATATCTATAATAATAAAATATTCTGTCTGTCTGGGCCATAGCTCCAATATCATGAAACCTAGACACAGGAAACATTGCATGCTTACAAAGGGGACCTTATGGGTGTGCACCGGTGTGTTATCTTTTTATTTGCATTTTAACGCATTTATTCTATGAGTGATTCAAATGTATCTGACAAGCAAGTCAGCCAGTGGGTGTTGTACCTGGTAGGCCATGTATCGTGCACGTGTCTTCATAATGCGCAAAGCCTGATGGCAGATAAGGAGAGTCAGATAGCTATAAAGTTTACACAGAAAGCAGATGAAAAATTAAAAGAGAGGAAGTAGGGAGGATGAGAGAATACATTATTAGTCATTTTCATTACTGCAACCCGTGCGATTCTGGTCTTTGACCCTCTAGGCTATAATAATAAAATAGTCTGTGTGTCTGCCCTTCTGTCCTGGCCATAGCTTCAACACCATGAAACTGTGTATGCATACTAAGGCGACCCAGGGTGTGCACCTAGGTTTAATTTTTTATTTAAATATATTCTATTAAAAAATAATTCTATTAATTCTAGGAGTTGTACACGTTTTCTATATTTAAAAGCTAGTGGGTGTTTAACCTGGTAGGCTATGTATCTGGCACGTGACATTGTAATGCACATAGCCTGGTGGCAGATAGGGAGATTCAGAGTTAAAAATTTTAGACAGAAATTAGAAGAAAGAGAGGATGTCAGTTGATATGTGAGAAGGAAGCAAGAATAGCAGAGAAGAGAGGCAGAAAGACTTGGGGACATCATAAAGTATTAAAGGAAAGATGCTGTGGAGAGAAGTTGGGGGAGAAGAGAAAGGGGTAGAGGGAGACGAGGGGGAGAGAAGATAGAGAAAGAATAGCAGCTTAATGTATCATCTATCTTCTATTTAAACACAGCGGAAAGGGGGAAGAGAGGAAAGGACAGTGAAGGGGGAGGGGGAGAGAGAAGGTGGAGGGGGAGGATAGAGGGATGGGGAAAGAGAATGGAGGGGTAGAGGGAAATAAAAGGAAAAGGGGCAAAGAGAAAGGGGAAGAAGAAAGAGGGAAAGAGAAGGAGTGGGGGAAGGAGAAAGGCGAGGGGAAAGGAGAAGGGGGAGGGTAAAATATAAGGAAGAGTGGGAAAGAGGAGGGGGAAGGCTGAAAGAGAAGGGGGAGGGTAAAATATAAGCAGGAGGGGGATAGAGAAGGGGGAGGAAGATAAAGAATGGGAGGTTGAGGGAGAGGGAAAGAGAAGGGGGAGGGGAGCAAAAATAAGAAGGGCGAGGAAGAGAAGGGGAAGTGAGAGAGAAGGGGAAGGGGGAGAGATAGAGAAGCGGAAGTGGGGAGAGATAGAGAGGGGGTGGGGAGAGATAAAGAAGGGGGTGGGGAGAGATAAGTGGGGAGAGAAAGAAGAAAGAGAGAGAGGAGGGGGAGAAAGAGGGATAGAGGGGTATTTGGCTGCAGCCAGGAACCAGCTCAACAGCACAGGGCAGTAAGTCTTGCAGCCTGGCAGGATTAACCCTGCAGGGTTCCATGCTTCTGAATTTGAACCCGCAGCGTTAATCCTCTAGGTTCACCCTGCTCAGAGAAAAAGCCAATACTCACCTTTCAGAAGAGCTGTGCCGCCATGTCCGGTCCCTGTCTGCAGCCGCCTCTGCTGTCTAGATCCATGTCTCCCTCTCGCTGAAGATACTGTAAGAGACCAGGCTGTATTTATCTCCCCTGGATGATATATACCCTTATACAGCATGGAACTCTACATCCAAAGACATTAAAAGCATAAGACAATGAACAAAAGTAAGGTGGGAGAATGAAATGTGTTGAAGCAACACAGAGAAGAGAGGCTAGTAACTGAAGTAGCTGGAAGATCATTGGGAGACCTTCAGCCAGCAGGGGCTTGACATAGATAGATCTATCTCATCATCAGCCTATCTATCTATCGATCGATCGATCAATAGATAGACATACACACACAGTGGTGAGACATTTGTGAAACACTTAGGATTTTCACATATTTCAAACCTAAAATGTTATTGGATTGTAATCTATGTTTTAATGATAGATAAAGATAACCTGATCCTCCCATGAAATAGAAAAAATGGGTTTAGACTGTACCCCCAAGCCGATGCTCTAGACATATAATAAATGCAATATCTATAGATAATTCCTTTATATGTCCATATGAAAAAGTGTGACGAGAGTTAAAGGCAATGATAATGAAAGTTTGTGCTGCCCATACTTGATACTAGAAAAGCAGGTAGAAAACGGAAGAATGGAGTGAGGGAAACCCTGCAGTGCGAGCCCAAAACGAGAGCCCGCATTAGCAGGATAACTCCACCGCCAAGCTACTGACCGTAATCACACTTATCCTGCTGTCTTACGGACACTGGTATGAAGGAAAGAACTCACGTTCAGAATGACCTCCGATTGAATCACTGTTGAAGCAGCCTTAGAAGAAACTCTCGTCAGCTGCGTCCTCCAGTCAAACAGACGATGGGAGATGAAGTAAATAGAAAAAAAGTGGAGCAATGCGAGCAACAGTAGTGAGGAAGCTGGACATGACAATCGGTAAAAAAATAATTTTATTAAAGACATGACCAGGCCCTGCAGGATTTGCTCCCAACACTGCCCACTCTTGACTGGGACTTACAGTGATGGAGTGTCCCGAGAATTAGTAGCCATGGGGTATTTGGCTACATATATGAAGTATATAGAGTTAAACTAATGCATCAAACAGAAAGAACATTTAAATTCTGTATTAATAAAGGTGCTGCAACATAAAAAGCCATTAGAATCCTAAATGAGGAAATGTTTTAATTCCCACTCTACATTGATGCCAGAGGGGGTCAGTGTGTCCAGGGTGTAGATCCAATACATGTTCCTTCTATTAAATTGGTTGAGTCTATCACATCCACGTATATGATGAGGAACATGCTCCACTCCCTGCAAGGAGAATTTGGCAATGCCCCCCATTGATCAAGTGGAGAAGTGTCGTGAAACAGGATGTTTGTCGTGTTGTTTTTTAATGAGCCTGATGTGTTTATTAATACAGGACCTTAAAGGTCTAATAGTACGCCCCACATAGCTCTTTGGACACCCACACGTTAGTCTATAAATCCCATAACTAGTGTGACAGTTGATAAATCCTTTAACTGTATAATGAAAATCATCTTAGTAGGGACAGCATATTGGCAAGTTAAGAATCTCCCACATTTGAAAAAGCCACTCGGTATATCCTGTATATGTCTAAATTGATTAGAATTAAATATACTTGGAGATAAGTGGGAACCCAAAGTTTTTGCTTTCTTGAAAACAAAATGTGGGCCTTCTTGAATGATGGCTCCTAAGAGATAAAATATCCCAATGTTTACGAACAATGGCACATATATCTTGTGCCTGCCTATCGTAGGTAGAAATGAACATTGGACACTGATTTTTATCATTAGAGATTTTTTTTGTCTATTCTCTTGTTTATGTTTAACCAAATCTTCTCTTTTAAGAGAATCAGCATAGTTAAACGCTGCTTCAATAACTGTTGGGTCATAGCCTCTTGTTATAAATCTCTGTGTCAAATCTTTTGATTGAATAAGAAACGAATCCTGATTGGAACACAATCTCTTCAGATGGAAAAAGTGACCTTTAGGTATACCCTTGATCAAGGATTTGGGTGGCAACTCTGTGCTCTCAGGAAATAATTCCTTGCATGTTTTTTCCTAAAGATATCCATCTGAATGTAACCTTCAACATCTATAAAGAGAGTGACATCTAAGTAATCAATATGGTGAATATGATGCTGAAAAGTGAATATTAAATTAAACAGCTGCGTCAGCCTTTATTCTAAAGCCTCACACTCCGTACCGCTCTGAATACCGGGTCACGACGCGCTATGTTTTCCAACCATATAGCAATTGACTCGGGTTTCTATCGTTTTTCTATCGGGCGCAGAAAATTGCATTTTAGCGTTGTCTGCAATACCGTCTATAAACTCAAGTCAGGTCTTTTGCACACGTACTGCTGTGTACTCATTGCAGGACAGGAGAAATACAGTAATGTAAAAAAGACACAGCGCATTGAGTTTTTATTATGAAACGCCTAAATTGATACAGTAACTTCTTCAGTACCAAGGTCAATTCACAATGGACCACTGTGTTTTTTTTAAACACCTGCAAGTCAACACATTACTGTAGCACATGTAGTGTACACATTAGAATTAATTACAATTCATGAATATCTGCCACCTCGCGGATATGCAAAGAATTGCCCCCAATTAAATCCGAACCTTTATAATTAAACAGATCAACCGCGAATCAACCGCGGGTATCGGGCGACGCGAATGCGGCATGAACACGGGGATTCCCAATTTATTGAACGTGGAATTCAGGAGATGCAACCACAGGGCCCTGAGACGTTTTAGAATAAAGGCTGGCGCAGCAGTAATTATTCATATTCAGAGTGACAATAAATGTGAGCAGTGAGGTGTCGTCACCCTCCAAAATAAGGATCAGAACATCTATATATCGCTTATAATAGATGATAAGATCCCTAAAATAATTAGTGCCATTATAGATATGTGTGTGCTCCCAAAATCCCATAAATAAATTTGCATAAGATGGGGCAAATTAGGTCCCTATAGCAGTACCACGTGATTGTAAGTAATAAGTGGTGTCAAACAGAAAGTAATTATGCGTTAATAAAAACATAATCGATTCCGTAAGGAAGGTGCATTGTGAAGTGGAAAGATTAGATGAATTAATAAAGTGTTGCACTGCTTGTAAACCCTGAGAGTGCTCTATAATGGAATACAGGGAGGTAACATCAAGAGTGACCCACCTGTAATTGGTGGACAAAGTGATCTGTTGTATAGAAAGAATGCATATCCTTCCATGAACACCATTCTTGTTCAGTCTTTTTCTGATAGTTGAGTCAGGCGAGAGTTGCCTGCAGATCCTTGGATGTTACTCTAGGGATCTATGCGACTTCCTGGATGATTTGCTGGTTTGTTCTTGGAGAGATTTTGATAGGATGACCACTCCTGAGCAGAGTGACTGTGGTCATAAACTTTCTCCATTTGTCTGATAGTGGATTGGTGGAGCCCCAAATCCATAGAATGATTTTATAACCCTTTCTAGACTGTTGAACAAGAATAACTGCTTTTCTGAGGTCGTCAGAGATTTATTTTGATCGTGGCATGCTGTGTTTCCCCATACCTACTGTATATGGTTAAGACCAAACTCACAAAGTTTCTGATTTTTATATAGGATGGGGTCTACCAAACTCACACCTGAAGATCTGCATAATTATTGAAAAACCTGATTCTAATTATCCCATTTAATTTAGCTAATAAAACCAGGGCTCCTCTTTCTTTTTCACATACCCTAACTCTTAACTACTCATTGTTTTGTCTAATTCATACATAATTTAGTTTCAAAAGACATGGAATTAGTTAATATACACCCTATTGGATATTTAAGAAAAGACTAATTTTGATTCAAGAAGGTTATCATGGAAAACCTACGCAATTTCCGTAATTATCATTGTGGTTCACAAACGTTTTCCTGTCTGGGTCAACTAGAACAAAGTCTTTTAGGGTGAGTAAATCGATGAGGTGTTATGCAATTTTCCTTTTAGCAGGCTTCTGTCTGTTTTATTCCGTCCCAAACACTAGGACTGCAACACGTTGAAAACAAGTGTAACAGTGTTTCCCCACTCTCTGGGAGATCCCCCTGTTACCAGGTGAATGGTTGTCATGGGAGACCAAGCTTTTAGCACCTTAAATACCAGGATCATTTCATTGAGCAAAACGAGTGATGAAATAAATTGTAATTTATTCACTTAAATAGGCTGTCACACAATATTACACAAAATACAGAAGAAAGACACACTTACTTTGGAAACTGGGATACAAAACTAATCTTTCCTATTTGCAAAACACACAGCCACATAATCCAGGCAACTTTTCCTTCAAGTAGCCGTTTCTTGCTGGAGTCTTTATAACTGGACACTTAGCCTCTGAGAAATTTAGACGACTTACTCAGAGCTTGGAATTCTGGGAACTTTAAACTCTTAGATGCAACTTCTTACAAGATGGAACTTCTTACAAGATGGAACTTAGATGGAACACAAAAGAAAGAACTACACCAGAGAGAGTTCTGGGATGGGGCTAGCTGTCTTATACCCTCTAGGAGAGGCAGCCCGACAGCTTGCCCTCCAACCAGTGGTGTGGGAATTTCATCCCTAGCCACTCACACACTTTGCCAGGTTGGCAACACCTGGCCCTCTGGCTTCAGAACAGTGAACGAGCATGTGCACAAACCACCATCTTTGCTCATTCACTATTCAAACCCCCCACTGGCTCCATGCCACTAAGTCTGGGCTAAGCTACAGGGACCCTTTGAATTGAGGATATTGGTGCTTCATTTAGCCTTTTCTTCTAACAAAAGGGATAACACCTCTAGGACAAATGTCCCTTTGATCTAGTAGCCATAAGCCCCCTCTGAGTCTTTGCAGGACAACAGATCCTGTAATCCTGTCTGATTTAATGCATAAAGTTTAAACTTATTTTAAAACACTGCTGCCTAAAAATATACTCATACATTCTGCTGCTAAAATGTGTTACAGTATTTTGATGTATGAAATAGAGTGTAACCTAAATGGTTCCCCTTACACTAGTCTTCATTTCTTACACACAGCAACTGGCTCTTTAAATATTTTAACATCACTTTTAAAGCTCTCACAGCCGTATCTTAATAAAACACTCTCAGTCTTATACCTGACTGGGGCAACCCCCTGAACCCCTATACTGGATCCAGGGTACCTGGGCATTGCTTGGGCAGTGTCCCTTTATCCTAGGTAGTCCTGTGCCTCATTTTACCTTTTCCTGGTTTATGCTGAAGCTGGACGTTCTAGTGGTGAGTCGCAAGAACGTTTTCAGGATTGGGTCCGACCAGAGCACTGGCTTCTATGTATCCGAGAATCTCACTTGATTTCCATATACATTTCTGGGGTAACTAATATCTTGAGAACCCCGATACATAGCCACAATCTGTAAATACTTTTTCTGGCAAACCCACTCTGAAACTTTCCTCCTGAAAATCTCCTGGTCCCAGCCCCCCTGGAAAAGGTAAAACACAAACAATGGCAATTGACGCATATTTTGCACACAGTCACAGTAATGCATACACAATGCCCGGGCCCAAGAGCTGACTCTCTAGGAGCCCAAAACACGGATCGGGGGTAATCAAGTGGGCTTAAACGTTATTATTGAGCCTGGTTACCCCCTCACCGTTACAATGGTGCGTGCTACCTGTTGGCTCACAGAATGCTGATTTGTCCGCCGATGGTTGTGGGGACTGCAGGACAGGCTTCTGGGGTATATACCGACATTTACTCCATGGTACTCAGTGCCTCCATCTGCCATAAGATCCAGATGTATGGAGGTGATCTCCTTCGGTAGAAATGGTTACCTCTTCCCCCCAGTAAGATCACACACCAGGCAGGAGGTATATTCAACTGGAACAGATTTATTCCCGTACACTCACAGAACACGGCAGTTCTCTGCCCAATACAGTCTCTGTTCTGGTCTCCAGACTTAGGATGGTCCCTGGGCCCTCACTATGGGTTAAGGGCCCCCACAGCAGTCCCTGCTCTTCCCCAGCTCTCTAGCAGGACCAGGGGAAAATGTAATCACTCACTCCTCCCCTTAGGGAAGAGGACCAGGGCCTGCCAGGGCACAGCAGCCTGTGTGATACCTTGTCTCTCTCAACGGTTGAGACACTATTGAAATTGGGGCTGCACCTTCCTTACGTACAGTAGGGGGAAGGTACTAGGTCTGAACCCAGGATTGGGCAGAACACAGACCTAGTCACACCTCCTCCCCTGTCACTCAAGGGACTGCCTGTGTGGGGAAAACCCATGATTAGTACTGGCACTGCCTGCCTTGCCAGGACTCGCAAGCCAGTAAGGGCAGAATGGTAGCCAGAAACCAGCCATGGCTACACAAGTACAAAACGAAACCCTGCTCATCTGAGCAATAACTAAACAAAGGATTTCACTGACTAGCGTTGGGTGACTTGTCCGCTTCCAACAAACAACGTAAGATACTTTACAAGTGAACATAGGACATAAATGATTGACCCTTTTATGGGGGAAAGCTCTCCCCTTTCTGCTTGGCGGCAGCAGTCCTGCCTCCAGGCTCATGGAGATAGATTGAGGAAGCTGGAAACCAGCTTTAAATACCTGCATTCAAATGAGCAGGACAGGTGACAGAAATCAGGCAGCAGGCAATATATATACACACACACACACTCCCCCCCCCCCCCCACACACATATATATATACACACACACAATACTTTCTTGATCCATACTGTAAACTGCTGCCTGTACTTCAAACACAATCTCATAAATACTATAAAATCTCTAGCATGTTTACATGACAAACAGTCTTCACAGAACCACATTTTCAGGGCCAGCCGCTGCAGTCAGCAAAAAAAATGTCATTTTGTTTTTCACACTCTAAACAGCCAAAGCATGTGATGAAGGGATTCATATTTAAACTATATCTTATAAATTGGAAAGATAAGTGGTCCTTTAGGGACATAGGGCTACCATTATATCAAACAAGCAACTGCACATTAACATGGGATTGACTATAATACATTTAGGATCACAGGGAAGGCTACCCTGGGCCCATAAGTGGATACTAATCATGTAGATATTAGTTGAAACTGCTCTGTGATTTTATTCTCCCAGCTGTTTGAAGAAGAAATGCATGACTGAACAGCCACTCACCGACTATGAACTATAAAAATATATCAACACAGCAGTACTGAGGAGAGACCTGCAGGGTCTGAGAGCTAGAGGTCAGATCAATGAATGGCTGCTGATACAGCAAGGTGTAATGACATTCTTGGGAATAATGGCCACCAATTCTGCAAACTCCTGGAGAATGTAATTTATGCGTTCTTAAGAGTACGCATAGAAATATGTACTTTATATGAACACTTTGGGGAGTCAGAAAGTTTCTCTTTGGCTTGAGCTAAAAAGGTGGGACTTATCACAACTTTTGATATGCAAAACATGACTGGTTCACCCCTATCCAGATGTACAATTTACAGTAGAGATCACACAGGGAGAACAGAACCCCAATGGAGAGCACTCAATCACGAAAATCACAGAACAAGGCAATGGAGATAGGGGTGTAGTAACATATGGTGAGGAGTGAATGAGTTAAAAATAGTTTAATGGGAGTATATACTCAAATAAAATAAATGGAACACTAGGGTATCAAATAATTTAGACTCAACGGTGAGCCAAAAAAGCGGCAAAATAAAAAGGCCGGATACAGCGCGTTACATGTGTGCTGCCTTCCTGAAAGTGTGACAGGATGCAGCTAAGTGAATATGTACACCCAGGTAACCTGTTGACAGATACAAGTGCTGAGAGTCCAGCCACTAGTAAAGGCTTAGTGTTTAGCCACTGCTAGTAAGGGTACTCTCATGCAAACTAGTAATGTAGAGCAAACCTACCCATGAGATGGTATGGCCATAGGGTCAAGCAATGTGACCAAGAGAAGCACAGTGAGTGTCAATGTAAATCTGGCTTCATGTGTAAGGGTCTGGCTAGTGGTTCAGTCTGTTCTGACTGGTCCAGAATCACAGTAATACCTCAGTCCCTAGTGTGTGTGTCGCGATAAGCACACTAAGTATAACACTAGGGCTGCAGCTCCCACTCACTTGGGGGGGCTGGTAAAGTCAGCTAACAGCTATGGTCAATGGTAGGCAGGTGTGCAGCTCGAACAGTAGTACACAAGTAGTGTCTACTTACAACAGTGTGGGTGAACAGGGTATCCGGACAAACTACAGCAGACTTTGAGCACCAAGCATTAGCAAGTAGGTGCATAGCTATTAAGCGTCATCACGGGGACTGCTGTAGTTTGTCCGGATACCCTGTTCACCCACACTGTTGTAAGTAGACACTACTTGTGTACTACTGTTCGAGCTGCACACCTGCCTACCATTGACCATAGCTTTTAGCTGACTTTACCAGCCCCCCTAAGTGAGTGGGAGCTGCAGCCCTAGTGTTATACTTAGTGTGCTTATCGCGACACACACACTAGGGACTAGGGACTGAGGTATTACTGTGATTCTGGACCAGTCAGAACAGACTGAACCACTAGCCAGACCCTTACACATGAAGCCAGAGTTACATTGACACTCACTGTGCTTCTCTTGGTCACATTGCTTGACCCTATGGCCATACCATCTCATGGGTAGGTTTGCTCTACATTACTAGTTGGCATGAGAGTACCCTTACTAGCAGTGGCTAAACACTAAGCCTTTACTAGTGGCTGGACTCTCAGCACTTGTATCTGTCAACAGGTTACCTGGGTGTACATATTCACTTACCTGCATCCTGTCACACTTTCAGGAAGGCAGCACACATGTAACGCGCTGTATCCAGCCTTTTTACTTCGCCGCTTTTTTGGCTCACCATTGAGTCTAAATTATTTGATACCCTAGTGTTCCATTTATTTTAGTTGAGTATATACTCCCATTAAACTATTTTTAACTCATTCACTCCTCACCATATGTTACTACACCCCTATCTCCATTGCCTTGTTCTGTGATTTTCGTGATTGAGTGCTCTCCATTGGGGTTCTGTTCTCTCTGTGTGATCTCTCGATTTATCACCCCAGATAGTAGCACCACTATCACTTCTCCTAGCTGTAGCGAGGGTTGTCCTTCCTCCTCCCCTACCCCTTTTCCCTTCTCCCGAGTTCGTAGTCCCACTTTACAGTAGGCAACATTCTGAATATATGCGTAGCAATTACTGAAGTTTTCTATCAATGTGTTAAATACATCCTTTAGTTTGTATATAATGTGTGTATACACCAGGGTAGCAAACTCCTATCCTCAAGGACTACCAACAGGTCAGGCTTTCAGGATATCTCTGCTTCAGTACAGCTGGATCAGCTCAATCGAAGACTGAGCCACTGATTAAGCCTCCTGTGCTGAAGCAGGGATATCCTGAGACCGGACCTGCTGGTAACCCTTGTGGAGTGCAGTTGGCTACCCCTGGTGTATACACACATTTATATTGAAATATTCATATTTCTTTGATTTTTAGCAGAATCACCCTTTAAGATGCAGCAAGAATCTACAGTAAATATCAATTAAATGATATATCATACTGTATTTCATGTGCATGCAAAAACCCAACATTTTCCCATAGAGGGGCCTTCACCAGGGTGCACAAGTATACCAAAACAGTCTTTTTATTTAAACAATGTTGATACAAAACATATACTGTATATTGCTACAGTATGTTTCTAACGCAGGCGTGCGCACACTTCCTGTGGGTTCCCCCCCCCCCCCTGTATGCTCTCCCTCTGTGTCGCGCCCCCCTTACCTCTAATGTGACGTCAAATGACGCTGCGGTGTCATGCCTCAAATGATGCCGCAGGGTCATGTGACATCATGTCATGTCACATGACCCTGCGGCGTCATTTGATGCCGCGTTGCCATGGAGACGTGTGGTCTGAAGCATAGACTGAAGCCGGGTATGTGAGCCGTGCCCCCTGCCCCCAAAAGTCTCACGCCCCCAGTTTGCGCACCCCTGTTCTAATGCATGTATTTCCAATTACTTCAATAACTCACTGAACAATAAAAACACACCCTTAATTAAACATTTAAATATTTAAATAGACATTTAAATTTAAATGTGAACCCCTTAGGATTTTCACATGTTTCAAACCTAAAATGTTATTAGATCTTAATCTGAGTCCTAATAATTGATAAAGATAACCTGATCAAACAAATGACACAAAAACATGACACTTTTTCAACATTTGGTTACCCACAAATGATTCAGCATTCAATATCCATGTATCAAAAAGTTGTTGAACCATTAGATTCAGTACCTGGTGGTGCCCCCTTGCGCAGCAATGACGTCAACTAAGCTTGTCCTGTAACTGCTGGTCAGTTTCTCGGATCGGTTTTGAGACATTTTGGCCCATTACTCCTTACAGAACTGCTTCAACTCAGTGACATTTGAGGGCTTCCTTCCATGGACAGATTGCTTCAGGTCTTCCCGCATTTCAATAGGGTTTAGGTCCAGACTGTGACTAGGCCATTCTAAAATGCAGAATTTCTTCTTCTGCAGCCATTCTTTTGTAGATCTGCTTGAATGTTTAGGATCATTGTCTTGCTGCATTACCTACGGATAAAAGGGAAGAGCAGTGAAATCAGCGCTAATGCAGTGAATATAAATAAGTGACACTATAAGTGGCAAACATACAATAAATAACTTTAAACTTAAAGTGGGGGCTGCCTAGGCAAAAAGGTGTACACAAACAATACAAACAGTAAAAAAGAGAAAAGCCGGCGCCTCCAAATGGAAAAAATAAAACTGACCAAATATAGTCCAAGGGTATATGGAATGGAGTCCCGAGGGGAATCTTCAGTGAAGTCTCATAGACAGACAAACAAACATAAAAAACAAAAACAAAAAAGACAAAAGAAAAAAAATCATAGTGCAACTAACAAAGCCAATATAAACAAACAAACACTGAAAAGATTGGCAAAGAGATAATCACAAATTTAATGCAATTAAATAAAATATATATAAAACAACAGACACATGAATGTAGGGCTAAAGACGCCAATAGGTTGAATCATCCGGTAGGAGTAAAATTAAAATCCTACTTACAGCAGAGCTGAAGGATATAAACCCATACAGCAACGGTCTTTGAGTCCAGACCAGAGCGTCTGCAGAGATGGAGCACAGCAGCACAGCTTCCAGGAATCCACACTTGAAGGGCAACCACTATTGCCACTCACGCAGACCATCCAGGTGGGTGAGAGGTGCCTCAAGGAGGGACCAGGGCTACACGCTGATAGGGGAGTCGCTGACACCAGAAGCACAAGCCCGCAGGTCGCGCGGTGTGTCGGTGACGTCACACCACAGCACGAGGGAAGGGGAGGCGCCCGAGAAAGCAGTGAGGCTCTGAGAGCTGAAGCAAAGTCAGGAGACGTCAGTCACTGATGTCACGAAATGCGTAGGGTGGTTCTTTACTCTGGCTTGGACTTGTATCATCCCCCCCCATCTGTGCACTGCTGTCTCCTGACTTTGCTTCATCTCTCAGAGCCTCACTGCTTTCTTGGGCGCCTCCCCTGCCCTCGCGCTGTGGTGTGACGTCACCGACATACCGTGTGACCTGCGGGCTTGTGCTTCTGGTGTCAGCGACTCCCCTATCAGCATGTAGCCCTGGACCCTCCTTGAGGTACCTCTCACCCACCTGGATGGTCTGCGTGAGTGGCAATAGTGGTCGCCCTTGAAGTGTGGATTCCTGGAAGCTGTGCTGCTGTGCTCCATCTCTGCAGAAGCTCTGGTCTGGACTCAAAGACCGTTGCTGTATGGGTTTATATCCTTCAGCTCTGCTGTAAGTAGGATTTTAATTTTACTCCTACCGGATGATTCAACCTATTGGTATCTTTAGCCCTACATTCATGTGTCTGTTGTTTTATATATATTTTATTTAATTGCATTAAATTTGTGATTATCTCTTTGCCAATCTTTTCAGTGTTTGTTTGTTTATATTGGTTTTGTTAGTTGCACTATGATTTTTTTCTTTTGTCTTTTTTGTTTTTGTTTTTTATGTTTGTTTGTCTGTCTATGAGACTTGACTGAAGATTCCCCTCGGGACTCCATTCCATAAACCCTTGGACTATATTTGGTCAGTTTTATTTTTTCCATTTGGAGGCGCCAGTTTTTCTCTTTTTTACTTGCTGCATTACCTACTTTTGCTTCAGCTTCAGCTCGCAGACAGATGGCCTGACATTCTTCTCTAGAATCTTCTTTTTACAATGCAGAACTCATGGTTGTTTTAATAATGGCACCCCGTCCAGGTCCTGAGGCAGCAAAGCAGCCTCAAATTATAACACTCCCACCACCATGCTTGATGGCTGGGATGAGGTTCTTCTGATCGAACGCAGTGTTTAGTTTTCACCAAACATAACGTTTCTCATTGAGGCCAAAAAGTTCTCCCTTTGACTTGTCTGTCCAGAGAACATTGCTCCAGAAGTCGTGTGGATCATCTGTATGGTCTTTGGTGAACTTCAGATGGGCAAAAATGTTCTGTTTAGAAAGCAGTGTTTTCCTCCTGGCTATCCTTCCATGAACATCATTCTTGTTCAGTCTTTTTCTGATAGTTGAGTCATGAACACTCACATTAGCCAAGGCGAGAGTGGGCTGCAGATCCTTGGATGTTACTCTGAGTTTCTTTCTGACTTCCTGGATGATTTGCCGGTTTGTTGTTGGAGTGATTTTGGTAGGATGACCGCTCCTGGGTAGAGTGACTGGGGTCTTGAACCTTCTACATTTGGAGACTATCTGTTTGACAGTGGGTTGGTGGTGCCTCAAATCCTTATAAATGCTTTTGTGACCCTTTCAGACTGATGAGCATCAATAATTGCTTTTCTGAGGTCCTCAGAGATTTCTTTTGATTGTGGCATGTCGTGTTTCTACACACCTGTATAGTGAAGACCAGACTCGCAAAGTTTCTGATCTTTATATAAAGTGGGGCCTTCCAAACTCACTCCTGAAGATCTACCTAATTATTTAAACACCTGATTCTAATTATCCGCTTTAGTTTAGCTGATAAAACCAGGGTCTCACTTACTTTGCACATACCCTGACTCTTAATTGCTCACTGTTTGTCTAATACACACATACGTTTGTTTCAAAAGACATAGAATTGGATAATATAAACCCTATTGGATATTTAAGAAAATACTGGCTTTGATTCAAGAAGGTTATCATGGGAAAACGATGGAATTTCCGTGATTATCATTGCAGTTTTTTCTTGCCACGGTAACTGGTCTATATTGTCAGAGAAGCCTTTGATGTATTACAAAGAATTTCACTGCAGATCCTGTATCACACCATATATCAAGCCATTTATTAAAGAAAATTCAATGGCTGAAGATTTTTTGTAGTGATCTTTGGCCTATTTCATTCTGAAGGAGCCCACAGCACTTTGTTATAGTGCTTTGTACATCCTTTTAATATAAGTAGATACTACTATTTTATCAAACCTTTTCCTAATGAATTGTACCTATCCTTTCACTAATCTATATTCTTGTGCTTGTTGCAATCACCCTCTTATACTGTAGATATGACTGAAAATCACTTCGAATGAAGTAAACTTGAGAACAAGTAGACTAATGTGTGTGAAATATAGACTGGAGCTTCCAACACACTATGGAACAGCACAAAATACTGCGGCTTGTCAGCTTTCTAATAGAGTCTAACAGTGCATAGAGAGCAGAGTTTAAAAGTGACAAGATGTAGAAGTCAGTCTGTCTTCATTGTGGATTTGAAATCCTCCAGATAAAGTGCTCATGGCATACAAATTACAGATAAAATATTCTACAAATAACGGATAAGTATTTTTCCTGCAATAAAATGTTGTGTGCTACTGCACCGACACACTTTATTCGAGCAAATACCCAGTATGTACCTGGCAGATACCTGGAATGCGCCGCTCCTCACCTCTGACAAGCCCCGTTGCGTTTGCCTTCCCAGCCTGTGTTCATGCCTGGCTGACGGGCGGCTGATCTGTTAAATGATAATGATTAGGATTTAATAGGCTGCAATGCTTCGCGTGTCTACCAGATGGCATAAATTCATGAATTGTAATGCAGTATATATATATATACTGTGCAGTATTGCAGCCAGCGGGAATAAAATGCTTCAATCCCTGCCTGGAAAATACCTCAATGCACTCGGGCAGAAAACAGTCACAAACCTCAATACACCCGGGTATACCCGAATTCGTGGGACTAGCCGAGCTCGAATAAAGTGTGTCGCCAGTGTACATATGTACAAATTCCCGAGTAATACATGTAACCCTTCTATGGCACCCCACCCAACATGGGATTGGGGGGTACACTCCTTCTGGTCACTCTGAGTGGTCTGAGTGCTGTGACCTGCTGGTAAACAGGAGGGCCGCGGTGTTGTGGGGAGAGCCCAGGGCAGGGATAGGAAGTGTGGTATGGGACAGGTTACCTTGTTCTCTCAGGGTGCACAGCGCCTCCAGCCAGCAGGGATCCCCTGAGGTCTCCAGAGTTGAGACCCCCACTGACACTCCATTCTCCAGACACAGGAACAGGGACACACACAGCAGCTTCTTTTCTGTGGATCTTTATTCAGCATAGATGTGCAGACAGCATACAGCAGACAGCATAGTGTAATCTCTGCCTCTCTGCTCAAGGCATCTTAAATCCCCCCCCCCCCCTCCTTGCCCAGGTGGGCAAGAGGGGAAGACTTCTTCTTGGCTTCTTATCTCTCTCAGCTCTCTCTCTAGACTAACTGATCACTAACTAAATTTGGGAATATGTCTCAATTTGAATATCCTCAGGGAGTGTCTCTAGCTTTGAATCATTACAACTCAAAGCTGGATACCGATTGGCTCACACACACATCAGGGGGTGTTCCAACCCATATCCACCCTTTGGATTAACACATTCAAATGTTGCTTAGGCCTGCCCCTGAATATTGCTACATACTCAGAGCTGAAATGCAAAACAGACCAACTGAAGGAATTAACCTTTCCATTGCCTGTTCTAACAGGACTGACAGAGGAAAGGCCCAGAAGAATACATAGCTGCCAAAGGCCAGGCTATATACAGTATTGCTACCATGTAAAGTGAATGATGCTGCTAACTTATACGGTTTTTATTCACGACTGGCCAAATGCAGCAACTGTGTAGAAACTTACATTCTACAGTTATTGGTTTGCAAAGTAAAGTTTGCAGGATGACATGGGGTCTCCAGCGCTGAGGCAGACCCTACAGTATAGATACACTTTCTAACACTACAAGCCAAGATGGCTTCAAAAGTTATCTCACTGTATATAGGCAGCCCTAAAATGACCATGGACTTAAAACTTGTTCATCACAGTTAGATATTCTTAACCAGGAGGCAGAGAGAAGGTATTCAGGTGCATTTCATTAAGAAAGAAGTCCTTCGTTGTCCAGAAGCAGTCTCTCAATGCAAGCAGGAAGCAAAGAACAGCAACTCTACGTCTATAGGATTCATTTCTAGGTCTTACAATTATTATTGTAACATAGCACTCTGGAGATTAATAGAGCAGCTCTGCTGTTGTAATTTCCCGTAGTGAGACAATGTTTTTACTGATCTCACTGGAACTCTCTGGAATTCCCTTCTTGTACAGTATACTGTAAGATATATAGGTGAACTAACTCACCTATGGCAGTAAATGATGTAACCAATGTTTTCTCCATTTGACTCTTATGCCTGTATTATACAAAGATATTAAATCAATTTAACTCTCACCTAAATTGTTAATGCCGCAGGTCCCTACAGAGAGAACCTGGTTTTATATCCTTTAAACTGAAAATAACAGACGTCTTCATTTTGTTCTTAGAAATACAGTATTTCTAGCTCTTTTATATTTTATTTTCTTACTATACAATATGTACTTAAGTAGCTTCTGTCAGTTTTCATAAAACAAAATTCCCAGAGATATTACATTAGATTAAAATGGGACATATAATTGTGCATAATGACTGCATTTTATACTGTGCAAGGAATACAACCGAATCCCATGAAATGCTATGACACCATTACAGCACATGGGACCATCACATCTGTCAATCAATGTGTTGTTGGCGTGTCTGCATTATCATTTTCGAGATTCAGAAAGATTCCTGGCAATACATCAGTCTCATGTTATTCTTCACGTAACGGACCATACGATGTGGTGCTGAGTTTTCTGGATCTTATCACCCAGAAGGGCATAGTATCCTTAAAATCCTAAATCTAGATACAGTTATGGGTTTTTTTCTCAAATGTTTATGTTGTATTTGTTTGGTGAGCTTTTAATTTCTACTGCTGTTAAATGCTCAGTGTTTTTCAATATCTCCTTTTTAAAAGCTGAACATACAGAAGTTAAAGTGATCTGTTCACATCTTTTAACTATATAACAGTTTCCACAGAGCCTGGAAAGTTATCCCACTGGAATATCCCAAACACATAAGTAGACTTGTTGCATATAGATTGAAGTTGTTTTTGGTTGTGCTGTTTCTGTAAAAGTCCATTCCAAGATATTCATGAATTTAAAACATTGTGGGTGTGCCGAGCACCCACATTTTAAGTTAAACTTCTTTGTTTTTTGTCATTGTTTTGACACAGAAATTGTATTTGTAATGGTGATATTTTTAATTAAAAATCAAAACACAATTTTAGTGCCAAAACGCGAAGAAGTTTGAGTTAGAACGCGTGGGGGGGGTGTCTGAGTTCCGTGCCCAGACCAGCCCGCACTATCTTCCCCCGGTGGAGCTGCAGACAGGGATCTGTGTCCTTCAGCTGGTGCCTTCTGTCTGAGCCAGCCCCACGGCAGAGGTACGCGGACAGGGGGGGAGGGGATGGGGTGTTCGGCGGCTCACTCGGGGCGGGGGGTGTGTTTGGCGGCTCACTGGGGGAGGGTGTTCAGGATCCAGCAGTTTGTCATCTCTCTCTGATGGAGGAGGTGTGTGTGTGTGTCTCTTCCTCCTCTCCGGTTACTCGAGCTGGTGGAAGCTGGCAACACTGACATTGCTGTTGTCCTCTTCTGCCAGCAGTGACATCACTTCCGTCAACATCAACTCTATTTACTGCCAGGGAATTTTTCTCATGTGGTAGGTGTGCCCAAAGAAGTTTCACTTCAAAATCTACTTCTATTCTATCTAGTCTCTTAAATTATGTTGATTCATACAGGGTTTATTGGGTTGTTTAACAAAAGCACAGACGTTCTACATTTCTATCTCAAAGAAAGAGGCTGTCATCAATAAATCTTAGTTAGATAGTCAAGTGATTCACAATATTAGTCATTTCGTTTGAAATTATACATTCCCTTTTAACACCAACCTATTAATTAGTGCTCATTGAAGAACACGTGATTACATCAATATTGTGCAGGTTTACAGATAGAGTTTGTTTATTTTTTTGCAAAAAGTTTTTAGTGAGTACCAAAATAAAGTACATTTGTGAGAAAGTATGTTCAGCATCAGATGACCCGCAATGCAAGCTGCTCAGTGACATGAAGAAGTATCAATCTCTGTTTTTATCTGTGTACCTGAGGAGTAAGGTATCCATCCATTGGTAAAGCTACGATAGGAGGCAGCCTGTTTCATGAGACGAGAGTTTCTGGTTAACTTTTTGTATGAACTCTTATAAGTAGGATGGCCATTGTGCCAGAATTGATTATTGCTGTTCATTCATCCATTCATCATAAAACAGCTGAGTGTGCAAAATGACTAGTTTGTTTATTACAGTAGTTTAATACATCAAGCAAATCTTGGTAGCTTGTTGACACTTCACATTTTGAGTTGTGAGGAGGATTAGTGTAGATGTATAGCTGCAGACTATAGAATAAAGTAATAGCAATTTAAAAATTATTTTACTTTCTTATTTCTATGAGGTTGGTTAGAACATTGAATGGGCCCTCTGGCATGATTTAATTATAAATTGAAATAAATTGTTGCTCGCAGAACTCTTGCGGGGCGTAGTATGCCTACAAAGAACATAAAAGAGAATCAGGGAAATATACATAATCATATTACCACTCTTTTCACATTCAGAACCAACACCATTAAATACATTTAAACTGTATAGACATGTAAGGGAAAGACGTCAAGATTGATGTCTTATGCAATTTCTGGAACCGCTTCTTTTGATGCAGCCAAGCAAAGGCAGAAGAATGTTCGGTTTTAAATCCTAATGTGATAACAAATTAATACACACACAAGTGCATATATCTTATACCCGTGAGGTACATCTATAACAGAGATATTGCCAAACAAATATACATACAGTTGGCAATTTTAGGTGTCTAGGTGATATAGCTGCAACATTTTGTATCCACTAATTGCACATTGTATTACAAATGATGTGCTTGTCTTTTAAGACATTGTAGAACAGTCTCAATTCTAATGATCTGTGTGACTGCAAAATGTCACAATGCAATCTGTGTAACTGTAAAGTCAGTGGACAAGGATGAGACAGAGGCCATCATATAAAACATGGACTTGCCCAGCTAGCATTTACTGAATCATGACAGGCCAGGCATAATTATTTATGCATGTTAAAGTTTTAAAATAAGACACCCCTGGGTAGAGTGTTGGCATATTTCCTAGTCATTTTATAGGGTGTGTGACAGATAAGGCATCCAACCTTTATATAACAATCATTGAGCAGCCATGCATGTTGTTCTCTGCTGGTGTGAACAGGGCTTTAACATTATCTCATTTCTTAATCTCGGAGTCACAGGTGGGCTTTTTACTCTGACAAACTCAATTCCGATTTTGACATTTACAGACCTTATTTAAGAATGCATTATCACCGTGTCCTATATTAAATACAATCATTTATTTATGCTACGGGAAAATAACGTTTCAGCAATGCTTTGGCCATAAGATAATTGACAGAACACATGCATTAGGATTGGTCTCCTCTTGACACATGCAGTGCTTTAGCATGTCTAGTTTTATTCACGTGCTTTCCCTGCAGAGAGATGGAGAGAATACACGTATGTTAATCAAGTGTGTTCTCTCGTTTTGTTAATTTACTGGTAATTCTTGATGCCAAAAATAAAAATCAAGAGAGCACCAATGAGGAACTATATAAATTCCTTACCACATTGTTTTGTTAAACTTTAGCTTTCTGCATTGCACAGATGTTACAGCCTTTCACAGCTATACTGGTTAAGCCTGGGTTTTGGAAGTGCAGAGCCAACAAACATACTCTTGGACAGCTCTTTGATTTTCATTGGGAAGTTTGTGGTAGGTTAAAAGCCCGTCACACAAAGTGACAAACATCCCTCGGCAGAATAAGGCACAGTATAGTAAAATACTCAGGGGGTAACCCAATGTAGCACCTTTACCCCCACCCGTTGTGAGATTTGGTCGCTACCTGTATGTTTCCTATTGCTGTACATACCTGTGAGGCAACAAGAGGGCTCTGAGTTGCTCTGCGATAGAGTGCGGATAATCAGGACAGGCTTTCAGGGTGCTTCTTTGTTGGCAGCGCCTCGAGTCAGCGAGGATCCTGGGTCTGCAGGAGGGTCCATGCTGACACTTTTCTTATCCAAAGACAGTGAATCACACACTTGGACGGTTCAACAGATGTTTATTGCATATTCCAGAACTCACAGCAGTCCACATTCCCTGGAAAGTTACCTTAAGGCTTGAGGCCCATCTAGGTTTCCTTCTGGTGCTCCTCCAGTATCCCCTACTGGGATGCAGGGTAGATGTTATCACTCCACAGTAGGAGGAAAGAGACACACTGCCTTTTGGGATAATGCCAGTATTTACCCTGGGGGTTGGGCTTGTAACCCTGCCCCATAACATGGCAGGTCTGATATTGACAGGCATTACATCAACTGCATGTGACCCAGCCAGTATCTTCCCCCAGACTGACACCCTCAGGTTGATGCTAGACCTGCCCTTGGATACAGTAAGTGTATCCAAGGCTGCAATAGCAAACTAGTCCTTCATGGGGCATTAACCCCTCCAGTGCCTGTCCCTATCTGGACTTATACTGTTAGGGACCAAAGGAAGAGGTAGTGGCCGGATGCTATTCTACACCAATATAATCAGACCTTGTCAATCAATCGGAAAATCCTAATTCAAGTCAATAGATTTTTTTTGTAGCCAATCGTAGTACAATAAGCCAGTACAGGGTATTTCGAATGAACCCACCAGTAATGCATGTACACAGCTCACACAGGTTGCCCATGTCTGTCTCTAAAAGATCATGTCAATGTCTATCAATGCAATTCGGAGTTACACTGTGGCATTTTCATCCTACGTCAGTGTATCTTTGCTCCAACTTGTCCTCGTATGTAGAGTAGAAGGAATGAAGGAGTTACATGGTGCAAATATAATCAGATGCATCAAATTCTGTGTCTCTGTGCATCCTTCTTTTTTTCCCCATTTACTTTGTGCAAATGATGGGTGACGTAACACCCGTGACGCTCATGAGCGGGACGGCGAACTCCAGCCTGTAATCTTCTGAGAGACACACTTGCATCAGCATCTTTCTTCCTGGCTGTTTGTAGCCCTTAAGGCCATTTACTGAAACTCACACATGCAGGTGAAGTCTGTAAATAAACCCACTAAACACTTCTTAGTCCGTAATTTCCATTTGGACATAGATCCATTTCTCTGTGGGTTTATTTGTGTATATCTGGGCATGTATTACACTGATTTATTTGTACTATCACTTATAATCATTACATTTTGACCTGTCTCATGTGACAGAGATGTCTTCAGTCTGCATATGTGTGTGAACTAAGTGACCTTTATATCTATTGATACTTAGATAGACTGATATTCCCTATTCCTTATTTAATTCAGCTCTTTCAAGCCCTAGTCCTATACCGTTGATCTCCTTAAGATGATACATAAAAATGTATGGCTATCGGTATATGGTTTAGGTATATTCACCTAGCCCCTATGTATACCTTTGCTAGGAAGCCATTTTGCCTTCTCTGCTCTGGGGATTTTATTAATAATTGTGGTTTATATGTTCGCTATTTCACTGTATATACTCTCACGTTCTTCGGTGTCCTTGTTTCATTAATACAATGTTTTCTTTGAACATGATATGGAATGCCTTGTTCAGCTTACATTGGTTCTTCTATAAGTACTAGAGATTATGCTCAGCCCACTCTGGGGATATTAGTACCACATTATTTGCATGATTCCTTCTCATTTTAACTTACAGTGCAACTAACAGGGACTACTGTGACCTTCCGGCCACTTACAATGTGTTTCTATGTGCAAATAAATCCGCTAGATGGGAAGTGGTGGACGTCAAACATTCAGCACTAGATGTGAGAATCTGTATTGCATGTGCCGCAACTGTGTGTCAAAATACACTTTTCCCCGCAATGATAAGTATGGATACAGATGCAGCCACCAGTATTAGATCACTTGCCTTGGAAATTCTGAGGCAATCTCACAGTAAATGCCTCAACATTTCTGTGAGATTCCTAATGGCCCTTCAGATTAACACAGCGGGGGGTCCCTGCAGTCCCATTCAAACTGAATGGGACTGCGGGGACCCCCTGCTGTGTTAAGCCGATGGGCAATTAGGGAACTCACAGAAATGTTGAGGCATTTACTGTGAGATGCCTTAGTTTTTACCCAGGCAAGTGATCGGATACTGGTGGCTGCACCTGTATATGTGTCAAGGTAAAACCAGCGCAGTTCCGCTCCAGATGTCTAAAAAAACAAATATTCCATGTCTCTCTCTCCATCCCCATGTTGCCCCCGTCCACATTTGTCAAAAAAATTCACCCGTCTCAAGTCATCACCTGAATTATCATTTTTAATTGAGCATATAATATGACCAAAGCTGAATCTCAAATTTGAGAAAATATCTAAAAACTGAGCCATAGTAAAAAGTTAGCAGTATGACAGGAACTAAAATAGGGACATTGAGGTTCCATTCACATTAGCCTGTGGATGCACACAAAACGTTCACAGTAGTATGGAGGGAACAATGACAAGAATTATTTGCCCATTATCACACAGTATCGTTGAAAGTGAGGAGGGAAAGATTTTGGAAAGTACAAAGAAATTAGTTGAAGAACCGAGCTCACAGGGTGATAGATTTATGCCTAATGATGTTAAGTGAATAGCTGAATGTAATAGGATTTCAGCCTGACAGGTTGAGGTTTTATGTTTTTGTTCTGCAGATTTGTTTTGTTGCCAGACCTGAGGATGTGATCATTATCATCATCATCCTGATTAACCTTTTTAGTGGACTTTCAATGCATTGATTTGCAGCATTTAAAGCACTAATTAAGGACAGGGCTTGTTTAAACATTTCAGTAATGCAGTTGGCTGCAATGCATTGAGCTGTTGTATTTCAAATATAACATTGCACAAGGCAGGGTTCTCTACTCCAGTCCTCACCCCCCCCCCCTCAGCACAAGTGGCTCCATCAGTCCCTAATTTAGCACGGGTGGCTCCATCAGTGGCTCATTGAGCCACGTGTGCTGAAGCTGGAATATCCTGAAAACCTGACCTCTTTGGGGCTCTTGAGGACTGGAGTTGAGAACCCCTGGTGTAAGGTGTTGTGCATGCCTCTCCCTTTTGGAATGGACTGCAATGCATGGATCTGGTACCTTGAAATAGCACTAAGCGTATTTACACCTTTTTGCTTCTTCTGGTGCTGCTTCTGAATGTGTAAGTGTGATGGATCACTGCACTGTATAGTCAGTGTGCAATTGTGCAGATCTGGGCACCAGTATTTATTTTCAAGCACATTTTGGATAGAAGGTGTGTTGTGCGGCATTCTTTAAATCAGTGCCCTGTGTATGTTTAAAGATGCGAGAGCTCTGCTGATGACACTGGTGCAATGTGATATATATATAATTGCCTCGTACATATCATTCATGCAGCAGTTTTCAGATTAGCATACATTTCCCTTGGGATTGTCTCTGGGCTAATCGGTATGAAACAATTATGAACCCTGATCAAATGCTCAGGAATATCAGTAATCATCACTGTAATTGACTCTGTTATTGCAAATACGAACTTTCCATTTCATTTATGAGATGTACTGCACGGCACCGCTGCTGTCGCAGGTGCTAATAGTATTGTTTTAAAGCAGTAGGTATAATTTTATTCAGCGACAGTTTTAAATTTGCTTTGAACCTTTGCATTGCCAAATTATTATCAGGTGGCTTGTAAGGAGTCTCATTGGATTTCAAAACATCCCTCTAGATCAGGGGTGTTCAACTCTAGTCCCTAAGCCCCCCGCACCCCTAACAGATCAGGCTGTCAGGATATCACAGGTTCAGCACAGTTGGCTCTATCAGTGGCTCAGTAAAAGACTGAGCCACCTGTGCTGAATCAGGGACTAATTGAGATACCTGTGCTGAAGCAGGGAGTGATTGAGCCACATGTGCTGAGGACTGGAGTTGAACCACCTGTGCTGAAGCAGGGAGTGATTGAGCCAGTCAATCAGACTGAGCCTCTGATTGAGCCACCTGTGCTGAATCAGGGACTAATTGAGCTACCTGTGGTGAAGCAGGGAGTGATTAAACCACCTGTGCTGAGGACTGGAGTTGAGCCACCTGTGCTGAAGCAGGGAGTGATTGAGCCACCTGTGCTGAAGACTGAGTTGAGCCACCTGTGCTGAGGGCTGGAGTTGAGCCACCTGTGCTGAAGCAGGGAGTGATTGAGCCAGTCAATCAGACTGAGCCTCTGATTGAGCCACCTGTGCTGAATCAGGGACTAATTGAGCTACCTGTGGTGAAGCAGGGAGTGATTGAACCACCTGTGCTGAAGACTGGAGTTGAGCCACCTGTGCTGAGGACTGGAGTTGAGCCACCTGTGCTGAAGACTGGAGTTGAGTCACCTGTGCTGAGGACTGGAGTTGAGGCACCTGTGCTGAGGACTGGAGTTGAGGCACCTGTACTGAAGCAGGGCGTGATTGAGCCACATGTGCTGAGGACTGGAGCTGTGCCACATGTGCTGAGGACTGGAGTTGTGCCACATGTGCTAAGGACTGGAGTTGAGGCACCTGTGCTGAAGCAGGGAGTGATTGAGCCACATGTGCTGAGGACTGGAGTTGTGCACCCCTGATCTATTTTTTTTTTTACTCAAGGAGAGACCGTGAAGCAGAGTAAGAAGATTAAAGGTCACAATGAACATGTCATGTTGTGCAATCTTCCGCCCTTACCCAACCCTTACGTTGAAACTTCTATACACATCGAAAAGAGTGGCTGTTAATTAAAACCATGATTATAAAGAAAGCTCAACCATGAAAAGTACATTAATAACATCTGAACGTTTCAAATGCAACAAAAAAAAGATCAACCCAACTATTCTAAAAAAAAAGAGAAGGCTTGTGCTCCTTTGAAGGCGCTCCATACAATAACTGCATTGAATGTAGTTCCCATGGAAATGAACTCTACCCTCGATGCAGGACAACTAATGATATCAAACCATTCTTCATCAACATGGCTCTTGTTTGCTTCTGCATACATATATTTTTGTTTTCTATTATGTTAAATGGAAAAGCACAACTAAGTATGTGTTTGCCTGCTGCTGTTAATGATATATCGGCACTATAAAATACTAATACAGTTTACAGCATTAAAGAGTATCAGTAAAGCTTGTTTTTCCATCAATACGAGAGCAGTAATCTGTGTTGGCTGCTTTATTATTAGCCTTTATATGGTTAGTAATTTGCACAGTAGAGTGTGAAGATTGGCAGAAAAAAACAGCCCATCCCACATCGCAAGAGATGCTATCAATAGAGATGTGAGATCTTGTCCACATTTGCTTCCGCTAGGTTGAAAAAGGGAGAAAGTGGGAGAGGTAAAGTTCTATTTAGTAGAATACCTATTACCTTATATACCTTCAACAACACACATGTGGAGAGATATGTGTGAACACAACGGAGATAACTGTTAAAGCTCTTTTAAATATGCAAATTAGCTAATTTTGGTTAATCAAGTAGGGTTATTTCCCAGGTATCTCAGGTGTATGTCTACTAAATATTATCCCTCTCTCATTATCTCTCCCTCCCCCGAGAAATGTGCGAGTAAAATCTCCACAGCTTGAAATATGGGTCGCTTTCTACCTCTGGCTCTCTGCCTCTTTCTACCTCTTGCTCTCTGCCTCTTTCTAACTCTTTCTCTCTGCCTCTTTCTTCCTCTTGCTCTCTGCCTCTTTCCCACTCTCTCCATCATTCTGCTTCTTGCTCGGACGACGTCAGTTTCGACTAGACCTTTTTTTTATAGTTTTTTTTGGGGGGGGGTTACCAAACATTAAACAACATTACATCTCTGCCCCCACCTGCCCTAATACCCTACCCCACTCCTGTTTCTCTTCTACTATCTCTTCCCTTATTTTATCCTTTTTAACCCCTAGAAGGGTTTTTCGACACTGCTGTTCACAATAAATATGGAGGAAATACTCTATTTTGTTAGACGACAGAAAAGTAACAAGTAATATGTGACCTGTTTAGTATAATCTATCTGTGACAATGTACAAAATATCCTGATGTAAATACATATTGTTCAAGCTAACGCTGAAAAGAAAATTTGTAAAACCCTGCAAAAAACAATAAAAAAGATTGAAATAAAAAAAATACAACATTACAACATTCCAATACAGAAAAAAACAAAAAGATACACAGAAAAACATACTTTTACACAAAATTATTTCTAGTATTGCTCATCATACATTTCAAAATTCAACACATTAACACAAATAATAATATAAAGAAAAAAAAGATAATAGCATTTTCAAATATTAAGATCTAAGATATCACCATACAGCCTCCTAACAGAATCTGGCATACAATTCCCCATTCACTATCTCCCCCATCAGCCCTATACTATCTGTAGCCATGCCTGGTTTTGGCTACCAGTCTGCCCTCCCTGTCATGCAAGCCCTGGTAACAGTGCAGGCAGTGACAGGACCAACCATGGGTTTTCCCCACAGAGGCAGCTCCCTTGAGTGACAGGGGAGGAGGTTGGACAAGGCCTGTGTTCTGCCCAATCCTAGGTTCAGACCTTGTACCTTCCACCCACTGTACTTAAGGGGCTGGACCACTAAATTTAGGCAGTTGTCTCTACCCTTGAGAGTGACAGGTAACACACAGGGTTGTCTGCGCATTGGCATCTCCTGTTCCTCTTTCCCATGGGGGAGAGTGAGTGATTACCATTCCCCTGGCCCTGCTAGAGGGTGAGGGAAGAGTAAGGACTGCTTCGGGTGCCCTTGGCCCAGAGTGGAGGTCCAGGGACCATCTGGAGGTTGGAGGCCTGTATTGAGCTGTACTGAGCAGATACCAAGTGTTATACTGTGCGTGCAGAGGAATAAACCGTTTCCAGTTAACTATAACTCCTGCCTGGTGTGCAATCTTTCTGGGGGGAGTGGTGTACGTTTCTTCTGTAGGAGATTGCCTCAATACATCTGGAGCCTGGAACAGATGGAGGCGCTGTATCATCAGAGATAAATGTCAGGTATGTGCCCCGGAAGCCTGCCCAGAAGTCCCCACAACCATCGGCCGACCACTCAGCATTCTGTGAGCCAACCGGTAGCATGCACCATACACCTGGTAACAGGGGAATCTCCCAGAGGTTGGGGGAAACATGGTTACATATCATATTTACTCAAGGGCGAAATTATCTGTGACTCATCGCAATCAGTCTGAGGAGACCTCAAGAGGTATGTTTAAAATGTCTGTATCGACTAAACCTTTTAGGGTAGAAATTACTAACAAACTTATTTCTAATTTCCAAACTTGGTGTGAAACTTTGATCACAACATGCAGTAGACAAAGCTACTCCCTATCTCCCCCTTTCCCTCCCTCTCAAGCAAAGAAAACAAATATTTCAGGCTGCACAGATTTGTATTTGGTAAACTCCAAACTCCTTGCAAACTTTTTAAAAAGTTAGATTTTTCAAATTTCGAAAAAACAAAAAAGCAGATTTTGACAGGTTTACGCATTTCCAGGTTATCAAAACAAATAGTGAAAGAGAAGTTGTTGTTGCTCCATGGAAGATAATGCTAGTCTTGGTTATTAGTATTGAAGATGCATCTTTGCTAACACCTTTTGTGCCATGGACAAAATATTACTAAAGTAGTAGTAGGTACATAAAAAAAAGATTTTTGAAATACAGTAGTATCCTGCAAAATATTTTCTTCACTGGGGATCTATATAGATGTTTGCAGTTTTTTTTGTGAGTATTTAAAAAACATGTAAATCATATATTAATCCAAAAATGATTTCTTAGGTAGGAACGGTCATGTAACATCAGCTAAGTTTGATACAATCACTACTAAGGAGCATGTGTTACATGCTATCTGCGGTCCTCTAGTTTGTGCAAGAATAATGTACCAGGCACAGTAGGTCAGGGGGAATGCATGGAACCAAATCTTCTGTCCTCAATTTATCTCCATGCAAACACATGTATCTCTGCTTTATATTATTTGAGACATTACACTTCAATTTGCGCTTGAGCTCTGAATAATTGTAACGGTTTTCATGGCAGCCACCAGGTTGGTGCCAGACGAAGACTATCTCAGCCTCAGCTCACTAGATAAAACTGGTTTACCTCCACCCCGAAAGAGGCCAAAGTATTACAGCGCTTTATTTGTTCAGTAATTACTTGATCCAACTAGGTTGTCCTTGTTTGTATATAGTAACCTGAAGCCATGTAGAGTAAAATGGTGGTGTTCCTCCTCATCACATTATTATAAGAAGAGATGTTACAGTACATGTGTGGCCTAGTTGTGGATAATGCCGTGTCAGCACTGCTACTTGTTCAGGATTCAGAATCGGGCGTGATGCGCAATGGCTGTACTCCATCTCCAACCGAACATTTTGTGGGTTTATTCAATAACTGATTAACAACAACGGGGTATTTAGATGGACAGTCAGTCCCGGTTGCTGGCAGTCCATGGGGCACAGTCTTCATGGTGTGTAGAATAGCCATAGTCAAATGAACAGTGATATGCTGCACACCATTAGTCAAAAAAACAAAACAGTACTACCGTAGTGTATGGCGCAATAAATTTGATACTTTTACAAATCCGTGGAGCGCTGGATCTTTCTTTTTCACAGTGTAGAATAGCCACCAAGGTCTTGGGTCTAGGGTCTGTGGGGGGCTAGATTGCTGGTTGTACCAGTGTTGTAGCTCATCGCCAGCTCCCTATTCTTTAAATCAGTGCCCTGTACATTTGTAAAGATGAGAGAGTTCTGCTGATGACACTAGTGCAATAGGGCATATATTTTCCTCCTACATCTCATTCAAGTAGCAGCAATGGCTACTTCAGCGCTAGCAACAATATGTCCCATGGCCTGGCTCGCTCCTGGCAGTGAACCCAGATACCTACAGTATGCTCACCCAGTTCACCTCCTTAGTGGTTCCTAATTAACTTAACATGGATTCTGCTATTTATAGTCTAGGCTTGTGTTGAGGAATTAACCCATTAGAGTCTTGATGGCTGGTCACACATACAGTATTAGGCTGACATTGCCGTCACTATAAGCGTAGCCTAATGCTAGATCCTGGCCTATAACTTTTGTACAAAAAACATCAGGTTTAAATACATCTATAAGGGATAAGAAAGCACCAACAAAATAAGTCATTAAATCATTTCTTATTGAAAAACATTAAACAACTTAAATGGTTAAAGCAGAATTCTTAGCTGCACATTTTTTTTTTTCATTTTTCCATTGATTTTGTTACATAATTGGAACCAGGCTTCCTCCAGATACAGTATGAACTGCTCTATATTCAGCTCCGGGAAACTCCCACTCCCTTCCCCAGTTCCAATTATGTAAAAATATCAATAAACAATTTTGACGGGTTTGCCCCATGTAATGCAAGTTTAAGTTATGTGATAAAAATCTGTGTAAAATATTGCTGATGCTTGCAAAGGCCATGAAAGCAGAAACATACACATGTAAATTGCTTAGTGAAATACAATGCGTAAAAAGCACATTTGCACAATGGAACTACAGTAAGAACTATGAGCCACTTGGTGCTGATCAGTCTGCTGCACTAAAACATTAAGGCTCATAGTTATCTCCTATATATTTTGGAACGTTGTTTGTATGTTCGCTATGTATTTGAACACCTCTTAAAATATCGTGACCAAATTTTGCATGATGGTTCCTGAGATCAAGGAGCAGGTTTTTGTTTATGTTTGGATAGATTTCACAAACGACATCACTGATGACATCAACAATGACATAACTGGTGACATCACATACAGTATGACCTCACATGGCATCACAAATGACATGATCGCATCACATAATCCTCAAACTACTGTGCCACTTAATTTGGTCACTCTGAAAATCCAATTTGCAACATTAGGGGAAAAAAACAGGTACAGACAAAGTTCTTCATGAGTGCAGATCATTGTTTGGGACGGGAGTACAATATCCCACAAACACACATTAGAGGCTCTCAATCAAACACTTCAGGACCTCAGAAGGAATGAAACTATTATGGGCGGAGTTATTGTTTTTTTAGCCGGGGATATTGCGCATTAAGAAACTAGAAAATTAAATTATCCATGTACAAATCTTAGTATTTTTTGGTTTCTTAGAATTCCTGAGCAGCACTGGGTACTTGCCGTTAGTTCCCATTAAAACCTATACACAAAATGTATTGCACACTCCACCCACCAGCATTACTCCCAATGTGTTGCACGTTTAACTGCCAGTGAAGAGTTTATATAAATGCAAATAGATGCAAAAAGGCATAGCCCACAAATAAGAGGGTATGGTCAGAGTTGATTTAAATTGTCTGTCGTGTGAAAGATAAGGATTAATAAAAGTGACAGTACTTGTTTATAAAGTCTAATAACATTTGTTGTTTGAACCCTGCAGACTAAATGTCACAGCCAGCTGTCACAGGTCTCTTTATTGTGTAACCGCCGTACCTTATTTACATAAAACATAGCCTGCATTCTCTCCATAATAAACAAATGTCACTGCTCAAAGAGCTTTTTGGGGACGTTTTTTTTTCCTTCTTCTTTCTAACCCACCTGCATATTATCAACATGGATGTCATTAATCAAATCTTCCCTGGTTTGCGAAAGGTCACCGGTCACCACCGCTCTATCCCAGATGTTCAGAAAACAAATAAATGGAGTACCTATTGCTCTTTATCGCAAGTGAAAGATGAGAAATGGAAGAGAAGATGGAAGTAAAATATGTGTTGAGACACTGAAGTTAATTACATTCAGTCAAGGTCAAGTGGGGTCAAATCTCTCTTGCATATCCAAACTACTGTTTATCTACGTAAATATGAAATCACGCTAGCTCCGAATTCTAAGAAACATTGTCCCCGGAGAAAACCCCATTGTTTATCATTTTTACTATTGTTGGGTGAATGTAAGAATTGTATAGGCGTTGTTTGTAGATTTTAGTTTTCAGGCCCTTTATAACACGTGGTTTTTTTTTTCATTTCTTTGTTTCCAGTAATTAACTGTTGCATAGTTAGCCCCGAAAAATCAAAAGCATACGTTCAAACACCTATTTCATATTACATATCTAATTTGAATTGCTTCGCAAAACAGTCTCGCCTTCTCAAATATAACAGAAAAGGGGCTGTTAATGTGGTTTTATTGGCATATTTCAGTTATCCAACCCGTAATAGTTACCACGGAACTGGACAAATCTCAGGCTGTGGACCCAGTTGTAAAAAGAAGTGTCTTCCCCTATGACAGTGTATTTATTACAGCTTTGTATTGATAGTGGGATATGGGATTTCAGTAGACTGCAACCAAATGAATTCATGTTTACTGGACCTTTCCCCCTGAATAGCTCTAAGGTTTTTGAGCATTAAAAATGCCTCCCATACTATCTCCGTATGTAACCCTACCAGCCCGACTTCTAGGGAGATTACATCGGTATACTGTATTTGGCTCCTCTGCATGGGTTACCTTGACTCAGGGTGCTGGATTCAGGCGGCTGAGCGATGAGGTAGCAAGGATGGAAAATAATGGGCGCCAGCAACTTTTGTAGTACAACAGTCTTTCGTCCGGGTCCTCAGGCATGGGAACCACTCACACACACATGACAATGTTTTACTGGTTTTATAACAGACGCACATAAATACAGTGCTTCCTTTAGTGCCTACTCTTCACACTCAAATGGATGTATGTTGACTTTGTTGCTCTACTTGTGTGGGACCCGGCCCCCCTTTGTTACTTCGGGATCATTAACGGTATTACCCCAGGTATTACCCCAGGTACACTAGGCCCATTTGGGAATCCTGGTTGGACCTTTGAAAGTGACCACCATACCTTTGGCCTGTTCGGGAACTGCCACTTCCATACAGACTGAGAGGAATATTAATGGGGATCCGCGGTTAGAGCCGATCCGCCGACACCCAGGAGCCCTCTTTCCTGGGGCACTATGTGGCATGCCGTTTTCCTATCTTGTAGATATGTTGGACTCCATTAGTTTTCTTCTTGGATCCTAACTTAGAGGGACACTGTCCATATCTACAACATAATAAAGAAGGTGGACCTGGTCTGTTCTATTATGTCTGTTTGGGCAATAATGGCTGTAGTGGGGTGATTACCAGACAATATGAACAAGGTTACACAAGACCTCTAAAAAAGAATATTGATTCAAATGTTATGGCTTCTGACATTAGTTGGAAATAGATAACTACAGTAATACTGTGCGCCTGTGAGCATGTAACAAGGGTTAATACACACAGCTATCTAGCGGATCCATTCTTCAACTACGCAAGTTCCCTCAAATTAATAATATCCCCTCAATCTGTCAGAGATATGAAGATTCACTTGCAGAATCTTTGGTCCCTGTTTACTTAGAAAAATACACACAACACACACAAATCTATTGTAGCGACATCTGTCCAAAAATGTAATCAGTCTCTTCAAAACATGCAAAGTTACATTTAGAGCCAAAGACAATACTTATTCAATTTTAGATTTAATATACAAAATAGTACAGTGCTTAGGTTACAGGTAAATATTTTTGCAAAAACATGCAGTACAACAATTTCAGATAAAATAATAAAATAAGCAGAAGTCCCAAACAAACATCCCCATATAATTGTGGTTCTCTCAAAGGGCCTTGAGTTTAAAATATTAGATTTCACTTGTCATAGCATTGAGACTCTCTTGGTTAAATATCTAAATTCATCTTCTTAATACATTCTTTGAATCCTAAAATTCTTTCATTGAGAACAACATTAGCCCACTGTGACAGAGCAGCCTCGTAGGTAGGGTCAGAAACGAGCTCGCACACCACTTTCGTGCAATGGAAGTCCTTTATGTCCCTCACCAGGGAACGCAGTTGCAGTATACTTTTAACGGAATAGAACAGACAGTTCAAAGTAAGTAGCATAGGTCTGTAAAATATCACAACAGCCCTTGATCTCAGGTACACGAAAGGGAGTTCAGGCTTTCCCACAGACAGGCGCTCTGCAACCTGTTTCCGCACAGATTGAGAGCAGAGACAGACAGCAGGAAGTCTGCCACCTGCCTTTTTAAACGTCACCTTCCTAATCAGTTAGCAGACCTATAAGTTAGGGTATGTTTTTTTCTGGTCAGCTAGAGTGAGAGTTGTTAACCTCTTGTATACTCCGTCACATACCTCCCCCCTCAGAGTGTTGCTCCTGGCACACTCGCCTTTTGAAACAATCCCGCCCCCCTTCCTGAGACAAGCTGCATTCACCTGTTACTTCCCAGCCCTATGTTGTACCCGGGAGAAGGGTTGAAGGGAGAGGTACCAGTGCGTGACTCAGGGGTTTGTGTCCTTCGTTATATGAAGTCATTTTAGGTAAGCATGGTCTGTGACCAGGGTGAATGTGGCCCCCAGCTGGTAATACCTGAGCACCGATACTGCCCACTTCACCGCTGAACACTCCTCTATTACAGAGTAGGTCTGCTCCCTTTTTAAGAGCTTCCTACTAAGATACAGGACCGGGCATTCCTCCCCGTCTACCTTCTGAGACAAGACGACCCCTAAACCTACTTCTGAGGCATCCATCTGAAGAATGAAGGTCTTCTCAAAGTTTGGACTCTGTAAGACTGGTTCTGAAAAAAATGGTTCTGGTTTTGACAAAGCGCACGCATTTGCGAAACACGTCAGACGTCCCTTTGCCAGTTCTCTGTTTTTAATATGTTGCTGAAGGCCAAATAAAGTGTTTTTCTATTTTTGAGCGATCTAGCCTCCATCGATTTTCTTCGCAGTGCACCGCTTATTCCTTCCCCCATGGGATAATATTTCCTGCATTATCCCAGGAAAGTTCTCATCTGTTTTTTTGTTGTTGATACTGGACAATCCATCAACGCCTGCACCTTGCTGCAGACCGGGTTTATTTGTCCATTGCCAAGTACAGGCATACTCTGCATTAACGTACGCAATGGGACCGGAGCATGTATGTAAAGTGCAAATGTACTTAAAGTGAAGCACTACCTTTTTCCCCACGTACTGCACTGCAATCATCATATATGTGCATAACTGATGTAAATAACACATTTGTAACAGGCTCTATAGTTTCCCCGCTTGCGCACAGCTTCGGTACAGATAGGGAGTCGGTATTGCTGTTCAGAACGTGCTGACAGGCACATGCGTGAGCTGCTGTTTGCCTATTGAGCGATATGTCCTTACTCGCAAGTGTACTTAAAGTGAGTGTCCTTAAACCGGGGTATGCCTGTATATAGCCTAAGTACTTTGTTTTACTTCTCCCTATTGGGCATTTTGCTTGATTGGCAGTCAGGTCTGACTTTTTAAGGGACCTTAACACTGCTGATACTTTAGCCAGATGTGTTTCCCAATCTGTGGAATAGATGACTACATCATCAAGGTAGGCTGCCTGCCGCATATTTCTTTTGGGGTAACAATACCTGATCCATTAACCTCTGGAAGGTAGCGGAAGCACCATTCAATCCAAACAGCATGGTCCGAAAGTGAGACAGACCAAAGGAAGGGGCAAAAGCAGTCTTTTCCTGCGACTTTTCTGTTAAAGGGATCTGCCAATATTCTTTGGTCAGATCTAACGTTGTGATATGACTGGCCTTCCCCAGCCTCTCCAACAAATCATCAACTCTTGGCATGGGCTATGCATCGATTTTAGAAACCGCATTACTTTTCTAAAATTAATACAAAACCTTGTAGACCAATCAGGTATAGGGACTAACACAATGGGGCTACACCACTCACTTCGTGACCTTTCTATCACACCTAATTTGACCATGTTTTCCAGTTCTGTTCCTACTACTGCCCTTCATTTTTCTAGAAATCAGTAAGGTCTCTGTTTCACTTTCTTACCTGGTTCAATTTCAACATAGGTTTGGGTCTGACTCCCTTCCAGTCATTAAGTTGGGGCCTTAGGCTTATTAGGAACTTTATAAAGTTGGTATAGAAATCCTTTTAGGAAGTGCGGGATAGGACTCATTTAAATATAGTTTGCATAGCCATTAGCATATCTCCAAGCCAGGTAACTCAGGTGTGCTCCTTTTTCAGCACAGGTATGTCTCCCTAATTTATTTAGAGGGACGTTTTCGGGGATATATACAGATGCAGCCCTGTGTTAGGGCGGTCTTGCCTCGGAAGTGCCGCAGGGCATCCCTCCCCCCACCCTCCCTCCCCCCCCCCCCCCCATTCCATGCTCATTCAAAGTTTGCACGCGATTCGCCTGTAGCGGGGGACAGCTCGCAGCGGAGAGGCACAAATTTCCCCACAGAAAGGGAACGGACTGCTCACAAAAAGTCCATGGAGGCTGGTAAAAGCCAAAGTCTGCATCTGTATACAACGGGCAACTGCTCATAAAATTAGAAAGGTCGTGCTCTTTTGAATGAATCCATCCGGATTTTTAAGTATACAATCCACATGCGGATTTTAGTGTACGGAATGGATTTTGTCAAAATGATCCACGGAATTCCAGGAAATGGATTTTGACAGTTTCGCCCTACCCTGCCCGTAGGTCCTAGAATAATGCCACCTTCGCTATTGCGTTTATATAATTAATACCCACACGTAGACACCCCTTTTGCAAATGCAACTTATACTTTTGCATGAGAAAACAGATATCAGGGATATAACATAAACCAACCTGCCATTCTTGGTATCAATTTAATCAGCTGAGTTCTCTGGTCATAATAAATACACATTTCACATTCTAGTCAACTGTAACCATAAGCCAGATATATCATATTTAGGGAATGGAAAAGAAAAAATGCCAAATCACCTTTGTCACCTTTTCGCATCTCGTTGGAGTATATTTAAAGCATGTGAGGTATCCTTTGAACCTGACCCCCAGGACCTCTTGTAACTCTGGGTACTGTCACCAGACTTCATAATACACACATTTCATTTTATTGAGCCATCAATGATAACCCCAGGTTAAGCTCTGGTACTGTTTACATGTCGCCCTCATATAAACATCTCCTTGTTTTATGGGCAAATAAAATCCTTATTGGGCCAATTGGGCTTGCAAATAGTAACAATAGGTCTTTTAAAAATGTTCGTTCACTCTTGGTGTCCCAGATTTTTAAAATACAGAATATTTTACTAATACAGATCAACCCCCTTATAACGCTGTGCTTAGGGTCCAAAGACTCACATCGCGTTATAAGCGGACCGCATTAGAAATAATATACAATTGTATGCGTTATACAATAAAGTATTTAAGATACTAATAATTGTGTTGTAAAGTATTCATAAATACGAAAATTGGGAGCCACGCTTGCATCGCGTTATAAAAGGATTCGCGTTGTAACGGATCGCGTTATAATGGGGTTCAGCTGTATTATCATGACAGTGCATGTAACGGATCGGGGGACTCATGCTTCCCAGCGTGTCCCGTCACCCCAGTTTCCACGACCTCTAACCACCCCTCTTTCCTTCGTCCTCACTCTCTCCCATCCTCCTCTCACGGCCGTTCCTCCGCGGCGCAGTTTGCATGCCCTGACGCATGTTCGCGTCACGTGCGCGGCTTCCGCACTGAACGCGCATGTTCCCAGTCACTCACTACCCTACGTGGTACCCGTATCCCTCTATCACCCCAGCCCTTGCATTACCTGGCTCCGCCGCCTCTCCTTCCTTTCCGCCTCCGGGGCAAAGCGTCTCCCCAGCGATGCGTTCCTCGCGCCCTGTGACACGCGCGGTGCACACGCATAACACACTCCAGTTATTTGCCGCCCCTAAACTCTAGCTCCGCCCCCCGTGGCTTACAAGCCATCTCTCTAGATTATTTCCCTGTCTCCTCCCCTACTCTCTCAGACCTATCCCTGAAAACTCTCACTCAAGCCTCTGCTCCACCTCTCATCCCTATTTGTCCCCCTTCCGCCCAGGACATACTTGAAAACGAGAGGTAACTCTCAATGTATTACTTCCTGGTAAAATATTTTATAAATAAATAAATAAATTTATAACCCCACTCTGTCCTCTTAGTCATTGCTCTGCATAGCTTTCCTGTAGCTCCTGTGTGTGCAGTGTCTATGCCTAGCTCCCTTGTCTGTTTCAGCGCTGGTTCCTGTCCCTGCCCCTGTTTGGATTCCCTTGGTTTGAACTTGTGCACTGCTTTGGATTTGACTACTCTGCCTTCTCCAACCCTTGAACTCTGGCTTACGGACATCACTACGCTGCTCTCTCCAACCCTTGAACTTTGGCACACAAACATTACTCTCCGACCTCTGGCACCCCGAACTCAGCAAGTATACGTTAACCCTTTCTTACCAGGCCCGGCAACGCATTACCACACTCCGGGCACGGCCTCACTGCTGTGGGTGCGTGTTATACCCTTACCCACCTCAGTACTAGGGACTGGCCAGGTCTGCGGGCATACAGGCGTTACAGCACATCTGTGATAAAGTAAAAAATATGTAGTAATGTAGGCACACTCCAATATCTGCAGCTTCACATTACATACAATATTTATGTGCGGCGGTCTCACATGTAGCTACACAAATAATTACATTATCCTTAGTTGTAAGCGAGAGTTAAGTACCATTAACAACATAATAATGCTGTCATTATGTGTGAATTTCCTAAAAAAAATTCTCCTAAACCCCATATCTAATTAAACTAATCAATTTAGAATAAAGGAAACATGTTATTATAACCATGATTTCCCATTATTATTTATTTTTTACAATAAATGATTACACAGTTTGCTGTTATTCATAACGGCAGGTCTTTAGTGTTTCCAAAGCGAACATATTTTTATCCCTTCACGGCCAAAGTGTCCCTAAGTGCAGAAGACATTGTGTTTATTTCTTAAACGTAGAAGGATGTTGTACTGTTCATCAACACTAAAGGGTTAAGATTATCACAAATGCATATATGAAAAAATGGCAAAGCTTAAAATTGAACCCAATGCCATAATAATAAGAACAATAGGCAGAAAGGCGCGCCGAGTAGCAATGATATTTAATCAATGAAAGCCCACATGGGGTTAACAATAACAATTAAAAACAATGTCTGTAACAAAATAATTACGAGCATGTAAAACACAATGCAAAATATAATACAAAATATGGATAAAGTAAACTTACAATTATCCTAGATTGAGAGTGGTGCCGGAGAGGTCCGATTGCCAGCTGGGTGCAAAACATGGTGTGGGTCCAGATCCGAAATGCTCACTCACGCTGAAAAAATCCTTCTCTGTCCCGGCAGCTCTCTCAACAACTGAAAGCTCATGTCGCAGCCTCCCGTGACCTCTACGCGTTTCGCACAGCATGATTCGTCAGGAGCATGCTTCATTGTGCAGTGTCCTATAAATCCTAC
Organism: Ascaphus truei; assembly: GCF_040206685.1. Classification (NCBI taxonomy): domain Eukaryota; kingdom Metazoa; phylum Chordata; class Amphibia; order Anura; family Ascaphidae; genus Ascaphus; species Ascaphus truei. Next base: position 37,537,097 of record NC_134483.1, read on the forward strand.
TCAATCTCTATGCTGTTATAATCTCTCTTGGACTCCGCAACCAAGCTCTATCCTTATTCTCATCATACCTCTCCCATCGCCCATTTTTGGTCTCTGAAGCTGGTACATCTTCAACTTCTGTTGATCTGTCTGTTGATGCACCTCTGGACTCTGTTCTGGGACCTCTCCTTTTCTCTCTCTACATAATATCACATGGTGACCTTGTCAACTCTTTTGGCCTTAGATATCATCTCCATGTAGATGATACACAGATATCTCTATCCACCCACCCCTAACCTCACTCCTGTAATCCAGTCCTGAGTCTCTGTTTGCCTCTTTGCTTTCTCCATTCGCTGCATGGCAAACAGTTGTCACTTCTTTCTCCATAATATTGCCAAGATTCACCCTTTCATCTGTCAATCTACTGCTAAAACTCTAATGCATGCCCTTATCCTTTCCCTTCAGGATTATTGTAACACACTGCTAACAGGCCTTCCTGCCTCACAACTTTCTCAAAATTCTGTTGCTAGAATCATTTTACTTTCACCCAGAACCGTCTCTGCTCATCACATCCTTAAATCCTTTAAGCTTTTCACTCATCTGCTCCTCCCTACACATCAGCTTTTATCTCACCTTAAACCATTTTCCCCTCACTGCCCCTTAACTTTGGAATACTTAGTGTACAACAATCGCTTTTTCTCCGGACCTTTATGGTGAACCGTAAAACTCACCTCTTAAATTAAGGATTTTAATAGCCTAGACTCATGGCTACTGTCCCACACCCACAGTCAATCCTACCAATTACTGCCATCTACAGCATTTATTCCCTCACCTGCTGTCTCTTTAAGTCTCCCAACATACCACTTAGATTGTAAGCTCTCAGGGCAGGGATTTCCTTTCTTATTGTCTGATTTTATTGTATTATAATAATAATTATTGTTCTTGTATTGCACTTCTATGTTATACGCAGCGCTTTACAGAGACATTTTGCAGACAGTCTCTGCCCTGTAGAGCTTACAATCTATGATTTTTGTGCCTGAGGCACAGGGAGATAAAGTGACTTACCCAAGGTCACTAGGAGTCAACACCAGGAATTGAACCAGGTTCCCCTGCTTCAAAATCAGTGTCTTTCCTCACTGAGCCGCTCCTTCGCTCAATATATTATAATTCCCTATTGTCTGTTCTGTAACGTGCTGAGTACAGCTATATATATATATGTGTAACGGGTATTCCCTGTGAATACTATCGCTACTGCCGTGCTGTGTAACCTGTGTGGCTCTCAGGAACCTAAGTCTCCGCTGCGGAGCCTGGGGACCATGCATATATTTCGATCTCGTGGTGCAACGCCTCCACCTGGGAGGGATCCCAACAGAGTGGGAGAAGGCCCTCACAGGAAATAATCACATTAAGCGAACCGTGGCAGAACAGAACTGGCTTTACTGCATATAAAATGGTTGACAACAAATAACTGGTGTCCCTCCCTTGAGGGGACACTAAATACTGCGTTTGGCAACACGCTTTCCCTTACACCGGGTGATCCCACCCCGTGTCCATTACCCCGCACAATCTGTCCACACCCTTTGAGGGAGAAAACATGTGTGACTGCGCAGTCACTAGTCCCGTAACAGTAATAAGTAATAACGTTGGTGCACTTGCTGAACGGAGTTACCTGCCGAGCACTCCAGTGCTCGGACCTGCAACGGAACTTCACAAAGGATCAGCGGACGGAAGAACACCGAAACCACCATCCGGTGCGATCCCAACCGAAAGGCCTCTGCAACGTCAGCAACGGTATATGCCCAAACCTCTGGCTGTACACGCAGCATCGGCTGTGTCTATTCTGGACTTTCTGTATAGTAAGGGGCAATGTCCCTGACTGGGGCCGGTCCCTACAATACTCAGCTGTAGTGACTTAGGGCTATTTGGGGCCTAAGAGGCTGCTGACCTAGTGCAGAGAGTCACTGAATCCTGCACCTTACCTCCTTCCCTTAGCCGCTTCTCACACCAACTGAACTGCGTATTACAATCTCATGCAATGTATCTAATTCCCTTGCAGGGAGATGCTCCCACCCTATTGGCTCCCTGGCGTCACGTGGGGCGCTCCTGAGACTCATGGGAGATGTAGTCCCTTACTGTGAGCCCTGCTCCTCGCGCGCGCCTCCTGCGCATGCGCAACTCTGCCGAGCAATAATAGCGGCGCCCTGCACTTCGAGCCGCTGGGACCTTAACAACGCGACCGCTGCCTTAGCAACGTCCTGCACGCGTCCCCGGCAAACAGCTGTAAATGCAAGGGGGGAACCTGGCTACATATGATATACATACACACAACAAAAGTAACAATTCTTATAGGAAGTAGCTGCAGAAATGTTGTTTTACCTAAAAGCAAAACAAAATAAAAATAAATTAAAATACTATATACTGTATACTGTAATATTTTCATATACTCAAATTTATGAACATGCTCCTAGATACATTGGGGGCATATGTACTGTGTCAAGGTAAAAGTGGTGTAATTACAGCATATGGCAAAACAATTGCACCAAATATTTTTCACCAAATATTTTTAAAAAAAATCCAATTTAAAAAAATATTTATTTTTTCTATGATACAGTACATTCTAGAGCAATGGTTTTGCCCAAGAATTGCCCTCACTTTTGCCTTGACGCATACTTTATGCCCCTACTGTATGTTTTGCACCCACATTTTTGGAATGATGGGGCCATAACACCTTTGCTGATTTGCAATGCATTCCTTGACCTTCAGACAATTCATAGATAAAACGGAAACTGCTCAGTTGCTGAACTGTGTCTACTCGAGTTTAAAACTGATATCTGAGCTGTATTTAATGCCTTAATACATTTGGTAACAGTCAGCAGATGCCACCCTTTGCTCAGAGTCAGAACATATTACCTTTCTATCTCTGCCAGCTTGGCATCTTGCTTTCCCTTTTTATGCCTGGCTTCCCAACTGGCAGACAGAGCATAGTAGAAGCTGCCTGATCCACTTGACTGCTTGTATCTGCACAAATGAATGACAAGGGAGAGACCATCAGAAATAGTATTTATATTGCATCTGCCTACAGACAACACCATGAATATCAAATGAATTTTGATCTCAAAAAGTATTGTGGAGCTTTAGGTCAAATTCTAATTGAACATGATGACTATTTTATGCTCTAAGACTGGATCATTTCTAATATTCTGTCTTAACCAATATATATTTGACTGTTTCTCTGATACATATTTTTTTGGTAACCAAAGCCCAAAAGACGTTCTTCTCATGCGACCCCTCTGGCCCAGGCATTTTCACTTCTCAATATTCATTTCACTTCTTCGAAGTTCAGAGATCTAGAAACCGTTCGAGATGTGCGAACCTTTCGCAGGCATAAGAGAAAAGGGCTGATGTCAAGTTCTGCGAAAACGTTTGCTTACATCCAAAAGCAGGCAATACGTTTGCTTCACACTATGCCAAGGGTGGCCAACTCCGGTTCTCGGCTTTTGAAATTTTAAGCTACCTTCATTATTTATCTATCAGAGCCCGCCCCGCTCTCACCGTTCTCTCCAACTATCACGGCTTCACTGTCTATTTGCTCCTACGGCATAATCACGGCCTCGCTCTGATGGAAAAACAATGACGGCAGCTTAAAAGTGCTGCCTTCTAATTAGGATTCGGTGCTCTCTCTATCACCATTACCTCTGAATTTCAAGTATTAATACATTTTACATACTCTAGAGCAGGAGTGGCCAAATCCAGTCCTCAAGCACCACCAACATGTCAGGTTTTCAGGATATCCCTGCTTTCAGTACAGGTGGCTCAATCAGTGGCTCTGTCATAATGACTGACCCACCTGTGCTGAAGCAGGGATATCTTGAATACCTGACCTATTGATGGTCCTTGAGGACTGGAGTTATAACCCCAGTCTGGAAGAGCTTCGCAGAGAGAGCAGAGAGAAGCTGTATCTCCCTGCACAGCTCATACAGGCAATTGCGCTCTTTTTATTTGAATTTTTAGTACAGTACATACAGGGGGTCTCCGGAGCTGAACCACATTTTTTACTTGTCCGGGGACCCCCTGCTTCCCGAGGTACAGGTGCCGGTATCTCCTGTAAGTTTAAATCTCCCACATCATGTGACTGGGACATTTAAACTTGCAGGAGATACCGGCAACCCTTACTGGGGACTGTACTTCAGGAAACAGTGAGTGTCCGGACCTGAAAGTCATGCAGTTCAGCTCCGGAGACCCCCTGCTTCAATCCTATGTAATAAAAATTTAAATAAAAGCAGAGCTTCATTACTTTAGTGGCTAATCACAACTGCCCGGTTTCTTGGTGTAGAGGGGTGAAGGTTGCAGTTGCAACAGGGTGGGTGGTTAGGCTTCCCAAGATGGTTGTGGGAAGGGATAATCCCTTCATTACCTTAGCGGTTACTAAAATAAATTATACTTCATGTGATGCAAATTACAAATCCTATCTCGCTACCCTTTAAAGCTGCAGTTCAGTCTTTTTTTTTTATTTTTTTTTTTACTTCAATAGTTTCATGTGTGCAATCTCTAATTACCTAAAGAACTGTATAGCTGCAGGTCAATTCGTTCTCCATGTATTGATAGGCAACATTTGGTGACCTAATTAGTGAAGGGATCTGTTTTTCTTCTGCTTCTTTCTCTCAGTGGAAGCTTATGAATATTCATGAGCACTCCTGCACTGACATGTGCTAGAGGGAGGGCAGGGCTGACAAACGGGTGTGCCAGGGCTTGTGACAGGACATGAAGGGGCAGTGCCTTAGCAAATGGCTGTTAAAATAGAATACAAGAAAATTGGTCTTTCAAAGTTGTTTTTTTAAAAACAGAAAATGCTAAAAGTATTTTTTCTTACTACAGAACTGATTTATTAAACAAAACACACATGCAGGATATTGACAGAACTGCAGCTTTAAGTGGTGTTAAAAAAAGTGAGTATTTCAGTTGTGATTTGCATTACAGAGCTACTTGAATAGCAGTTACTGGCAAAAAAAATGCCAGTTTCAGCCTTTTTTGACCTACCGCTCTAATTTTCAGAACAAGAGTGATAACTCATGTAAAATACGCATTTACAGGCGATTTTGACATGCAATAACGGCTTACAGAACAGGAACACATGCAACATCGCTTATAAAGTGTACTTTACGTGTGTTTAGTCACTTATCGAAACTACTAGAATAGGCCCCTTAGAGTTTAAAGGCATTATACTAGTAATTATTGTATGAATAAATGGAGAGTATATGGTACAGCATATAGTACCCTATAATGTAGAACCTAATTACTATACAAGATATAATTAAAAACTAGTCAAGAACATGACTAGTACTAATGACTTGTACTAAGAGATTACTTACAGTATGTTCATTAAGAGAACATGTAGTATGGACCATGTATATGCTCCCATTAGATAGTAATGAGGACAGATATAACACAAAGTTCCAGGGATCTAGTCCCAGTGATCGGGGCTCAGTAGCAAACAGGACATATATATATATGTAGTCAAAAAGTGATAAACACTAGTAAAGGAGACAGAGCTATAATGAAAGCTACGTGAGACTTAATGAACACTTGTAATGACTAAGTCATAAGTGATGTGCATTCAGCATATGAAGGTATGTGTGAGGCGGTGACTGACCTATATATATATGCGATAATGGTCATGCCTACCCTCTCAGTAAACAAACCATACATAGCATAATAGCAGACATAAGGAATCAAATAAGTACCCCTTCGTGTAGCAGCTCACCCTAACTGAATGTGTGCATCACGCCGATGTAGCAGAGAAAAGACTGTCCCATGGGGTCCAAAAAACGGAGAACAGCTGTAGAAAAATGGGGGCTACAAACCAGTAACGAAGGTTAAAAAGACTTTATTAGGTGGTAAGTGAGGGGTACAGGACTTCTCTGACGCGTTCCCGAAACGCGTCAGAATAGTCCTGTACCCCTCACTTACCACCTAATAGAGGACAGATATACAGTAAGACAGAAATTGAAGAAAACATAATCTTACACACTTACAGGTTATAAGATATGGTACCTGCTACCGGAGAGGGTCCGACTGGTGCAAATCCCCTTCCTGGATTTTTTCGGTCTCTTCAGACAAAATCCCATCCGCGCGTTGAAATCCGAGTTCGGATTTCAGCAACTTTAGCCGGTGCGGATTCTTTCAAATTCGCCCATGGCGGTCGGAGTTTTGGATTTGAAAAAGTTTGACGTGAGATTTAACGTTAGTCCGATCCACGGAACGTGTTTATATAGAATCCGATTCAACATACATCCCAACAATGAATTCAATTGGTCGGATTCGGTGTCGAATTTTCAGAATTAGAAAAAAAGCGGTGGGTTGGCCTTTTTGGGACTGACCCACGGAAATCCATGGCTAAAAGTAACTGTAAGCTTCAAATTTGAAGAAAAAAAAACATTTGTAATTATTATACAATTGACTTGACCCAGCATATTTTAAATAGTTAGCCCTTGCACTCCCTGCACTAATTAGATGTGGTGGTATGTTTCACTCTGTACACACAGACAAGTAATAATACTATTTAGTTGGAATTCCAAGTCAAGGGGTCTTCCATCTGTCTGAAGTTGAACCAAATTGTTTAGAATTAAAAGCCAAGTTTTACATGGAAAGTAAAAATGGGAATACTCTGTGTAATATGCTAACATATGTCTGGTTTAATTTTTTAGCGTGGACACAATGCTATTAAGTAAATGAGGATGCTAACCAGATAATAAAGTGAGCTCATTATACAGTATTATATGGCAGCATTTCGTTCCTCTTCATCACACAGTATCTTGACTATTTCAATAAGTAATATTGTTTAGTGTTGTTCTATAATAGTTTACTTTGGGATGTACTTTTTAATGAGTACTTATGACAAGTATTATAACAAACTTTTAAGCAAGGTCCTTAAGTAATCTTTAGTTGTGTGTATAGCTACAATTTGCCCTTGTTTTACTGGTCAAACTGAAGTCCTCTTTTAGGAACTTCCTGTTTGTCTGGATTTCGGATCTGTTCTTCCAGGGTTGCTTCCCCTCACACCGCGATTTGTAAAAAACTCACTAGGGGCAAGAACCACAAACCCCCATTAAATAAGGGCTCATAATGTTACCTAAACCAGTAACAGATGTTATTTTCCCTAAGGTTAACGCATATCCTCACAAAAATAACAGCCGTTCTAGATCTCAGTGGCATAGTCTGATGGCAGTGGTGTACAAACTGGGGGGCATGGTGGTTGCAGAGGCCCCATGCTCCTCCCCAAGAAGCTTCAATTAAATTCTGGGGGACTGCGCGAGGCCTCTGCAACTCAAACTTACCATGATTTAGCCAGCTTCGGGCGATGCGTCGCCATGGTAATGGCAACGCAGCCATCAAATGACGCCGCGGGGTCCTTTGACGCCCATCGCCATAGCAATGTAGCGTTAAATGATGCCAGCTGGTCACGTGACATGACATAATTTAGCGCTGCACTAAGGTAAGTAAAGGGGGGCGCGAGCACTTGTGGAGAACAGGCAGGGGGCACAGCAACAAATGTTTGCACACCCATGGCTTAAGGTCACGTCATTGCAGTGCAATGGTGCATCAACTTTCAATAACGTGTCATGCTCCCAGACTCCAGACTCCAGACTCCCATACTTCTCCACAACCACCACCAGAAACGGCCTTTTTCAGGGTCTGGATGGGAGTAATGCCAAGTTTAGTTACGACTTCACTAACATAACGTTACGTCTCTGTGTTAACCTATGTTAACCCCTGTGTTAGGGTAAACACCAATATTGCATCTCATTATCCCTAACAGCTGTTATAGTTAACACAATGCACTTTCCAGGGGGGAAACATGACTTAATGTTACATTACTGGCCTTTGTGGTTAGGCTTAACATGGCATTGTCACTTAACAGAGCTTTTGTGGATCTGGCCCTAGGAATTGGCCAGGAGAAGGTACAGTTTCAACATGCTGCACTCTTATCTTAGTGAGATTGGCCTTTTATGTGCGATTACCTTCCCTTTGTGAGTCAACCTTTTGCTTTTCCCTTGCCACTATCTTTGCTTGCGGATGCTGCTCTACACGTAGTGCACCTGATGAGGCTTCTTTGCAGCGGTGAGACTACTATCCACAAATGAGCCTAGCTTGGGCTTCCCTTCCCAAGAATGCTTGGAGGCAGTATACATTTTGTTGGTACAATGCAACCCTTCAGCTTATTACAAACACTGACATTTATCAACAAGCAACTGAAATGGGAGACTCCAAAACGTCTAAATACCAGGTATATTTTGTACTCATAACTGCAATTCAGATGCCCTCCTGAGCATTTTAGTATTATAGAGATAGATACCAGAAATGAAATTTGCATTGTAATTTAGATGGAAGACAAAGAAGAGACAGGAGTATTTAAACATTGAGGAAGAATAAATAATATATGTATCAGCTGGGGACGGATTAAAGGACTGACTTGTATATGTCTTCTGCATTATGGAAAGTGGCTTTCCATTATTAAATTCCTTCTTTCAGATGTAAAAGTACAGGCGGTCCTCGGTTATCCGACGCAATGCGTTACTCAAAATGGCGTCGGATAGTGAAGCGTCGTAAAGCGAAACCCGTTTTCCCATAGGAACACTGAAGGCATTTTTAATGCTAAAATACACAGGAAATGTTACTCAAGCAATAAGATATGCAGCACACACATAGATTATGATGTAAACATTATATTTATTGATTCCATAACTGTAAAATAAAACTATAAAAATAAAACTATACTGTATTCTGTACAGTAATGTACATGAGCAAATAAAACCCCATCAATTATTTAAGGAAGATGATTGGGGGGATCTTCAACAGACAACGGACTTTTTGGAGGTGATGTAGGTGGACTTGAAGGTTTGGGCCTCTTGAAGAATTTCTTCAATGAAGTCTGGACAGATCAATTCCTTTTCTGCGTGTAGATCTCTCTATAGCAGCTGATTTGGTTAGACACCCCACGACTGACTGTTGAACTCCGTTCAATGTTATGGTAATTTTCCTCAAATATTGCCAGTGCGCTATCAATGTGCTTGAATGCCGCAGCCAACATTTTGGTTGACAAAGATTTACGTGGCTGTGCCACTTCAGCAGATTGGTGGGCCTCCTCTTCAGCAATTTTTTGCTCTTCTAATTGCATCAGGTCTTCATTGCTCAACTCGTTAGAATGTGAAGCGAGCAACTCCTCAATATCCTCGGTTTCCACCTCCATGTTGAGATCTCTGGCCATTTGCACAACAGTTTCTGTAACCTCTGCAACAGTCTCTGTAATGCCTTGGACATCTGACACAAAATCAGGGCACAAATTACGCCAAACTCCATTTAAATTGGATTGTTGGACCTCATTCCATGACTCTCCGATGTTTCTCACTGCATGGAGAATATTGTAACCCTTCCAAAATTCTTTCCAGGTTGGACCTCCTTCCACATCAGTTGCTCTGATGGCCTGGGCAAATGTTCGCCTAAGGTAGTAGGCCTTGAAGGAAGCAATAACCCCCTGGTCCATCGGCTGTATCAATGAGGTGGTGTTGGGGAGCATGAACACCACTATGACGTTTGGATGATGGTCATCCAGGTACACAGGATGGCCAGGAGCATTGTCCAGGAGCAGCAATGCTTTAAAATCAAGGTTCTGGTTTATGCAATATAATTGCACAGCTGGGATAAATTGATGCTGAAACCAGTCCTCAAAAAGGCTCCCTGTTACCCATGCCTTACGGTTGGACTTCCAAATCAACCCTTGAATGCCCTAGGGTTTTCTGCATGATAAACAAGCAAAGGTTTTAGCTTGAAATCATCTGCAGCATTTGATCCAAGTAGAATAGTCAGCCTGTCCTTTGCAACTTTAAAACCAGCATAGATTTTTCTTCTTTTGCAATGTAGCTTCTACTGGGCATTTTCTTCCAGTAGAGCCCAGTTTCATCAACATTGAACACTTGACGTGCGCAATAGCCACCGTCCTCTATAATTTTGACCAATGTAACAGGGAAGGTTTTAGCTGCCTCCTCATCAGCACTAGCAGCTTCACCGGTCACTTTAATGTTATGCAAGTTTGCCCTCTCTTTAAACCGCATAAACCAGCCCTTACTTGCAGTGAACATTTCCTCAGTGGTCCCTTCTCCATGCTGGTGCTTAATGTCCTCATAAAGACTCAAAGCCTTGGCCTGAATTAAGGCTAAACTAATGGGCACAAGGCACTGGGATTGATCTTCCAGCCATATGATGAGGAGTTTTTCTACCTCAGCAATATGCCCAACACGTTGCCTTATTGTTGTACCTTGCATAGGTCCTGAGCCCTTGATCTGTTCCAAGATTCTTGCCTTGTCTTTTATTATTGTCACAATAGTTGTGCGAGGTATATTCAAGGCACGTCCAATTTCTGTATTCGTCTCTCCTTTCTCAGAGCGCTTTATTATGTTTTGTTTGGTCTCCAAAGTAATAGATTTTCTAATCCTTTTTGGAGTAACAGCACTTTGCTTTTTGCTTTTATCAGACATGGTTAGGGCCTAAAATACACCACTAAACCTTCACACAGACTGATCAGAATGATTTCCCTAACCTGCAGCCTTCTGATTGGGCAATTGTAGCAATTTTGTATAGCGTCGTAAAAGCATCGGATAAGCTGTTCGGGCGTCGTAAAATGGGCCATAGGGATGCATTGACTAGCGTCAGATAAGCCGTTCATCGTTAAACAAAACGTCGTACAACGAGGACCGCCTAGTCCACTTAAGTTAACGGCTTTTTAAGTGTTAACAGGGATCTTAAAAGCTCACTAACGCAGTGTTAAGTGCTGTTTTCAGCCATAACGGCCCGATGTGTTAGCTATAATGGACGTTAGTGCTGATGAGATGCAAAAGAGGTGTTCCCTGTAGCAATGCATGTCCACAGAGCTCCGTTAAAGTTAAGGCAGGGATTTAACGATGCATTACTTAGGTCATACCTGAAGGTAGCGTTGTAGAACGAGATACCTGGGATCCATGCTAATAAGATCTCTCTCCCCCACCCACCCACCCTTATTTCAGGGTTTGGATGATACAAACGCCATCACTTGCATAATGTGAATCAACTTAAGCTAACGCTCTGACGGTAGGGGGAAATATGGCTGCTGTTTATAAAGGTTAAGTCTGCCATTAACTCTACCTGTCAGTAATACATTGGTGTTGCATGTTATGTATATATATGTATGTCTTTGCTTGGTTCCAGCACCTCAGGAATCAGGGGTTAATAGGTTTGCATAGAATTGTTGCAAATGTTATGCTGCAGTCCTACCCACCAATCAGGGCCTGGGCAGGTAGGCAGCTCCTGGCCCTGAGTGTTGCAATATTAGGGTTTAAGTGAATAAAAAGGTGGGAGGGAGACCCCAACAGACAGAGCCTGCAGAGAGTTAGGCCGTGTTAGAAGGACAGGCCGCGCTGAGCCATGCGGACGCTCAGCGCTGAGCCCCTGCATCCCCAATGAGGATGCCTTGAGAGGGGGCTCACGCGAGCGTCCGCAGGCGTGCGGAGGCTTTGGAATTTTCAGCCGACAGCCAAGCTGTTTTTCAGCGCGCTGTCGGCTGAAAACATCCAATCAGCCTGAAGCAGCGTCAACGTCACGGCGCCGTGATGTCGGCGCCGTAACGTTGACGTCAGTGCATCGCGGGCGATTGGCCCAGTGACGTCACTGCCCCGCCTCCAACCACCTCCCCCCCGGCTCCCTTTGCGCACGCTGGCTCGCCTGCAAGTCCATGGAATCGCGCTGACTTAAGCAGGCGAGCCTCAGCGTTAGTGCGCCTCCGCTCTCCTGAAGCCTCTATGGCCCCGGCCTTACAGAGGTGTTGCTGTGATGGAGAAACTGCAGTGTCAAATCCAGTGCTGGTCTCAGGCCTGAAAACCAGTCCTGTAGGCACTGAGCAAAGAGAGAACAGGGGAAATCTCTGCAAGTAAGTCCCTCCGACTAGTTAGACAGGGTATTCCCCAGTTTCCCCAGTTGGGTATGTGTGATGTTTGTGTCTGTTGTATAGTTGTGGATATGTTTTTCCAATAAATTAATTTTATAAACTCTTGTGTTCTGTCTTGCGATATTGATCCCTGGTATTAGTCCTGGTCTCCCGTGAAAAACGCAAGGCAGGGCTAACGTAACATCCGGTTAAGGCTATGCTGATAAGATCAGCAATTTTATTTTTTTCACAAATATTTATATTTATTATATAAATCCGGTATACATTTTTATATATATTTAGCTTTGTGGATTGGCGTTAACCTCCAGGAACATTACGTCCATTACTAATTTTGATAACATGACGTTATGAGCCCTGTGCTAACAGAGTTCCCTCAGGCACCTGTGATTGGTGAAATATGACAACATTAGAAATAAGTGACTATATATAGAAGATTGCAATAGCTGGGGTCTTGGTTAGCCTTAGGGGTCTGCCTTTTAGATGAATTCAACTACAGATTTGTGTCATAGCTTATTAATAACTTATTCTATCTTAAAGGCACTAAGGGTAATCACTATTAATAAGATATCCTGCGATGATTTTGATGTTGACACAGTAATAATAGTTTTAGCCTGGCTGTTAGATTTATTGGAATCTCATAATGAAACATACGGTTTATTATTACAAGTTATTTTTTTTCTAACCTAGCATCTTGTTTTACTCTACTACCGCACACAAAAAAACTGAGCGATTTATGGACTTTTCTCATGTTTCTATCTTTAGAAAGAGTCAGGTACAGTATGACCAAAAAGTTGGGGCTGTACAAACTAAATGAATACTATTGTTGCTGCTTAACTTGGTATTCCTGACTTGAACTCTTTTATTTTCTTACATCCATCTTCTAATGCTTGGCCAAGATGTTAGAGTCAATAAATAGCATTGTAATGATTGAGTTTTGTTTTTGATTAAGTACATTTAAAATGCACAATTATGCGTCTGTTCTTTAGCAATGCATGGACAAAACACTTGACATATTGCTACTTAGATTCCAGAGCTGACTATTTCTGAATCTTGTGAAACATTTATTTTCATGAGGCTTCAAGTCAAACCCAATACATATGTAGCACTATTTTCCCCACCCTCAGTGAGATTATATAGCTACCGTGTATTCTGGTGCTGTGCATACCTGTGAGGTTGAACAGAAGGCCTGAGAACTCTGCGATGGTATGGGGAGATGTCAGGGTAGGTTCTCAGTGATGAACCTGGTAGCGCAGTACCTCCAGCCGGTGAGGATCCTGGTGCAGCCAGGATGGTCCACACTGGTGACTCAGATAGTGTTCCATTGATACAGGCCACAACACATGTATACAACCGGATCTTTTTTGGCATCATTCTGGTTACAGCATAGATGTACCCTGGAGCAGACCCACTGGGCTTGAGGCCCTGCAGGCCCCCCCTCAGCTCCCTTTACCCCCTGATGGGGGGAGGGAAGGAACCCACTGACTTCTGGGAGAGTGTCAGTTTATGTACTCCAGGGGAGGGGCTTGTAACCCTGCCCCATAACAGGGTTGGTCCGATGCTGACAGGCATCACATCATGGGCATGTGACCCAGCCATTATCCTCCCCAAGGATGACACTCTCTGGTTGTGAGGCGATCCCCTGGATACAGCAATAGTGTATCCAGACTGCAACAGCAAGCTAGGACTCCATGAGAGAGCTTATCTGCCACATTGCCTGTGTCTAACAGGAATTATACTGTTAGGGCCAAAGGAAAGATAATAGCTAGAGGCCTAGGCTACACATATTATGCAGAAGGAATTCAAAATTACCCGTAGAAAATTGCGAGAAAATATATTCAATCTAAAAAAACACAACCAATAATTCTATACTGTTGATTTTTCATATTTACAGCTATCAGTTCATCTGCTTAATCAACTTTAAGTTTTTCACCTCCTGATGTTCATGGATGTCATTAGAAATTTGATGAATTCCATGTGTAAATCCAGAGGGAAAATGTTTACATATTCACCAATCCCTAACAATGTCTAAATTGACACCATGCAATTTAACCTTCTGGCCATTAATGTATATAAATAAGTTCCAAACGATTTGCCTACATTTCTGGCCTCTTAGCATTGATACTCCCTTTCCCAAGGGAAATTAAGACGTGAATATTGATTTATCAAGGATTATCTTGTGACTCACTTCACTTCATAACCAATTCCTCTGGACCAGATAACAAAAATAACCTTTGCTTTATGCCAAATGTCAACGATAAAGATTATTTTCAGCATTTCTTATTTGCCAGCGTGATCTTGTATCTAAAAACTTATGGACATTTTTTTTCTGTGTATAATGCCAATTAATGACAAAAACAATACACATTTTTACCTAATCCCTACAATTTTTGACTTTATTTCATCTGTATGGCTAATCCAAGATTAACTCAATGTGTGGTTCCATTACCTGTCGTGTGCAATGTATCTAATGGGAATGTGACACTTTACTATTTCAAGGAAAGCTCTATCTGTAACTATTTAATTTCTCATTGCAAACTACAGGAATAAAATATTCAAGGCAAACAATTCTTTTTCTTCACTGGTTCAATCCATATTCTATTATATTTGGCTTTAGAGTGATTGTGTTTCAAATCCTCAAACACTGTTTCTAACACACAGGATAAAGAATGGAATGAAACAGAATAATATAACATAATATAGAATTCATTTATAACCAAACCAGAATGTCAGAGTGATGATTTCTTATTCCTCCTTGAAGGAGTAAAGATGTTGTAGCTTAGCACTGTTTCATTATATCATGTTTTCCTGTATATAAAGTAGCTTATTTTACAGAAGTTCCGAAAGTGAAAATTCCCCACAAACCTCTAGTACAGTATTATATAAATGAAACATGAATGCTATCGATGTAGTCTGTGTATTTGGGTGTTCGTGACATGGGGATTCATTTGCATATGCCTGTTTCACAGTCAAATACTGTAGGTGCAGTATGCAGTGGCAAGAAGTATTATTCTTACAATATGATTTTGGTCAACTGCTACTGTGGAATATTGAGAACTGCTCAAGAATAAATTAGTGTAATTCTGTAATTTCTCATCTGAATCAGCAGCGATTCTTAATCAACTGTTTTCTTTTTCAATTTTCGGTAAGCAATCCTGTAGGCATGCTGCTTGTGTATGTATTAAAATTGTGATTTATGTTCTTTCTTTCCTTGAACGTGCCAAACATCTTTCATTAAATATTGAGTTTAAGTGGTTTATTTCTTTTTAAAAGACATTTCAGTTCAGAGATGTTAAATCCATTTCTATGACTGTCAAGCAGGGGAGAGTTGTGTGTGTCACGCAGAATAACGTTTCCGAGTTTATTGCCGGCAGAGACGCGATCTTCTGGCATTAAAGTTAAATATTTATTGAATATAAGAATAAAATAATAATTATTTTAACCTAGACCACAGCAATGTGTCCCAAACAAACTGAGGAAAAGAAATGGAGACTTTTTGTAAGCACATTAGTGCTAAATACTATGGAGTGGGAATTCTGCATGAAGCTTAGGAAATACCTTAACTGTACTACAAGACAGAATATACCGTATATACGCTAGATCTAAAATGTTCAATGTGCATCATGCTCTGAACAACCATAATGTTTCATCATAAATTAGGCCATTTAATCCTAATAACGCAATTTACTGCATCACAAAATTATGACAATGAAGCCTCAATGTACTAAATGGCGTTAGTCATCTCATGGCCCCCTAACTTGAATGGAGGGCCATGAGCACCATTTAGTAAGTATGGCCCAGAGTGTGATTACATATTCAAGCTTTTGTATTTGTGTCTCCAGTGCCCATTTAGCATTGTCTGGCTGTGAGCCCTGGCTGTTTGGTGGGGACTTTTGTGGTGGTCTGGTCAGCTTGTAGTTATGGACACATTGCACAATATGAGATTATTCAGAAATCATTCGATCTGCAATACACTTTTGATCCAGTCAACTATAAGTTGGCCTTCCAGTAGTTAAGCTATTGATCCCCACATTTGTAAAGACTAGATTTTCATTGGTGACTATTTTCCTTTTATTGGGAACATGAGAGAGTTTTGACTTGCCTTAGTTACTCCATTTTGTGTGATGTCACAGAGTATGGAGCAGAACCTACCACATGCTAATTACCTAGTCTTCCACTGCCCTTCTTGTAATAGGATTCTTAGCAGGTGGGAGGTGGGCCAAAGAAATGCTAATTGCTTAACAGATATGCCTTGCCCTTTTATTGGTTTCATCAAGACACCTTTCCTTAATTTGCAAAGACTCCAAAGACAAACATGTGTTTTAATCATTATTTCATTTATCTAAGGAAGCCAGTTACATTGTTACGATGTTTATACAATGATTTTCTCATGTGAGCTAAGTGCCAAATAGACAAATAATACATGATTAGTTACAGTGCTAATGAGTTAAAGCAACAGTTTTATATAAGATAATTGTATGTCTTATCTGTGTTGCTCATTGCTTAAACCAGATGTATTTTATTTTGCAGTCATGGCAGGGGGATGGCAGACAAAGGCTGTGTTTCCAGTGTTATCATTTTGATATTGTTTTGTGTTTAGCTTCTTTCTGATAAAATAAACAAATGGAGATACAGTAGCAAAACTTCTTTATTTGTAACCTTCTTTTGTTACTGAGGCTAAACAATTACAGATGACTGTCTATTAAAACATGGACAAGCAGAGCTGTTTGTATAAGTTATAGCCAATACCCTATGAAAGTATTAAACTTGGCTAATAGACGGTGGGACCTATCTACTAACAGGATTATGAAAACAATTTTGTCCATCAAAATTGTAGTGCTAAAAAGTAGTACAAACCTTAATATATTTTGCTTGGTATGCAGGGCCGTTATCAGCGGGTGACCACTGTCCCCGGGGCCTTGCAGCTAAGGAGCCCCCTCCGACCAAACACGGAAGTTGGGTCCAAATGGATTTAGGTTTGCAACTTCTGGGATTGACCGAGTGGCCGGGGCCCTTCCTCTGCTAGGCCAACTGTAGAAACAGGTGGGCCCACGGGAGAAATAGGAGGGCCCTCTCCTCATCCCCAGCTCGTCAGACTCCCCAGCACTCTGTTTCCTCCACTCAATCACTTAGTTGAGCCCCCCCCCACCCCCACTCGTGCTGAAGAAGCTGTCAATGACCCTCATCCACCTTTACATTTGTGTCTCAGGCCTCATACTGTACAAGCTGGTGGCCGAGCCTCTTGCGGTGTATGAAGGTCGTTCGTTATATGACATCAATTTTAGTAGGTGTCAGTAGATTGTACTGAAAACATAGGGGGCATTATTCATAAAATAAAGTGAGCTTCCACCACTTCAAATGGCCCAGGTTGTTGCCCATATATTACCATAACTGCATCATTACTTTTGGCTGAACATCATTAATTGTGATGCCTCCACACACACAGGGAAACAGATCACTTCCAGATACATACTGTGCTCAGTCAAATCATGTAAATCAGATTCATGGCATGTACCAAGATAAACATAGATTGTGCTTACATACAATATTGAAAAGTGTACAAACACTGTAATTTTAAGTCTAGACATCTGCTTGTAAACAGTTTTTCTAAGTTATTCCCAAATCAGATAAACCCTGTTGGCTATAAATTGAAAGAGTGTGTACCCAGAAGACTCACAGATAGTTTCCCTAGAAAATGAATAATCATTGGATACTACAGTATAAATTCACTGCTTATTGGTTGTTGTCATCTCATGTGCCTATTTCATCAAAGAAAATGATTGATTTGGTTATTTTGTTGGTAAAGTTAGAGGTTAACCACTCATCTGTGGCTGTGTATGCTGTATTTACTGCCTGCATTATAAATCCTCGCTTTTTCCGTGTTAAAGCTGTAAATTTATACATCACATCGGCAGACTTACACTTTAAAAATCAAATAGAATATAGCTGCTGAGGACAAAAACCCTTATTAAACAGTAAGTAGTTCTTTAGATGAATCAAGCATAATTCTAGACATTATTCTTTAACTGAAAACTGTTATATTGATATACTTTGCCTCGGATAAGTTTTTATATTGTTTAAATACATTGATACTGTTGTATAGTAAGATACACTGTTTGTCATTGCTATTTTGCTGTCTTTTTGTATATTAAAGTCAACCATTAATAAGTAATACTTTGGGCCCTGATTAAACTATTGCACGCTTTGTAGAGAGTAAATTACATTTTCGGCCACATTTTGCTATAACAGATTTGTGTGTGTTAAGTGCCTAGTTTTTCTTTAGTAAACACAGGGACCAAGGACCCTGGCAGAAATACATATATTTTTTTTTTTTTGCGTGGAGGCAACGGATAGATTGCAACCGAGTAAGGGTAAATATTAATTCAATTGAAGTACCCTGCAAAGGCGAAAGGTGAGTTGGCTAGTTTATTAACCCTGTTTCCATATAGAAGTCACGTGCTCACTTGTGTGCTGTTTGTGACAGGTGGTGTGTGGGGACGGATTGAATGGAGATATTGTTCATTTGGGGGACCTTTGGAGAAGGTGAAAAGTGGGCCAGCAAGAGAGCTCTGTACAGTATTAACCCTTGTCCCGTATACAGGTCACATGCTCAAAGTTGTGCCGTACATGATAATATTATTGAGGTTTATCCACAAAATATCACTACCCTTATTTTTTAGGATATTGTATGTGCTTTGTAAATTATACGTGAATAAAAGGAACAAATGTATGACAATTGTCATTGCTAATAAAAATATATAATTTCTGCCGACATGAAGAAATATATATAAAAAAATTAGATTGCAGAAACAAACTTATGATAGGACAACCACTGTATGCGCAGCGACTGCTAGTTTAGTGGTTATGTTAATGGAATTTGAGGGTGATACATTTCTAGTTCTTCCTTGCTTTGAGGAAGTAAATGTATTTTTTTGTCCCTCTAACTAAAATAGATTGTTACAAGTAGTCCTCGCTATCCAACATTTCACTTTACAACCAATGGCATATCCAACGCATTACAATGCAACCCTATGGGCCGTTTGCGACGCCGGAATGCGTTATCCAACGCTCACCGCCACTGATTAACATGGGACTCACTCTACAACGGTTTCACGATCCAACGCTACTTCCAGAACGGATTCCGTTGGATAACCGAGGGCCGCCCGTAGTTCCTTGTGTCAGGCATGCATTGTGTCTGTATTGCCCAACTATATACAGACAGCAAATGTTTGCAACGTCATACACAAATAGCTTAAATATCAACAACATGTGAAACAAAGTCATTTAATATTTGCCAGATACATAGACATTTTATGGCAGCAAATGTAGTAAGCCAACTTTGTAGCTAGACTGGCGCAAATTGTGAGATTGTTGTGTTTCACCTCTTTGTGCTAATATATCAAGGACACTACTCCAATTTTTGCCCCATGTGCATCAGTTTGTTTTTTGGGGAGTGTCAAATAGAGGCGTTAGGAAGGAGTTACGTGGTTGGATCAATTTGTGGGTCGGCGCTAGATGTAAGAAAGTAGAGAAACAGCTTTTGTATATGACGCAAGTTGGAGCAGAAATTGGTGCAGTGCATCAAGGCAAGTTTTCTCTACATTGATACATGGGCCCCATAGATTCCACGTACAAATGTAGCCAACATTATTGGAGCCAGTGATGAAAGTAGGCCGGTCCGGTACCCAGAACCAGTAAAACAATAGTGAATTATTTTGGATTTTAGCTAAAAAAAACAACGAACCTGCCTCTCTCTCCGTCTCTCTTTCTGCATTACTGTGTCTCCCCAACAGAAGTTGGCTCCGATCAGTGATATAGGATGCTCTAATATGGGCATATACATTTCAGGGCATATCCATATTAGGGAAACCACATCACTGACCGGAGCCGGCTTTTGCTAGGGAAACATGGAGAGAGGCAGGGAGACGAGATGGAGAGAGAGGCAGGTTAGCTTTCTTTGGTTTTGTCGAGAAGATTATTGCTACAGGGGTTCCATTCAGAAGTGGGAACTCCTGCAGCATTAATCCTTACTGAAAAATCCCTAAGCTAGAGTAATGTAGGCATGTAGTCTACATCATCACTCTAGCCCAGTTATTTTCAACGTTTATGGGCATTCATCGAGGGTTCCGTGGCCACCGGTGGGGGAGACCTGGAGGTTCCATAGCTCCCCAGAAGCAGCAATCTGAAGTCAAGTCCAACTCCCGGCTTCCTTGTCCTATGATGAGAGAAAGTGGGTGGGGGGGGGGGATAGAGGGGAAAAAGAGGGGGGAGTGGAGGGGAGAAAAGAGGGGAAGAGAAGGGGGTGTAGAGGGTGGAGTGGAGGGGAGGAAAGAGGGGGTATGAGATGGGGAGTGGAGGGGGAGAAGAGAGAGTGTGAGGGGGAAGACAGAGAGAGGAGATAGAGAGGGGAGAGTGTAACGGAGGAAGGGAGAGAGCGGACACTGTGATGGGTGGTAGAGAGAGAGAGAAAGAAGGGAGAGTACCCTGAGACACCCCAGTCCCCACCTCCATAATTTAAATGCCTGGGCAAGTACCTGTAAGAATAAAAATCTACTTTCACCACTGATTTCAACCAATGAAGCCCAGCAGCAGGACATACACAACTCACCAGAGGGGAAAGTGGCCATTGTTTTAGCACACAAGAAGGGAACTATTGCGCTATTTTACCCGCTGGAGCGTGCCATGGGTTGCAATATTGTTGGCTACATCTGTAAGATATGTTTTTGGACCGTAACTGGTGCTGTCACTACACCAGAACTTTAGTTGGTACCGTTGTGTTGAAATATTCTATGATTTAAGATCACCAAAATGTATTTTGATTGCTTTTGTCCATTTATTTATGCTATATTGGCACTGTCAGGAAGTGAAGCAGCATATGCTCCAGTATTTATAAGCTCTTGGAATTGTTTTAAACACCATTCAGTTCTCCAAATAAATCTTAAGATACAAACTACCAGTGCTATGTTTGAGTTTATATACTACAGACATTAGAAGGAATGTACTCATAAATCTCGCATAGTCAAATAAATTATTTGCAAGATTACAATCGTAGACTTTGGAGCGATTCTTTCGAAACAGGGACAAAAGAAGAAGAAAAAAAAGACAGAAATTGAGACTTATTGTTTCTTCTGCGCTGCAGTATTTATAAGTCCAAAAACAAAGATCTCACATTTTCTTTGTTTTTTTGTTCGATATAAAGGGTGCTCCAGAATACAATCAAATCCTAGCTTTGTAGCTGGTAAATGTCATATCATAGTTTTGTATTATAATAGGTCATCGCAGTGATTCTCCATGTAACTCGGAAAACATTACTGAATTAGAAGCCCAGTTCTCTATGCTTTATGGGCATCTTATACTACAGGTTCTGTCTGCCAGGTCTGATCAGAATTTCTAACCTGCAAAGGTCAGCGTGAATACCAAACTCTAACCTTTTGATAGAACGCAGGAGAAGCAAATTGGTTTACTTATTATACTATGACTTGAAATTTTAAATTAATGCACAGTGGTTTCCATTTTTTTTTTTTTAAAAGGACATATGAGACCTCATGGAATAATGTAAAGCAATAAAATGTGGTTCATTCCAATGATGGATGGCCAGTTGTAAAGTCTTTTCTCAGAGTTATGTATGTATATCTTTATTTATATAGCGCTCTCCGTGTACATAGTGCGACACAGCAGTAATACACATGACATAATAATATAACACATAATGGGAAGACACGCTTCAGTGATAAAAGTAACACTATGAAACAGGAATCCCTGCACCGAAGAGCTTACATTCATCATTGTGATCAGCGACCTAAATAGATACACGAATTCTGTGGAGAATGAAATTGATAAAATAATAGAAAAGTGAATAGTTGTTCATTAATTGTCAAATGACATGTAATATGTTAATATCAGCATAAAAAAAACTAAAACAGTACATACTTAAAATATAAATATAATGGTATTTGTGTGGACACCATGTATATATTTATAAATTATAACCTAATTTTTTTTTTTGCATACTGTTGTTTAATTCCAGAAAAAGTGTTATATGGGTCAGTTGTCTCACTTTACTTGACTTGTCGTGTATGTGCGACTTCATGTTTAATTCCCAAAATAGCTCTTGCATTCTAGCTGAAGCTTGTGGTAAATATGTAGGGATAGATTTACTAAATAGCATCATGAACCATATCACACCTTCTGGCTCCCTTAGACTTCTTACGGCTGTGTTAGTTAAAAGTCTGTAAGATGCCTTATGGCAGCTGAAAGGCAATGAATGACCTAAAAAGACCACCCAGTGCAGAAGATGTTAATGGCCATATTTACTGAGCGGTGCTATGGCATACAGATGCGGCGGCCGTTATTCGAACACTTCACGCGTTGTATACCTCGGAATACCGATGTCATGGCGCGTGATTTCTTCCAACCTTCCCGCCCCTTCCTGCCTTAAGACGCGAGCGCAGAAAATGGCATTTTAGTTAAACACTGAAAGTGACACAGTAGCGCAGTACTGTACACATTACAATTCATTCATTTCTGCCATGGATACGAAACAGAGTCCATGAAATTCAAACAAAGCAACCGCGATAAACACGAGTGCCAGGGGTGATTGGCCGCGTTAATGCCACGTGGAGTACAGCAGCACACACGAAAACAGCGCCGTGATTTGTTCGAATAACGGCCTCTGCATCTGTAAGTCACCTTCTGATGCTGGAGGACACCATACAGCCCGTTGACGTAAAGGGTCCATAGGTGTCTTATGACACAGCACCACTAAGTTATGGCCCTATATGGCTGAAATGCATTATTCTTTGGACTTGCAACCACTGGTTAAACCTGCAGCCCCCCACCTTGTACCAAATTAAAATAATTAATTATTTACATGACAATGTTTAATAGTTAAAGAAGCCGTATCTCTTACTTTTTTTTTTTTTTTACAAGATGGTAACCGTGGGGTCCCCTGAGCCAAACCCCACTATTTTAAGCGCTCAAAACCCCCGGCTCCTGAGACACTTTCTGGTTTTAAATTTCGCTCAGAGGAAACAAAATGGCTGACAAATCTCAAGCCAATAGGAAGCTGCAACATCATCGGCCGTGGCTTCCTATTGGATGGCCATTTAAACCCACTTTACAAAGCATAAATACTACCTGTAACTTCACCAGTAAGTATGTTGGTAACTGGAGGGTCCCTGGAGCTGGAAATAGTGTGATCCTATATAACTATAGGTTAGTTAGGGGGGATTGTTCCTTTAACCCCTTCAGTGCCCCAATAACATGCAGTGTAAGTCAGGAAAGTGCCACACTGGGACTCAGAGCACTGCACCATTGGAATATAGTGTGTGGTGCACTGCACATGCAAATGTTTACAAGCACAGTCCCTGCCCCAATATATTAACAGACTCTAGAAATACATGTCACATTTTATATTAAGAAGTGATGTATTCACATTCATTTCTAAGGCACATTTTCTGTTACTGGAAAAAATAATAAAAAAGTGAAAACTAAAAAAAAAAAAAATGAGAAACCCCAAGGAACAAAATGTCACCTTCAACACTTCAATGCCTGAGAACCTAGCTAGTTTCTAACACAGCAAAGGCCCCATACTAGTGTTTCTCAACCCTCCCCTCGTGGCGTCCCAGCCAGATCATGTTTTATAGTACAAGTCCAAACTCTGAGTGTGGAAATTCATTAATTATTTTTTTTACTCTGCTCTGGCCGGGGCCTCCTGAGTAGATGTTGGAGAAACACTGGACTGTACTCCATCTAAGTGCCCCTCTTTCTCTCTGTCGCTCTCGCCCTTCTAACCCCAGACCCTGGCTACACACGCATGCTCCGGTCCTGCACTTGGAGGAAATCTCACACTCCCGCAGACTTTCTTCGCTACAAATGTATCCAATCCTGTTCAACTCTGCCCTCTCCCAGGCTAAACAAACCTACTTTTCTGTCACTAATCACCACTCACAAGTCTAACCCCCGCCTCCTCTTCTCTGTCTTTGACGCTTTACTCAGACCACTGCCTGTTACTTGTTTTTTTCCCCTTCATTCCATCTCAGGACTTTGCTGAATATTTCAAGACATACGTGAATTGCATTCACCTGACATCCCCTATGTATCCTCCTCATGCTCTACACCTCTTCCTAACTCTCCTCCTGCCTTCCTTGACTCCTTTTCCACAGTCACAGATGGGGGGGGGGGGAAGGTGTCACTACTGATCTCCTCATCTCCCTAAGCTAATTGCCATCTTGTCCTCCTTCCCACCGTCCGTCCCCCCCCCCCCCCCGTCCCCCATCTCCTCAAACCTCTGCAGCAGGGCAAGATCTTTGCAGCACTTTCCTTGTTTAAGATAATTTGTAGCAAATGTTCCCAGCAGTCTGAGCTGTAAACTGTAACAGTAGATAACATTACATTAGTAATATAAGGATACATTGTAGTTGCTGAGTTACACTGACTGAAGCCGCCATTATGTTAGGCACACAATCAGGATTTTGACAGATTATTATAACAGGAGCAGCAAAGAATTGCCATTTTAGCTAAGAATGTAGAATGATACATTGTCACATGCTTCACATATATAAAGGGGAAAAAAAGTTGGAACATAGTATTGCTGCTTTTAACTCTACTAAAGTAAACGTTTTTTTGAATCTACCTTTATCTACCTTTCTGAAAAATGAACATGCTACTTACCCCAATTACTGTATGTTCTTAACTGTGGCCTCATGTAAATGTTACTCTCTCTGTCCACTACAACCTTCTCCCTCCTGACCCACAACTAAAGTAATCATACACCCTGAGCTACTCAAAAGCCCTACATTATCTACTGAATTTTGGTGGAGAACTCTGAAAACCAGCACACCAACCACCGCTCACGCTAATGGCAAACATTTCAATTTTACAGCCTGCAAACAATTATTCAAATGTACAGTATATTACTCTCTTTAGCAGGGGATATTGAACACAACTTAGGCCGTCCCTTTAAAACTCAGTCCCGTACCCCTAATAATGTCCTTTTCAAATTCCAAAAAGAGCTCTGTCGCCCCTATAAATATTTGAAGCCTACTGCCAAAACTGAATGAACTAAGGGCAAGGTGTCTTTTGCATAAACCTAAATCCATCATTCTCAGCGAAAAATGGCTAACTCTTAAAACCCTTTTAAGAATAATTCATGTTTAGAAAGATAAGTCAAAGAGAGGAGGAGGGGTGTTATTTATATTGAAAACTCATTTACGCTGCTAAATTGTCCCCCAAGCCCATCCTCTGTTCCTCCGTGAATGGAAAGTGTGAGCTGTTAGTTCTTGGGGATTTCAACTTCAATTGGCTTTACCCTACAAACTACAAAATCCAGACACAACTCAAGTTTGACCTAACTCAACTAATTTCCCAACCCACACGGACAAACCTAAGATCTCACAACCATTCCTTACTAGACTGGATTCTAAACTTTAACCCACAACCGTTTCTGGCTGATCTAACCAGCTGCCCTTGGTACAGAATGAACCGGATACCTTATCCTGATTCGGCGCTTGTTTTTTTCCAAACAGAATTCATAAAATATGTGATACCCATGTCCCACTACGCAGAATTAGAGTACAGGGGACACACCTTCTGTGGGTTACATCCAACCTGATTGTGCTTTACCATTTTAGGGATGCCTTGTGTAAACGATACAACGTAATGGGAACAACCAAGGATCTTAATAAATACTGATGTCTGCGAAATACACTCACAAGGCCAACAAGACCCGCAAAGGCCCAGTATTACTCAGGCAATCTTTACCAAAATATATAACATCCAGAAAACATCTGGAAGGTCATCAACAATATAACAAAATACAGAAATGCCCAATGCTACATCCAATGTGACAAGATACATACTGTAATACTTCCGTGCTGATATTCACGTGAGTAAGGGTCATTTAGTTAAACCCTTTGGCCAAAGCGTTATAAGCCTGCGGCCACGTCACAGCATGACCAGTAAGCAGGTCCTAACACTACCCGATAAAATTCTCTTTTACCTCTGCTGGAGGGAGAATTACCACATAGGGTCTGTCATAACAGGAACATGAAAAAAACTACTACTGTACTTGGAAAGTTGAGCCTGGCGAGCTTATACCCAGGGGGGGGGGGAGATCAGGGGCCACTAACCTCCAAACAACTGATACCAGTTGAAAATCAAAATCATAGACACACGATATCCCAGCACGCTCAAGAAGCTCAAGAGCCCCAAAACCCACTGCATCATTTATAGAGCATCTAAATAGTGTCAAAAAGGAAAGCGAATGAGCGTGGCCGAATGCATACAACAAAAGACAGAAATGCCCAAAGCTACATCCAATGTGACAAAATGCATACTGCAATACTTCAGTGCTGATATTCTCGTGAATTATAAAAAAATTGTAAGTGCTCTAACTATAGGCAGTCCAAACTTGTATGTATGATGTGGTGCAGCTTGAAAAGTAGAATTGTTCACAGTTCTCAGCAGTAGTAGTGTTCCAAGATAATCAGTGCACCTCGTTAAAAGGGAAGACCAGAGAAAAAGAAAGGCACAATAGTGAAGCAAGTTCACAATATGTAATGTGCGTAAACAGGTGGTGAGATCTGCACTTACATGTCAGTGCCTGTAATCGGGCACATAAAGGTTTCTTGTATTCCTGCACCTCCGCAATTTTGGGGAAAGATTCAGGAGCCTTCTTTTAAAAAGTCCAACTTTTACATGCAAAATCAGGTTATATCTACACAAATCAGTGTAAAAACATAACAGACCAGTTTGTGGTATTCCACAACCTTCTCCGGTCTCTGCGACATCCACCGCCGATCCAGCTGGCGTTCTGCGTCACTTCCGGTCTCTTGGTGCTCCAATGAAACTGGTCCTCCCGGCAACCCTACGCGTTTCAAAGGTATTCCTTCTTCGTCAGGGTTGCATATGGTATGTCCTAGTGTCTCCTCTATTTATAGCCCTCTCTAGCGCTGCTATACAAATCACTTTAATTATAGCATGATGCACAATGAGGTTTATAACAGAGTCATAGTATAATAACAAATACATGGTACTACTCATATTTTAAATACCTAATAGTATAAAATAACAATCATTTCTTTTGCAGATTTCTGTATATTACAAACAGACATACCAAGTAAAATCGTTTTAACGAAACAGTATTATAATTAAAATCAATACCGTGGTCGCAGTTGATTTCGATTCCAAAATCTGGGAGAGAAAACTCCCTTTTAATAATATTATTAGAGAGATATGGATGCAATAATAGAATTTGTAGGAAACTAAGTACTGTTGAACTAACTTGAACCTAAGAGTAACCTGGATTCTTAATATTTATTAATCCCTAAGATACCTTTAAATCTCAAGGAGAGAACATATGAAAGACTAATCCTGAATAAACATTTGTATACAGGAGAATGTCTTCAATTTACATAATATTTACCTGATCTACTATGAGAAACTTATTGGAGAATGTCTTAAGTAAACAATATTTTTTTCTATAGTTCTTTACAAGAAAAGATAAAAGAGAGAGATCTGGGGGCTATGTAAGAAAACAGCCCAAATCAATATTGATGTTTAACCCTTTGGGCACTAGTGTTTTTAACTTGTGAATCCACAACGTTTCGCTCTGTGATATTTTTGGGACCAAATCTCCATATATATATTCATCCAATTGTTACATAAATAAAAGAATATAAATTAAATCATAAAATGGAAACTTCATTTTGTGTATATACATTATATATTACATATACATTAAAAAGAAAATCCCAAGTGAGAATACTTTTCCAAAATTTTCCCATCCATATTTAAATGAATGGAACTTCAGCCTTCTTGTGCAGGAGGAAGATGGTTGTATAGGATATTGAACAGGTACTTATTATTTAAAGGCTGTTTGAGGTGTTAGAGGTCTTAAACGTAATTGTGGATAATTGTAGATGCTCTCTAGTGTTAGAAGATATCTAAGGTTATATGGAGCCACTGGGAAACCAAGCTTCTTCTTAGTGACCATTTTAAGTTGCAGTGTAAAAGCATATTACAGCCATTCCCCTGGGACTTCCTCTTCCTGAAAACAGATCAGATATTAATATTGTTCTCCATATAGGAGCGATGAATACCAATTTAGAACATAAATTAAATGCGATAGAATAATTGAATGGTAATGATATTGGGCTAACAGTAGTTATATCTGCATTTGTATCTATCCAATTCTATTTATAGAAGCAAACAAGGTCTTCGGTCTTAAACCTGCACTTACATTATTTAATCAAAGAGTGACAGAGCGAAAATATTTATGTGTTTTGCATCAACATTTTCATAATGTATATTCAATTGGTTCCATCTGTCATAGATTCATGTTTTTTTTGTTCAAATGTAGCCACAATTGTAATGTGAGGTTTAAGTACCAGATGCTTCTTTAAAATTAAAAAGTAAATCGAAGAAACAAATGCAACAAGATAATAGAATTCACAGATGCTCATAATTATTGTATGTATTCCAGAGTGGAACAAACTAGCTATTTACTTGTAATTGCAATTACAAATTACTTTCAGAAAATATTCCCTCAGTTTACACTTCCTGTTCTTTCTAAAGTAATCCATCAAACTGAAGGCCTGTTGTTTTAAGTTTTGAATAGATATTAAATATTAAAATACACCTGGTCCTTTCAGTGTATTTATTTCCTATTTCAGTTATAGCTAAAAATAATTTGCCGAGCAGTTAGCATTTAAAGCATTTTGTATTGTTCCAGATAACTAATATATTGGGTAATGTAACCCCCAAGACGCTAGCTGACACGAGACAACATAAAGGAAAACTGGTGTGATGCTGACACAGTACATGGATGTTTACAATGCTTCTCTTTATAGAATGTGATCCATACAGTAGCCCCATTGTGTGCTTGAGTACTAGGATTATCAAAATATCATTCACACAAGTCCTTCACATAGTGACCTATTACAAGATGCTTTTCAGTCCTATTTTACAGATACTGAAGTGTTCCTTACAATCACAGTAATATCTTTTGTATTGCGTAGTGCAGACAATGTACAGTGTATGCATCACCGCACATAGAATTTGCAGGCTCAATAAGTCTCTACCCTGAAGAGCGAACATTCTAAATGTTGTTGCCTAAGGCAGAGGGAGATAAAGGGACTTGCCCAAGGTCACACAAGGAGAACCTAATGCTGGGATTCAAACCAGGTTCACACACCTCAGAGGTAAAGTTATTATCCATAAACAATAGATTTCAATAGTGTAGGTTGGACTAGATAACAGCAAATTGAATAATATTACTTATTGTGCAAACATTTCCTATGTAAACTCAGTATTTTACATCAAATTATCCCCACATGTATTGTTGCATTCTCTCCCTGCTTCCCTGTCTCACGCTTTCCTCAACTTTGCTGTTACCCTGCAGCCAGGGCCAGCGCCACCTGTGGTGCTACTGGTGCATTTGCGCAGGGCAGCAGTTTTTGGGAGGCAGCAAAAATGAAGTGGATGGCTGTTTTGCTGGGAGGGTGTTTGGGCGGGAGGTTGCTTGACTCTGGATAAAGGGTGAGTGGGACGTTGTTTGGGCTTGATGGGAGTTTGGGTTGGGTGGGACATTGTTTGTGGGGCATCATCAGTCGGCCTTTGCACAAGGCGGCAAAATGCATAGACCCCTCCCTGGCTACGGACGGGCAAATCTTTTGCTGATAAAATTTCCACAATGGTCCTCAGCAAACCAAAAGTATGAAATCTTAAATGGGTATCTACCACTCCTTATCATTAGAGAGGCTAGTACACAAAATAGCCAAAAGTGGATTTAAAGAAAACAGCATATAATACAATAATATTGCTAACACCTCCTCCTCCACTATCGACCTCTCTGTGGAGGTACCCCAGGGCTCTGTCCTGGGACCTCTCCTCTTTTCTCTGTACACACTCTCTCTAGGTGATCTAATCACATCTCTTGGGTTCCAATATCACCTCAATGCTGATGACACACAAATTTACTTTTCGACCCCTGACCTTACACCTGCTGTACAGACCAAATTTCCTGAATGTCTCTCTGCGATATCATCCTGGATGGCCCTCTGCCGACTTAAATATAACATGGCAAAAACAGAGCTCCTCATACTTCCTTCCAAACCTGGCCCCACTACCTCCTTCCACATTACTGTTTGAAGTTGAGTCATACAGTACACCCAGTAGCACAAGCACGCTGCCTAGGGGTCACACTCGACTCCTCTCTCACTTTCTCACTTTCTCCTCTCACATTCAAAACGTATCTAAAACCTGTCGCTTTTTCCTCCGCAATATCACAAAGATATGCCCTTTCCTCTGTTGCTTGACTGCTAAAACTCTGACACAGACCCTCATTCTCTCCCGTTTCGATTACTGTAAGCTTCCTGCCTCTCACCTATCTCCCCTACAATCTATCCTAAACTCTGCTGCCAGAATCACTCTACTCTTTCCTAAATCTGTCAGTGTCTCCCCTGCTGAAATCCCTCTCCTGACTTCCTATCAAATCCCGCATCTCACACTCAGTTCTCCTCCTCACTTTTAAAACTTTACACTCTTCTGCACCTCCTTACATCTCAGCCCTAATTTCTCGCTATGCACCATCCCGACTCTTTCGTTCTGCTCACGGATGTCTTCTCTCTACCCCCTTTGCATCTAAAACCCTCTCTTGCCTTAAACCTTTCTCACTTACTGCCTCTCTGGAATGCCCTTCCCCTCAATACCCGACTAGCACCCTCTCTATCCACCTTTAAGGCCCACCTAAAAACACACCTGCTTAACGAAACATACGAGTTGCTCCGTGGCTAACACTATACACCTGATACATAAAGCTTGGCCCCTTGCAGACCAATTTACCCTTATGCCCTACTACCGTATCTATATATTCTTCCTACCAATTAGATTGTAAGCTCTTCGGAGCAGAGACTCCTTTTCCTAAATGTAACTTTTATGTCTGAAGCACTTATTCCCATGATCTGTTGTTTGTATTTGTTATTTATATGATGGTAACGTGTATTACTACTGTGAAGTGCTATGTACACTAATGGCACTATATAACTAAAGACATACATACGTAAAAATTGGATGGAAAGTACAACGTATCAATTACTCCTACACAATCTACAATCTGCAACAGAGAAGGAAATCATGCATAGTGAAATATGTTAAACAAACTGCTCTAAGTGTCTAAGCACAGCCATGCATGCTAAAGATACAAGTTCTAGAGATCTACAGACCGTTGTAAAAAAACAAAAACAAAAAAAACAATCCACCACTATTAATAGTGCACAAAAGTAGCCAGGTGCAAGGAATAAAGCAGCACCCACTAAAGGACATGGAAAAATGAGTGTTCAGGACCAGCTACAAGAGGGAGAAGACACTAACCAAAATGGGAAGCAAAACGAGAAATACAGTAAGCAGGTGAGCTGAATGAGCAGGTTGGGCAACGTAAACGCTTAGGCGTAATAAGCCCATTTTAGGCCCATTCCCACTTGTCCAGATCAGACAGTGGTACGTCCTCAGTAACCTATATCAGCAAGAAGAAGAAGAATGAGAGCATCCCGTAGTGTCTCCCTCTCTCCACAATGACTTCTGTAATAGCAACAGCACACTTTCACTTACTTTCTCTCTCTTTCTCTCATTTCATGCATTACATTTAAGAACACAGATACCCGTCAAGCTCTAAGAAACTTTGTCCAGCTGGTATCAGCTGCTTTGGAGGTTAGTGGCCCTTCCCTCCCAGGGTTTAAGCTCGCCCCTCCCCACTTTCCAAGTAAGCAGGTCTTTTTCATGCAGCTGGTTGGGACAGATCCAACGCGATCATTCTTCCTCTAACTATAGAGGTAAATAAGAATTTTAATCGGGTAGTGTTAGGACCTGCTATATTTGGTCATGCCTTGATGTGGCTTGCAGGCTTAAAATGCTTTGGCCAAAGGGTCTAACTAAATTACCCTTTTTCAAGAGATATATAGGTATTTCACTGTGTATTTTTGTCATATTGGATGTAGCTTTGGGCTTCTCTGTTTTTTGTTGTTTACATTTAAGGAATATGGTAATGTAATATATGACAAGATCTTTTAATGTAATTCATGTAGAGATTCATATGAAGCTTTCTGTGCTTATCATAGTTCAAAAATCCATATAGAGAAGACCACTCAGCAATTTTTTAGAGGGTGGGTAAAACCTAATGTTTCAATATCTTGTAACATTTTGCGGTGTTTTGCTTTTCTGTATGTTTCATGTACTGTTGTTGGCTTCTGGTAAAATAACAAAGATAATCATTAGTATGATGAGCTGACAGGTTGGTATGTTTTTGATACAGTGCGGCACGTGCAGGTACAGGTTTCTACATGAACTCTCATTGGACATGAGTGGGTCTTAAGTACGGAATAGGTGCGAGAACCCGTATTATAGGCGAAAGCTGGTAAATTCCGGCCTTATTGAAATCCCGTGCTCTCTGATTGGATAATGCCCGGAATTTTAACCAATCAGTAATGGCCTGGAATTTTTGGCACCCTCACAAGTTTTTCAGCCAATCAGCTTTCAGTTCTTATTCACAAAGAGTGAGATCAGCTCTCAGACAGGGGAGGTTATAGGATAGGAGGCAGCAGCAAGGCACTGCCTCCTCCCCCACCCTGCCTGCAGTCAGACACTGACTCCTCCCCCACCATTCCTGCAGAGAGCGCCGCACAGGAGAGTGAGGGGAAAGGTTTGTGTGTCTGTTGTGTGTTTTGTGGGTGTAAATGGGGTCAGCAGAGTGTTTTATTGGTGTGTGTGACTGCTATGTGTGTTTTGTGGGTGCAGAGGGGGGCTGCAGTGTGTGTTTTGTGGGTGGAGTAGGGGTGCAGAGTGTTGTGTGTGTCTGCAGTGTGTGGGTTTACAGGGGGGCTGCAATGGGTGTAGAGAGGGGGATGCTGGTGTGTGTTTTGTGGATGTAGAAGGGTCAGTAGTCTTTTGCTGGTGGGTGTGTGTCTGTAGTGTGTTTTTTGGGTGTAGAGTGGGGCTGCAGTGTGTGTCAGAGGGTGGAGGAGGGCTGCAGAGTGTGTTTCGGTGTGTGTGTGTGTGTGTGTGTGTGTGTCTGCAGTTTTGTGGGTTTACAGGGGGCTGCAGTGTGTGTTTGTGGGTGCAGAGGGGGGGCTGCTGTGTGTGTTGTGATTGTAGAGGGTGGAGGAGGGCTGCAGTGTGTTTTGTGGGTGTAGAGGGGACTGCAGATGGCGTTTTGTATATAGAGGGGGGTTGCAGAGTGTGTGTGTGTATGTATAAGGGGGGGGGGGCTGCAGTGTTTGTGTGTGTGTATATATATATATGTGGTGTGTATATACAATTTCCCTTTAATATACTTGCAGTAAAAGCAAAAGAATGTAGGCAATAATGCTGATAAAAAAGCAATATGAGTACAAAAGTGTATTTTTTTAATGAAAAATGTAAAAATAAACAAATGAGCCTACATTTACAGTAGCCTACAATAGTAATAATCCCCTCAGAACAGGGCATTACTGGCCAATAATGCCCTGGCTGGGTTAAAGTCCTTCGGCTTCGCCTCGAGCCTGCAACTCTTCCAGCCAGCTCATTATGTGCCAGTAATGCCCTGTTCTGAGAGGATTATTACTTAATTGACGCCCGCTGCAGGGGCCCCAGTTTGTGTTGCACTTGTTGAGCATACTATGAAAGTCCCTTTTTGCATTTAGTTGTTTTACTTAAGAGCTCTCCTCTTGTCCTTTCCGATGCTGTTTTTCACATCTGCTTTATTCAGGAGATACTGTATATACGTATTTCAAATATTAAGTGCCCCAGGAAGTTAAAATGAAACTCTCCCCAGAGCCCAGTGCAGTCTAAAGTTTACCATGGTAACCTCAGATGCTTGACATTAAGAACAACATGTTTTTAACACTAGAGAACATTATTATTTTTTAAAGCAGAACATGCAGAGGTGGCAAGTGGCAAACTGAATGGGACTGCCAGGGACCCCTGCTGTGTTAATCAGATGGGCCATTAGCCTGTCTGCAGAAATGTCACTGAAATGTTGCAGCATGTACCTGGATCTTGTTGGTGATAGCCCCAGATTTTCCAAGGCAAGTTTTAGTATACTCGTCGGTGCACCTGTATATGCTGAAGTTAAAGCTCTGTTATTTTATGCAATTTTTGTTCTGATTAAAAAAGCCTACTCAGGTAAACCACTGTTTTACTGCAACAGAAACCTTTGGTGAGGCCCGTGGAACCCAAGGGCTCCTTGGAACTAGATGCACGGATCCAAATGGTGACTTGGGCTACAGAAATTTTTTACTCTGCAGTACTTTCAAGACAGAATTGGCCAGAAACTGCCAAGAGATCTGAAGGCAGCAATCCCCAGAAGCCTGTGTGAGTTTAACTTATGTAATGTTAGCATCTTGCCGCCTCTGCATGTTCTGCTTTAAAAAAATAATGTTTCTCTAGTGTTTAAAACATGTTGTTCTTAATCTCAAGCATCTGAGGTTACCATGGTAAACTTTAGACTGCACTGGGCTCTGGGGAGAGTTTCATTTTAACTTCCTGGGGCACTTAATATTTGAAATGCGTATATACAGTATCTCCTGAATAAAGCAGATGTGAAAAACAGCATCGGAAAGGACAAGAGGAGAGCTCTTAAGTAAAACAACTAAATGCAAAAAGGGACTTTCATAGTATGCTCAACAAGTGCAACACAAACTGGGGCCCCTGCAGCGGGCGTCAATTAAGTAATAATCCCCTCAGAACAGGTCATTACTGGCCAATAATGCCCTGGCTGGAAGAGTTGCAGGCTCGAGGCGAAGCCGAAGGACTTTAACCCAGCCAAGGCATTATTGGCTGTAATGCCCTGTACTGAGGGGATTATTACTATTATAGGCTACTGTAAATGTAGGCTCATTTGTTTATTTTTACATTTTTCATTAAAAAAATACACTTTTGTACTCATATTGCTTTTTATCAGCATTATTGCCTACATTCTTTTGCTTTTACTGCAAGTATTTTAAAGGGAAATTGTATATACACGCCTTGGAAAATCTGGGGCTATCACCAACAAGATCCAGGTATATGCAGGGTACATGCTGCAACATTAACACATCAGGGGTCCCTGGCTGTCCCATTCAGTTTGAATGGGACTGCCAGGGACTCCCGCTGTTAATCCGATGGGCCATTAGTCTGTCTGCAGAAATGTCACTGAAATGTTGCAGCATCTACCCAGCATGTACCCAGCATGTACCTGGGTCTTGTTGGTGATTTGTTTTAGAATTCTTGTCGACACCACAGTATAAACAAACAACAAAATAAGTCCCGAGAAGGGCTGTGCCCTTTTCGCAGCAAGGGCAGTTCTAGTTCAGGATACACACAGAGCAAGGGTAAGTGTTCCATGGTAACAGACTTTGTTGTAGGCTTCTCTCTCTTCAGCGATCCAGCATGTGTCTCCCTGGTTCAGACGGGAACCAGGCACAAGTGAGAGCCCTGGGTTTTTAAAGCCTGCTAATGAGCAGCTGGGACCTGGTTAATTAACCCAGCCTGCTCTCAAGCTGGGATTAAATAGGTCACTGCTGGGCTCCAGAGCAACACATAAAACTCCCATAATATTGGTTCAATGAATCCATCCTGTAACAGGTTTCCTTCCATTTTCAGGTCATTTAAAGCAGGAATCGAAGCTGCTGTTTTTTTACATTTATTGTATCCCCCCACCCTCTTTAATACTGTATGTGCATCCATACAATGCACACAATGATAAGTAATTAGCTAAGTAACCGATCGATCCGTTCTCCTGTGATCGATTGGCGAAGATTCAGCTGGGGGGTTCACTAAATGGCTGTCAGTGCAGCAGAAGAGGACAAAGGATGCAAAGCTCTGTGCGGAAGATCATGTGACCAGGCAGTCACTAGATACAATTGGTGCACTGCTAGAGAGAGGGTAGGGATCACAAAGGGGTGTGCCAAAGCCTATTTCAGAAGAGGAAGGGGATGGACTTTGTAAATGGTTCCTATAGAAACAAAAAAAATGCTTGTTACATTATAATACATTAAAAATGTAATTCCAAGTTGTTTAAAAAATAAAAATAAAAAAATGCTACAAGTATTTTCTCATAGTACAGAACTGATTTTTTTTTTTTTTTAACACGTAAGATATTGCTGGGTCTGCAGCTTTAAAAACTGTACCAAAATACAAAAGAATTTACAATGCATCTGATCTCAGACATGCTTTTAGAGAGGGTTGTGGATCGATACAATGCACCTGATCTCAGATGTGCTATTAAAAAGAGGGTTGGGGTTCCTTATGTAGCCGGGACCCCGTGTTCTCCCCCAATTGTTGTGTGGGGTGGGATATGTCGCACCCAGGGAACGCTCCAATAATGGAGGTTCCGCGTTTAGGGAGCTGCCATGTTTAGGGTGGTGCCGGCGCAGACCTAGTCCGGAAGGAGGTTGCGCATGCGCAGAGCAGGTTACAAAGCCCGCGAAGGAGGAGAGCTCGGGGAGGAGGGGAGTTAGGGGACTACGGGTCCCAGCAGCCCCCGCGGTCCCCCGTGACACGGCAGAACCAATCAGGTACGAGAATAGGGAGGAAAAGGAAGTGGTGGGGCGCACGAGGGGAGAGAGCTAGCTGGCGGAGGAAGCAGAAGGAGCTCCGGTGTAGGGAGGCTGCCACCCCTACCTAGGCCGCATGCCCCAGACCCAGTTAGGCCCTGAGCCCCAGTAGAGTGCAGCGGAGCTAGGGACTGGCCATAGTCAGGTTCCGGACCCCCTTACTGTGATATGATCGCTATCGGGACAGTTCTAGATCAGCGGGAGGCCTGGGACCAGGCTCCGCCACTAAGCCGCAGCGTGTCTGGGTGGGATCGCCCCAGACACTCACGGTGACGTCAT
This sequence comes from Ascaphus truei, assembly GCF_040206685.1. Classification (NCBI taxonomy): domain Eukaryota; kingdom Metazoa; phylum Chordata; class Amphibia; order Anura; family Ascaphidae; genus Ascaphus; species Ascaphus truei. The sequence goes on from NC_134483.1 coordinate 37,573,892, forward strand.
CTACGCCCACGCCGATCCTTTGTGAAGATAGTTGCAGAACCGGGTACAGGAGTGCCCGGCAGGTAAACTCCAAGTGCACCAACGATACCATTTTCACTCCGGGACACGGTGGCTGCGCAGTCACACACTTATACATCCACTGACTCACTTGGGGGTGGGAGAACGTATTCCGCATGGGAACTGGACACGGAGTGGGATCACCCGGTGAAGGGAAAGGGAGAGTGAGTGTTCAGCGGACGCTGGTAGTAGTGTCTCCTCTAGGGAGGGACACCTGTAAATTAAGCTGTTGGTTGCTGCAAGTAAACGTATATTGGTTAAGGTATATCGCTGTGTGTGTGTTCATGTACATAAGTTCCTGCGAAGACCCACTTCCCCTAGGGCGGAAGCTGTCGCAGGTGGAGGCGCTTCACCAAGTCATAAGTATTGTGAGCACCCCAGGCTCTCCGTGGCAGAGGCTTAGGCCCTGTGAGCCTACAGGTTATACAGCATATGGTAGTGGCCTGTGTCCGATAGGAAGCAGGGCTACACTTACAATGCATCTGATTTCAGCCGTGCTATTAGAGAGGGTTGGGGTTCCTTACAATGCATCTGATTTCACCTCTGCTAATAGAGAGGATTGGGGTTCCTTACAATGCATCTGATTTCAGATGCGCCATTAAAAAGAGGGTTGGGGTTCCTTACAATGCATCTAATCTCAGACGCGATATTAGACCCCATTCCGTAAAATGGATATGTGAAATAAACAAACTTTAGAAAAGAAGAACATTCAGAGAAAGTGTTTTTGTTTTTTTCCCTGTGCATTTAAATGTTAAACACTCTTACTGCACAGAAGTAGTCTTTTGTAAAAACCATCTGCCGATTCAGCATTTGCTTCAAGGCCAAAAAGTTTTTTTCAATTACTCACAAATCTTATACCGTAGCATTGGTCAAAATCCCAATTAACTTTAGTTTGAGTGTAACAAAAGCGATAAAATGGACAGTGAAGAATGAGTTACATTGTCCACCCTTCAAATGCTATTTGGTCAGTAAATTACCTGCAGCCATAACAGTAACTCCACAGTGTGGTTTGAATGCACAGTATGGTTAGGAGGACGTAGCGCCATTGACGTTTGTTACCATGTTTTTGTCCGTTTAAAACAGATATGTGTACTTTTTTAGCTAAATATGGCAATTTATCAATATGAGCTGTTGCTTAGTCTTGTGCATTTTACTAGCAGTGTTATCATTTTGCTTTTTACATGATTTAAGAAGGCAGCATTCAACAGTGCTTCTATATGAAACATTTTCATCCTGACATACAGAGGATTACTGCTGTAATGCATTTGAGTAATGATCGCAGGCAGGGCAACGGTGCCTTTAGGAATTTGAATTCTCCCTTCGAATTGGTGAGAGGCATTATTGTGGTTACATCAATATTTCATTGTTAACACATTCTTGACATGGAACATATTAAAAGTGTATTACCCCTAATTTAGTAGGCAATGCACAGATTTGATTATTGCTGCTAAAAATGGAGAAGGTCTATTGCAGTAACCAAAAATAGTAGGGATTACTTATCCAGGCCCTATTTGCCAGAGGTGTATCCCAGTGCTGGCAGAAGGAGGTTTTATTTATGACACCAAGGATACATTCGAGAGGATATAATTGTTTTTTTTTTGTATAGATCGGACAGTGTACACTGCCCTGTACAAAGAGTTTTTGCAGACACAGTCTCTGCCCTGTAGAACTTACAACCTATGATTTTGGTTCCTGAAGCACAGGGAGATAAAGTGACTTACCCAAAGTCACAAAGTCAAAGTCACAAGTTACCCAATGTCACAAGGCGCTGACACCGGGGATTAAACCAGGTTCTCCTGCTTCAAACTCTGTGTTGTTGTTGACAGAGTCAGTGTCTTTACTCACTGAGCCGCTCCTGTTAAACCAGGGGCAATGGGACTTTTTGTGTGGGTTAATCTGGTTTTTTTTTTTTGTCTTTTGGTGCTGTAATACCTTACTTCTGTGTGTACTAAATACCTCATTTTGTGTACTAACGTTTGAATTATTAACTACAGGTACATTGTGTTGAGTTTTTGGGGCCTATGTACTAAGAATTTATTTTCCATTTTTTGTATGTCATAATTCCAGTGTTATAAATATAATACAAACCTTCAATAACTGTCGTATGTATGAGGACTGCATACATTTGACGAATCATTTGTTGTTCGAATTTTTTTTTGAGGGATAGGGTGTACAGTGAAAAGTGGGAATATAAACAATCTCAATGTCTCTGTCGCTTTAAACAGGGTTTGTACCTGAATAAAGGGTGTAGGTGGTCAGCGGTTTACCTGTGGCATCTCGGGGTTAATGGATCCACGCTGGCTTGTATGAGTAGTGGTCGAAGAATAAAAGACTGCGCCATGAACTTTTCAACTTGGTTTATTAACTTGCAACAACATTACAGGCTTTAGCCTATTGTGAATAGTACTTTCAGTCCCTTGCACTCCGAGTCACATAGTGTCTCATCTCTGTAATAGAGCCTTTTGCCCTGCCCCACACAGACCCAGATCCCATAGTCCAGGAATCACCAGCAGCCCACCCAGGTCTCTTCCTGGTCCTGCAGATGGAGACTACTCCCTACAGTAGTGTAGTTATTTGTCAGCACCTTTTCTTGGTAGCCCCTAATACTGGGATACTGTCCCTATGCTAAAACACAACAAGTGTCCTTACAGGCTAGAAGAAAGCTGGAGACCTCCCGAAGTCCTCGTAGATGGTACAGGATCTTCCTGGTGTCAAATGGGGTCTTCCCTGATGCTGTTGGGATCCTCCCTGGGATCCGGAGAAAAAGCACATGTATGTCCCCTTTATAACCTTGGTAGGGGTAGAACCCCACCCTCAGTTACTGGGCAGAATACACGTTGCAATAAGAGTCACACAATAACCAGGTAACCCCTTTTGGCAGTTTCTAGAACCAGCCAGTAACTCAACTGACATTTAAAAGGCAACATAATGGTAACAACTTGAAATCACTGAGGCCTTGTGATGATTTAACCCCTATGCTGCCTGCAGCTACCAGGGCTGACATGCAGGGATTTCTAAATTCTAGCAGGGTGCAACAGGACATGTGTATTTTTCATTAGAATTAGTATTAGTAGATATGCCCTATTATTTTGTGCAATTTTATTTATAATAGCCATACTGTGACAATAATACATTTTGTTAACCTATATAATGAATCATCCCTGCATCCTCAAATACATTTTTGTATGAAAAGCAACTTCATTCTGTGCTAACACTTTTAAGAATGTTTTAGAGAGGCAGTTCAAGCGGCACTTAAAAAAAAAAAAAAGCAAAAAATTAATTACATAAGCGGACGATCAATTCGTTTTCCTGTGATCGATAAGCAATGTTCCTGCTTCCCCGGGTTCACATAATGACCGCCTTTCAGTTTCAATCAATCCTTCAGTCAGTGTAAATCAGCTGCTACAATGTATCCTGATATTACAAAGTTAAATGTATCTATTGTTCCACTTTGCAGCTCAAATTGATGGGAACATTGGCAACAAATTATCGCAAACAGGAAAGTGTTGCAAATATTTTGTACTGCTGGGGACGTGCAAAAAACTGCTATAGAAATCATAGAATGTGATGCTAAGTATATTAATACTCATTATAAATGGCATTAAGAGTTGAATAATAATAAATAAATAAAAATGCATTAAGTATAATCTAATACTAAAGACCTGATGTATTTCTTTTTTTAAACGCACACATACTGTATGGTTTGGATTGCTGCTTAAGGGTTTAAGGGCCTTATTCAGAGAGGGTTCATAAAAAAAATCACCAGGGAATTTAAAATGTTTTTTTTGGGGGCGTTGCTATCACGGTATTCAGAAAGGCTCGAATACCAGTGATAGAAAAATGCCCAAAACTGGCAAGTTGCTGCCAGCGAGAGCATCGAGCCTCTGAAAAGGCAAAAACCAGCGATTCATTTCTGCTGCAGAGAGAGCGGCTCTGAGAGCCGCCTCTCCCAGCTGAAATGTCGCCCGAAATTATTTATTTAAATATACATTCCTTTAATAGTGTAGAGGTGCAGGGGGTCTCCGGAGATGAACCACATTGGTTTTATGTCCGGGGACCCCCTGCTTCCCGAGATACAGGCCTCTTTATGGGGTGCTGGTATCTCCTATGCAAGGAAATGTCCCGGTCACGTGACGCGGGACATTTCAATGCAGAGGGATACCGGCGGTGGCCCTCCGACTCCCGGGGTAACAGGAAGCTCACGTACCTTGAAGGCCTCCAACAGCATCCAATGCCATCCGCCATGAAGATCCGGCTCAGGTACCGCAATCTTCTTTTTTCTTTCTTTACTCACCGTCTTCTATCTTCATCTGTCACCATTTCTTGATCTTCTTTATCTTCTTTCTTCATCTCTCAATCCAAAAAAACCCATGTTAAATCCCAGCTGATACTGTCTCGTCGGCTTCTTGGGCTCAAATGAGGCGTCACTGCCTTAAATATGGCTTGTGACATCACATTTACCCTCACAATGGTTAACAGCCACCTGATTGGCTGTTAAAACCATGTGCAGACTTAAAAATTTTTTTGTCGTGACGTCACTTAAAGGGAATGATGCCAGCCAATCAGAATGGCTGTGCTTCATTTACCTTTAACATGACGTCGGTAAATCCAAGATGGCCACTGTGTCACAAGGTATTTCAGCCAATCAGATCATGGGAACCAATTCCACACGCTGATTGGCTGAAATACCTTGTGACACAGTGGCCATCTTTGATTTACCGACGTCATGTTAAAGGTAAATGAAGCACAGTCATTCTGATTGGCTGGCATCATTCCCTTTAAGTGACGTCACGGCAAAAAAAATTTTTTAAGTCTGCACATGGTTTTAACAGCCAATCAGGTGGCTCTTAACCATTGTGAGGGTAAATGTGACGTCACAAGCCATATTTAAGGCCGTGACGCCTCATTTGAGCCCAAGAAGCCGACGAGACAGCATCGGCTGGGATTTAACATGGGGTATTTTGGATTGACAGATGAAGAAAGAAGATAAAGAAGATCAAGAAATGGTGACAGATGAAGATAGAAGACGGTGAGTAAAGAAAGAAAAAAGAAGATTGCGGTACCTGAGCAGGATCTTCATGGCGGATGGCATCGGATGCTGTTGGAGGCCTTCAAGGTACGTGAGCTTCCTGTTACCCCGGGAGTCGGATGGCCACCGCTTCTAATGGTAAGTAAGATATTCAATGTTTGTAAATGTCTCTTTTTACAGGTGTATTCTTTGGGTTTTTATTTGTATTTTTGGGGGCAGGCACATTGACTAATAATATATTAATTTGTACCTCTTTAGGGTACAGATTAATACATTATTATGCCAATATTTGGGGGGAATTTCTCGCTTGTTATTGCAGTTATTGATGTGGATGTGATTGTTTGTTTATGGTTAATGTAATAACAGTTTGCGATTGGTGTTCGCTTGTACTTAATGTTATATTATGTTAGCTAATGTGTTTTATGGATACTTCAGAGATTGTTTTAATTTATTTCTTTGTCTTTTAATGGTTACATTCATTAATGTTGGATTAATTCATTGTTTACATTGGTTAGTGTTACTATTCATTTTGAATTGGTTTAGGGATTAATTGGTTTGATTGGGTAATGCTTGAATTAATTCATTGTTGATGTTGTAGTTGCTTCTATTGATTGGATTAGCTGGCTACTGTTTTTATTTAGTGAAGTGTGTTTTTTTGGAGTTTATTTACGTTTTATTACTGTGTGTCTTGTGTATTACTGTATTTTTATTAGGGTGCCCATTAAGTGCTATAGAGTCTTATCATGCCCATATTATTATTATTATATGGGTATGATGTACCACTATACTACTCAATGGGTATAGGGTGGGTATAGTCAGTCTGGGGTGGGTGCTTAGGCCTGATGGGTGAGTGAAGGGGGTATTAGCCCTAAGGATGGGTGTTTAGACCTTGCGGGTGGGTAGCGGTTGGGTTAACCCCTTTATTACCTCAGCGGTATTAACCGCCAAGGTAATGAAGGAGTTAACTCCACCTGCAACCCCCCCGCAATGCCTAAATAGCCACTAAGGGCAAAAGTCCCCCTTCACCCACCCCCGCTAGCCACAGTATTGTATTGTATGTTTCTTACTGTATGCCTGGCACGGGTGTTTAACCCCTTCATTGCCTTAGCGGTTAGCCGCTAAGGTAATGAAGTTGCCGTACATGCATGTTTCCTGCCTCGGATGCATGCCGGGGGGGGTCCGGTGCTACTATTAATGGCTATCAGCTCCGGAGACCCCCGGCATCAATCCGAGGCAGGAAAGGGGCCTGATTTTTTGTAAGTCCCGACACATCGCTGCTCATCGAGGCCGTCTCCCCACCAATTGACCAACAATTTTGTGGGGAATTGGATTTGGGGAGAAAATCGTTTTTTAGGCCTGCGATGGGCTGCGATAGGCCGCGACACCCGACTCGCGGGTCTCTGAATAGCACGAGTTTATCAACCATCCGAAAATGGTCGATAAGGGGCTGATCGCTGCTCAGTCAGTGATTTTCGGATGGAGATAACATTTTGCGTCGATACAGGCCATTATCGAGCACTTATCGAGGCTATCTGAATACGAGTGCCCATTTTGGGCGATAAGTGCTCGATAAGGGCTTTATCGAGGCTTTCTGAATAAGGCCCTAAATGTTCAAATTGGCAGAAAAATTTGACGCACAATTCATTGATTTTCTGGCGCACAGAAATAGAATTGATTAGTACATACATGTACATCTGTATGCTAAGCGCAGTCCATTTCTGGGCAACTAAACATATGATATTTTTTTTATGCAACTGGCACAGATGAAGAAATTGGAGCTTAGTACACATGTGCACACACGTGCAATTGAATTTGACAATTGTGCGCCTACATATCAGTGTACGATGCTTAGTACATACAGTAGGCCCCTAATTGGCATTATTATGAATTAGCAATATTAGGATAAACTAATATTCTAGCACAACAGTGGAATAGTAAGAAATATCTAAAATAACCCAGACTTCTTTAAGGGACTGCTGAGGTATAAAAATATACATAGTCATTAATTTCATCTTCTGTCTAAAGTGTAATATTCGTTTCCACATAGACTGCTGAAATATTTGAAAAAAACATATAATTCATAAATACTGTTTTAAATTGTAATAACTGATAGTATATTCTATTCTACCAGCCAATATATAACGCAATAACTCATCTCCCCAAATACCCTGTGCTCAGCCCCCCGGCATGTCTTGAATTGGACGTGCAGATGTGGACTCAAGATTTTTTACACAATAGAAGTCGAATCCTTAAAACAAAAATCTGTTGCAGTGGTAGAAAAGGAACAGCCTGAGGCAAGCACAGGTCAGACATGTCTCCTTCTCTGGTGTAATATCAAAACCGTACTTGTGGGACTTGGCAGTTTCTAATCGGTGAGAGGTTCTGATTCAGACCTTTTTGCTCTCTATAGTGGCTTAGCACAAGGTGCAGGGCTGCAGGGAATTTGGGAACCTTTGTTCATTTTAAGAATCTAATTAGTGTCTTCAGTGAGAAGACAAGTACAAAAAAAACACTATAGACCATGCCGGCAGTTAACATTTTAACATTGCTGCTAATATTTTATTTTTCAGCGCATTATTTTCTCTCTCCCTCTCTTTTGTACATGTACATGTACATTTTTAGTTATATAGCGTCCCCATTGTACACAACGCTTACAAAAGAGACAATACATTGCAGGGAATTATAATACAAGACGTGCAACACACGTGATATTGGACAGTAGGGGAAAAAAACTCCCCTCCCAGAGAGCTTACCATCTAAGTGGCATGTTAGGGGACTTATAGAGACCATAGGTAAAGAAGTGCAGTAGATGACAGCGCTTGGCCACACAAGTACGACTGTGAGTGTAGGACAGATGCCATCAGTCCAGGCTACTGAAATGCTTCATTCAGACGGTGTCTTTTAGGTTTGACTGGAAGATGGGGAGAGAAGGTGATTGGCGTATACGAAGTGTGAGGGAGTTCCACAGGTACAAGAGAAAGCACTAGAGAAAAACGTTATTAGCAGAGGCTAGAAGCCAAGCAGGATCATAGCAAGATACATATCAAGGCTGATACAGTATGCAGGAGGCGTAGATGAATGAAAATCCCTGAAGGTAAGGAAGGAGAACACTGTAGGTGATCTGGAACTTGTTGCAAATTGAGGAGAGGGATTTAAGGTGGAGATGAACAAACACTGTTCTGGGTGAAAGGGAAATGATTCTAGAAGGCCAGTTACTAGTTAGTTACAATAATTCAGACAGGAGGGGTAAAGGGCATGCATTAGTGTTTTAGCAGTAGAATGACTGAAGAAAGAGAGGATCTTTGCAACATTATATAGGAAGAAGCAATGTGTTTTAGCTAGAGCATGGGTGTAAATGGGAAGGAGAAGTAGGACTCATGTCGTAGGCAACCCATGACTAGCTGGACACTTGGGCTACTAAGGCGTTAATATTTGCACATATTGAAGTTCTGCTTTTTGAGTTTTATTTGTAGGGTTTTATGTTTAATATGAACGCCATTGGTGCCTGAAGGTGCAGTATAAAGGGAGGAGTGGCTCAGTGAGTAAAGACACGGACTCTCAGCGGCGGATTTCCAAATCCGCCGCCCTTAGACACTTGCCTGTGCTCACCGCCTGTGACTGCCACCCTGCTTCTCCTTCCCAATCCAGCGCCAAATGACGCCGCCGACATCACCTTCGCGATGTCACGGTGGCCATGGCAATGAGGCACCGTGTGACATCGTTTGTGACGTCTGCGGAGTCATTTGACGCTCGATTTTGAAGCAGAAGCAGGGCGGCAGAGTGGAGGCGGCCGGCACTGGTAAGTCCCTCCCCATTAGGTTCGCAAATGCTAGTGGAGGCAGACATTTTTGCCGCCCTCAAATTTTGCCGCCTTAGGCCCGGGCATAATGGGAAATCTAACACTGCGGACTCAGTAAGCCATGACCCTGAGTTTGAATCAGGGGAACCTGGTCCAAATCCCACTGTTATCTCTGTGTGACCTTGGGCAAGTTACTTTATCTCCCTGTGTCTCAGGCACCAAAAACATAGATTGTAAACTCATCTGGGCAGGGACTGTGTCTGCAAAAGGCCTATGTGCTGAGTATCACACAATATGCTGTAATTGAGAAGTGCTTTGTGTCCCATTCGGAGAAAAGCACTACATGAAATAAAGTTATTATTATTCCTTGTAATGCAGGCATCAAAGTTGTTAAGTAGTTTTCTGCCATAGGGTTGTTATACGAAATTCTGTTACATAACCCTACAGTAAAAAAGTTTGATATTCCTACCTCTTTCCACAACTGCAAGTAGCGCTGGTAACAGGTTATTTCCATTAGTTATGGCTTATTTGTATTGCGGCGGCTATTTGCTTTAACACAATATAACTGTATTAGCCTCAATCTTTAATGATTCAAGCTCTATGTGTTTTCCTAGTTTGCTCCTATGCATTATCTAATGGCAGCAAGAAGGATCATTATGTTAGTACGTCATCAATTAGTGATTGGCAAATGCCTCAGCTGATAAACCTATAACAGTCACTAACAGGTCCGGTGCTGCCTGTTTTTAAGAGACGCCAACCATTATTTGACATCTATTTCTATCGAAGGTAAGAAAAGTTCACAATAAAATAATGATGATGATTATGATGAAGAGGGAAATGTAAAAGTGAATTCAAATGTAAAAATGCACATTTCAATTCAGAACATACAGAAATGTACAGCATTGGGGTAAAGGTTTATTTATTTTCTGTACAATAAACTTCCATAATAAAACATGCGGCACACATCTCTATAGAACAGAGCCCATACATTTTATTGATATAATCTGATTCTTAAGCAAGATGGTTTACATTTCGCTCAGAATGACTCTTACTGCAGTTCTAGCTGTTTGACACACAAGAACAATTTTCCTTAAATTCCAATCTTCTAACATTATCATAATGAAACATAATTGAATTACCCTATTCTCAACATACTGGCAAACAATACCAATATATTAAAGTAATACAGGACAAATATAATTACAAGTATAATTGACTTTGCCACACAGCACTGACTGAACCCTTTTGATTGCTCTCCTATAAATATACAGTTATCTTTAACAATTCACCATCTTATGATGATTGTTTTGCATTTAATTCTAAACAATGTGGTTGACTGCTAGATAACCCCAGTGACCAAGTATCCACATATAATCTGTCTTTGACTGAAGAGTTTCAATCAGTATTTTGTTTATACAGATGATGATGTTGCACTGTATTACTACGAATATTTATACAACTTCAGCCACTCACATTAAAACTAAAGATACCTTATACAAATATTTGCACATAGGAAAAAAAATTGAGGTTTGTTGGAGAACTCCTGTATGTTAAATCCTGCCTAAAAATATTAGACAGAAACAGCTTTTTATGCCCAAAAATCCCTATTGACCTCAATGGATACTTTTGTCCGAAAACTGCCAAAAAGGCTGCTTTCGACAGTATAGAATAAAGCCCTTAGCAGTATCCAACCTCTGGAGATCCAGCATCACCTTCAGCACTGCATCAAAATCATGTGAAGAATTGGTACCACCTACTTCCTAGGAAAGTATCATGCAAAATCTCACAGATTTTTTTATTCTGGTATAGATGAATTCTAACGCATTGTAAGGTATCAATAATGGGTTATAGTTCAGCCATATCTAAAGTTTACCCAAATATCAATTACACACTTAGACAAAAGCTTCTGTATTGCAAAAAAAAGATACAATTTCTCTATGTCAAAAAGCATGACATGTTGTGAGAATGAAACCCAAGATACTGCCCTGCAAAAAATGCAGTGTAAGGGCGTCCCATAAAATGAACAAAAATTATAGATATTGTTCAGAGGTGCTGGATGGTTTATTGGCTGTCCTTCAAAGTTCCTTAAGTAGACTATTGCAAAGAAATAGTCAGATCCAAAGTTCAGTTGCCATTGATGACAAATAGCTTCAATGTAGCCCCATCCAAAGACTGTCACCAGTTTGCATGGAAAAGAGGTTTTACCGGAATGAGAGTGAATGTTAATGATCATTATCATCATATACAGTAACATGATGTTGCCACCACTATGCTTGTGTAACGGGTGCTCGCCAGAAACTGGACTGAACTGCCAGGCAGAGGTGGGGATATAATAACACCGACCTGGAGCCGCGAAGCCACTTCCGGAATGCAGATTCGTAGTAGTGGGCATCGGGGTCAGGGACAGGAGAAGTAAGGAATGTAGATAAAATCGCCGTGGTTGAAGGTAGGAGAGGGTATGGATCGTTGGGGTCACTCGCCGTGGTCGGAGGTGGGAGAGGGTATGGATCGTTGGGGTCACTCGCCGAGGTCAGTGGTGGGAGAGGGTATGGATCGTTGGGGTCACTCGCCGTGGTCGGAGGTAGGAGGGGGTATGGATCGTTGGGGTCACTAGCCGTAGTCGAGGGTTGGAGAGAGACTGTTGGTAGTAGACAGTAACCAAGGTTCAGGTAAAAAATTGCAAGACTAAACAAGGCACAGCAAGGCAGGACAAGGCAAAGCAGAGTGCTTAGGACCGACATCCCAAGTAAAGAACTATTATGCTCAGCCGATTTGCAGAGGCAATTGTTGTGCCTATAAAGGAGGAACAACCAATAGATGACAGGCTGCACAGCACTATAATCAGCATGATTCGCTGCTGGGCGGGTCTGGACAGCAGGCACTGATATAACACCAGCGGGGTCTGGACAGCAGGCACTGATACAGCACCAGCTGTACCGACATCTGCATCAAACTCGGGTGTAGAGCCTGCACCCAATCCTGACATCTTGGGGGTGGAGCCTGCACCTGATGCTGACATCACGGGAGACATCACGGGGCGGAACCTGCGCCCGATCCTCACAGCTTCACAGTTGGGATGGTGTTAACTGAGTGATGTGGTGTTGAGCTTGCGCCAGATGTAACGCTGGGAATTTAGACAAAAAAGTTACATTTTGTTTGTGAAAAAACATATAGATGATACTGCAGACATATGGGAAAAGGTTTTGTGGTCAGACGAGACAAAAATGTGGAGAGTCCATACTGACACCTTTCTCTTGATTCTTAGACATTGACGCGCACTGGTAATGGTACAACTGTGCTTATTTGCAGGTACAGATCTCCCAGCATGGCATTGCTTTCTTCTTTGGCCTATTCATATTAATGGTTCTCCTCCTAGGCCTCCTAGTGAGACCAAGGGTAGCTGGTACTCACTCCACAGGGGGAGGAGAGAGACAGAGAGACAGAGAACCCCCTTTCTTTTGGGAGAGTGTCAGTATTTATACCCTTTGGCTGTGACTGTAACTCCCTCATAACAAGACAGATCTGGATACTGATAGGCCATCACATCCAGTATGTGGCCAATCAGTACCCACCCCTCAGGCTGACACTCTCTCGCTCTTGCTAGGCCCGCCCTTGGATACATGTAATGTATCCAAGGCTGCAAAAGCACACAGGGCCTTTTTGAAGGAATTAGCCCATCCACTGCCCTCACCTATCAGGACTTACACCATAGGGGCCAGGAAAAGAAGTAGCGGCCGGAGGCTTTGCTACAATAAAAATCTATAAAATAATACATTGATTGTGAACTAACTCACACTAACACACTTGAAATAATAGTGTAATCCTACACCTCTCTACCACTCTCTCTCTACCTCTCTCTCTCTCTACCTCTCTCTCTCTACCTCTCTCTCTACCTCTCTAGCTTTAAACCTTCCCCCCTCTACCTCTCTCTCTACATATATATTTAGTGTGTGAGTAAAAATATACAAATACAATTAAATTCAAAAATCACCCCCAAACAATAATCAATCATTTAACCAAAAGTGTCCAAGATATAAATAGTGTCCGAGGAGACAGAATATGAAATTGGTCGGAAGGTACAAATATCAGATTATCCCCAAATATAAAGGATTGTGAGTATTCCAGCAGGTAGACAACCGAGGTCATAGTACAACTCGTGAATGATGTAACATTATACTCTTTTTGTGGTCTTTAATTGCATACAACATTTGTCTGCTTTTTATCTGCATATTTGCAGGTTGAGCCTTTGCCACATGGACGCCAATCCATGTCAGGTGTCACTATTACTTTATTTCCCTTTCACTCGGTTCCAAAAATGTTTAATAGTTGTTGCCTTTTATATACCATCTGCAGTTTTAAGTAGGGGGTCACTTTGTAAGATCTCCCAGTTCATATCTAATGTAGAATATAATTACACTATGGGCATTTTGCCCTTTCTTGTGTGCTTGCCTACATACAGTAGAGATGTGTCGCTGTCATGCGCTCTAAAGGCTGGCACTGGGTGATGGGAACGCACTAAATGCTCATCCATCCCGGGTCCAACGATTCTTCAGAGGTAAATCCCACAGCGTGCATCCGGCAATATGATCATGTTTAGAGAGAGAGGTGAATCCGGAGCGACAACACACAGCCTGTGCTAGTGGGCTGTGTGTTGTCGCTCCGGATTCACCTCTCTCTCTGCCTACATACAGTAACCTATTGGTTTTAGGAGGTATTTATTGTTGAAAGACCAGTTTCTCTTACTTACAAATGCTTGTGAAAAAGCAACCTTTCATTAATACTTTTAATGCTGATTTATCTACATCTATTTTTTTCCACCAACAGAGTTAGTTGCTGTTTCCACTCATGGAAGTATATTAAAATACAAGCCTATGCCATGAATTGCCTATATTAATGCAATGCACTTCTTCTTTCTGCCAAACATGAATAGTGCTTTGATATGTTAAGTTATGATACTGCTAGAATACTAGAGCCAGTAGAAGCAGTCAAGAAAGTTGAGTAAATGCCTGGTACGATAACACTAGAAATCCAAAAGGTGCTTTATAGTATTATCTGATGGTAAACCGCTTCCTGAGGGATCTCATGCATTTGAAATCAGACAATAAAGGCCAGATTCCCACCGTGTCAGTCCTTCATGGGAAAATTATACAGTGTTCTAATAATGCTGATATGCTCCTCTGCCTCAGGGTTCAGCCTTTTTTGTGCCACTGATGCTGATGAACTTGTCTGTTTATAATTCACAAGTTAAGCAGAACTAGCCTACAATCACCACAAAGAGGTATTTTGTATTTGTATTTCCCTTTTTAAAGCTTGATAGATGTTGTCTGGGCTCAGGAGGTTTTCTGCACTCTGAAAGTCCAGGTGTATTTATATATTTATCTTCCTGAGGGCAGCATTCTCCCTCTCTCTGAAGAGTACAAAATATAGATGGGTTGTCAAATATATTCTCATTTTACAAATGAGGTAAATTCATGATTTTTAGGTTTAGAGGGTAATTCAATATAGTTCAATGTGGCCGTTCGGCCGTTATCGGGTAAAAACTCCCATTCATGGCCGTCGGAGTTTTCACCCGATAACGGCTGATTTGCCACATGGGACTACATTGATTTACTCCCCGTAGTTACATTGAATTACTCCCCGTAGTGTTATTTTGATTTTTGAGAGCTAAAATGTAACAAATATGTTGTATGTTCCTTTAAGCATTTCAGATCTCATCTAGGCAAAAGTACTGAAATCTACCTTCAGGCTCTTTGTAAAGCCACGTCCATAGTAGAACGCGCTAGCTTCCCCACTTCCTCCTCCTCCCAGCGTCGTGCTTCAAATACAAACTTGTTTGTATTGCAAAGCGCCACTCTCCTTTTGCGCATGTGCATTGGCGTCCTAGTGTTTGTTTCAGCGCGCACTACGTAGCTCGCGCCGTATCCTGCACTATGGACAAAGCCTAACACCTTGTGCCCAAATGGGCCTTAGTTATGTGATCTACATATTTTTGGTGGCTTGATTTGTATTCAATATATCGATATTACTAGCACAGGGCACCAAAACATGGCAAATCATTTTTTTTTGGCAGAAAGGAAAGATTTGGCTTTTAGGATTTATCAATCGTATGTGTATTTCTGTATTTTACATGCATAGTATCTTGTGTTGGATACTCAGTAGAAATATATACCTGGATCTGCTGGAAAATTGTCATCTAATTGTCCATGCCATTTATTTTTTACAAAGTTTAACTTTTACATAAAGTGGAACAACAGTGAGTTTAAAGTGTTAATCAATAAAACCTTTTGAGCAATGCCAATTTACATTGGAAATAATTTGTATAATAGCATCAAGTTTCTTTTGTCACATTAATTCTATTTAACTACATACAGTAAAAAATTAGAATGGTCTTCACTCTAACCAAAATAAATGGTAAAAATTGACACATGGTCTATTAAATCTTCAAAATGAGAAACATTACCACCTTTTATTGCATCCTTGCATTTTGAGGAGTACGCAGACCTTGTACTTGTGTATTTAACAAGCTTTAGTTAGAGAAAGAGATGGAAGTTTCATTCATCTTTGGGCGCCCCAGCTACCATGTGAATATTGAACTACTAGATAGCCATAAGGACAGTGCGTGTTTGTTAGGAAGGAGTGTTGATGGGCTCAAGGTGGATCCCAATGGCTGAAATAGGCAGACAGGTGTCAGGGCAGGCTGAGAGCAAGCATAGTCAAGCAGGCTTGGGTCAGGGCAGGCGGCAGGCAGAAAGACTATTCAGACGGACCAGGGTCAGGGCAGGCGGCACGCAGGAAGTGTAGTCAGACAAGCCAGGGTCAGGACAGAAATCAGTAATGTAGAACAGTTGACTGGTCAGACAGATAACTTGGGAATGCTGGACTCAATGGTAATAGGCACATTGATCTGACACATGAACAAGCTGGTTTCAATAGCAAGTAAAGGGGTGTGTCAATGAGGGCTGATCCAGAACAGCTGTGTGAAACAATAGCAGTAGTAGCAGGAGATCAAGGACTGATCTGGCTCGCTGTTAGAGCTGCTGCCTTGAGCAGCTCAGAGGTCACAGGTTCAAGTCCTGCCAGGCCTGACAGGGTTAATCTATTTATTACTGTGATCTAAGTTATTAAGACCCAAAAGCTATGCTTGAATAAAGCTGCAGACCAAATTCATCTTGCCTCATCCTAAAACGTACAAGAGGCATATATAAAGACCTTTAATTAAGCTATTTGTTATTGGTGGTAGTGTATCGTAAACAAATCCCTAGCAGAAACAGAATTCAAGACAGGTACAAACATGCATTTAAATGGACAGTGTTTTGGTCTTTGCAATGTCTTTGATGAAAGTCCTCATGGGCACTGCCTCCGGTATTGTATAATAAATAAATCTATAATTGCTGTGCTTAGTTTGTTTTTCTTGTTTATGTTATCACCTTTTGGTGAAGAGATATGGGACTGTTCAGAATGTCAGTGAGCAGGTTCTCAGCGATCCATCTCTGAGCCCAAGAAGAACTCCAGGATTGACTGTGCTCGTAAAACAAATTGGATTTTCAGAGTACTGTATTATGTATGTAAGACTTTTGATCTGATTTGTTTTACCAGTCTATATAATTGTACACCAGCTACTAAACTCGTACTTATGTACAAATATATATATATATATATATATATATATATATATATATATATATATATATATATATACACCAGCAATATACACAATTATTAGCAATTGTTATAAAGATGAAGTTACATAACTCAGAATCTTATGTTCTCAATTTTCCCTTTCAGTTCCTCCACGGTTTTTAATTCACCCTTCAAACCTCTATGCCTATGAAAGTATGGACATCGAGTTTGAATGTGCTGTGTCTGGAAAGCCTGCTCCTACAGTGAAGTGGACCAAGAACGGAGAGGTGGTCATTCCAAGTGACTACTTTCAAATAGTGGTAAATATGCAGTTTATCAGTACAAGATTTTGTATGCAGTAGTTATTTTACATTCTTAATTTTATGCAGCAAAGACTGTTACTTGAAATTATATTATATTTATATATGGGTATATTCATTTACAAGGTCTAAAGATCAATGAGATTTAATGGAATACATACTTTTAAATCATTTAACTAGAGCAAATCTTAAGCTGTTGCTTTGGCAGTGAAAAAAATGAATGCTATATGGACTTCAATGCGTTAATAACACAAATAACTAAAAATACTATAGCTATACTAATGTACCCTATTAGATTGATAGATACAAATGCTTAATAGCAATTTACATTTGTGTATTAAGACCTAGGTAATACTAACCGATGCTTTGGGCTGTTGTCAATCACGTCAGACAATCAGACTATTAACATTTTTGTTAATCCATGCATTCATGTTTATGATAAGATAATCCAATTTAATGCGTGCCACCCTAGTAGTGGAGGGGTTAAGTAATGAGAGAGTACCCTTTTGATAATAAAGTTAGAACTTTTCCTGTATGGTATAAAATACAGACAAAAAAGTCAGTTATGGCCTGTCCCTCACTCAACTTTATAAGGTCCTTCAGAGAACTAAAATTATCCATAAAACACAGACATACAGTGGGGCCTGCTCTAACTCAAAGACCCTTTTCAATATACTGTGCTTCCCTGTCAGGGAAGCCTCTGGCCTCAGTTGCAATGAATATAAGCTTCGCTGGCATAGAGGACCCAGCTGCACAACATTTTGAATCGGGTTCTACGAGTTGTGTAAACAGACTGGTACTATGTGTGACATTTGCTGTTTCAAGCTTTCAGTTGAAGAAACGAAAGAGGTGACGGCTCCCCAGTGGGCTTGTGAGAAAGAAAAACAAAAAACGTGTTGGTTTATGGATAGGGCAGAGTAAATGAGAACTTCAGCATTTGGTGATATTGAATAATCAACTTTTCGATCCTGCTGCATTCTTCAACAACCTGCAAATGTTTGTTCACAAGCCCACCGTGTCCTCTTGCATTTCTTTATCTGATCTCCGCTTGCTGTGGGAGTCTGAGCACCCGTGGGCAGAGACAACAAGGTGATTGTGAGTGCTCCTCTACAGAACATTGCAAGTTTTCTGGTCTACATTTAAATATTGACGAACATATCTTAAACGAGAACAAAGCTGTTACATGGCTGTGAGCTTTAATTACAGTACGTTCTAGCTGGGTGATCATGTACCTTAAAGAGGAGGCTTATTATTATTTCTAGTAGATAGCCTAGATTTTGTCCCTGGAGTCGGTTTGGAGTAGCTGGCGGTGCACATAGGGACAATGCCAACCTGCTTCCAAAAATTCTTCTTGCATTCAAGATATATAAATGTTGAAATTCCCCGGAAAGCATTTAAATCAGCTCACATGGCATGCATCTCCATGGCACATCTTCTTTCAAAGGTCTGCCCACTAGCAAAACATTTTCGATTAAACTTTTGCAACAGTGATTTTCCCACAGGTCTGCTATTGAACAAAAGAGGGCTTAAACTCTGCAATACTGAAGCGCTGACAAGTTCAAACTTCCCATTGCTCGCAGACACAATTTCCATCCCAGATGCAGCAGGGAAGTGAGACATGAGATATGTTCGCTGGTTATTAAAATTGTCATACATTTGCTGCATTTTGAACCACCAAAGGGCTTTGTAATATGGATAGAAGTAAACATGTTCTCCTCTTCCCTCAACTAAATTGAACTGTCTTAAAGTTTGAAGATAATTGAAAGCACACTTCAGTTGATATCACACTATAACAACAATGTACAGTATGCTGACTACAAGGGTCCTTGCACTTATTTTCTATACTGTAACTGTTAGCATGTCTGAAATATCTGCTTGTAATTTTCATTCCCCCCCCCCCTTTCCCGCTAGATTATCAACATTAACACCCTCTTTCTCTTTTTTTTTTTAGGGTGACAGCAACCTACGGATTCTAGGTCTGGTGAAATCAGATGAAGGATTTTACCAGTGTATAGCAGAGAATGAGGCGGGGAATGTGCAAACTAATGCACAGCTGATCATCCCTGATCCCGGTAAGAGCATGGAAAGTTATGCTATTACTGAATCATTAAAATAACGCGTACATTACCCCATCACGTGACACTATATTTCTCAGATTTTCATTCATTCAGTGGCCCCTCGTTTCCTGTTTCTGAAGCATGTCAACTTTCACTGATTTGCCGTGAGTCTAAGTTGGAGTCTCTCACACTTTGAGATGTGCAAACTCTTTGGGTCTTCGTTCTCAGTTTCGCAATTGCTTTTTAATGGAAAAAAGGGAGTGAAACATTTTTGACTTTCCCTGCATTTTTTTAACATTTGCATGAAAATTATACATTTCTCAATTTTCACTATATGGTTGGTTAAAAAAAAAAAGAGTGAAGGCTAGGTTACGTCACCAATGCGTTCTACACACCAGTCACGTGACCTTGCACACTAGGTTCATTTGCACATGCAAAAAAAGCTATTTCTGGCAAGCTTTGCCGATTTGTGCTATAATTTGTTTCAATGAAAAAAATGGCAGATTTCACTTTGTGAACGGTTCAGAACAGTTTGCACATACTGTATCTAGTATCACTAATAATAAAAAAAATCAATTGGAGTTTCTATATTAAAATGCCATATGTGAAACCCCAAAGCTCACTGATGATTGGAAGGTGACACCACTATTTTCTGTAGCCTTCTGTTAAGAGATAGTGGTTGATTAGGTGTGTAATTAGGAGGCATAAGAATTTTAGCCATGGCAATGTGGCAGTGTAATGGTGTAGTGCCGTAGTTGTGTTGCATTGCAGTATTAAACAAATGCTAATGCCATTTGTCAGCTGACGCTAAAATGAATTAGAGCTATACATAAGTAACCAGCCATTCAACTTTTTTTAATTGAAAAATTGTTTTCGTGCTGACAAAGCGCTGTAATACGGCAGACATAAGCTTAGTAAAAAGTGACTCACTGTGAGCGCTCTTTTGCATGTCATTACCCAGAATCCCTGGCTACAGTGGAAGCACTGTATGGTAAGGCAGAGGTGTGCAAACTGCTGGGCGTGAGATTTTCTGGGGGCACAGTTGGCTCAATCAGTCCCTGCTTCAGCATAGGTCTCTCAATCAGTTCCTGCTTCAGCACAGGTAGCTCAATTAGTCCCTGCTTCATCACTGGTGGCTCTCATTGAGCCACCCTTTCAGAAGCTGGGATATCCTTAAAACCTGACCCATTGGGGGGGTTGGGGGGGGCTTGAGGACTGGAGTTGAGCTGTTCTATCGTGGAGTAAATAGTACAGGTGGTCCTCAGTATCCTACGGTCCGCCTTCCATCGAATGGCTTATCCGACGCCGCATAATGCAACCTGCTGGACGCATTATCCGACGTTGGAACTGCTTAGCCGACGCTCACCGCTGCGGATTAACATGAACCCACAATCCGATGGTCCTTAACCAACGGTCCGTTATCCGACGGCAGTTTGCGGGGGATAAGTGAGGACCACCTGTATATAGCACTTTATATGCTGACAAATAACTATATACTGTACACATATTTGCATATCACAATCTGCCACAGGGCAAGGTTAATAAAAGACTTACGATTGTAGTGTGAATGTATTAACAGCTTATATTAAAGACATGTGGCCTATCGGTTACCACGTTGCTTTAGGCCCCTATTCAATAAGCCATGAGGCTGCCCACCCCTTGCTTGGGAAGATTCCAATGATCCTTAGGGGCATATTCTACTGTATGTCCCCCAGAGCTGGTCAATGATAAAGCTACTCACAGCTCTAAACAGAGAGTACAAAAAAAGTTAATAATAAGTAGTAATTACGTAGGACTGCTGAGGTAAGCAACGAGGGGATTTCACAACGTGGGTGTAACAGGAAGGTTAAGGTGGATAGAGAAGACACTGTGGGCTGCATGTAAAGGGAAGGGGAGTTCCAATGGAAACCGCTACCTGAGATCCTTAGGATATAGAGAGCCTATGTCGGTGCCTCTATGGATCCCTCCTGTAGCACTCCTCATGCGCAGCCCTGTCTGCAGAGAAGACGAAGCCATCCTGGATATCCACTGCACGGTCTCTCATCTCTGGCGTGGAGTTCCCGAGTGCCGGAAGTGCGTCATAGCACGTCCGGTCCGTCCGATGAATCCTCCTCTCCCTGTAGACACGTGATTTCACGGGGGAGAATGCAGTAAACGCCAACACCCACGTACCCTCAGATCCTCAGCGCGTCACTCCAATCCAGCAACGACAACATGTAGGGTGAAGATTGGAAAGTAGAATCGCCAAAGTCCAAAAAATGCACCATAAGCTCACCAAGTTGAGGGCTAAAAAAGTTTAATAAAGACTACATAAAATGAAAATAAGGAAACAAACAAAAAACTAATACATAACAACCCTATGCGTTTCAGGCACCTTAGTGCCCTTGCTCTAAGGTGCCCTTGCACTAAGGTGCTTGAAACGCGTAGGGTTGTTATGTATTAGTTTTTTGTTTGTTTCCTTATTTTCATTTTATGTAGTCTTTATTAAACTTTTTTAGCCCTCAACTTGGTGAGCTTATGGTGCATTTTTTGGACTTTGGCGATTCTACTTTCCAATCTTCACCTTACATGATGTCCCCCAGAGCAGCTGATTGGGCCATTTCTGGCCAACATTCCTCATTGAAGTCAATGTGAAATTTTGGATGAAAACGGCCCAATCAGCGGATATTGAATTTCATAAGAAAGGGGAAGACAGCTTCACAGCATTTTTGAATAGGGACACGGAGAGAGGGTATTTAGCTCAGCTCATTGCTGGTGTTGTAGTTTACAAAAAGCCACTGAATGTAATGCAGTAATTGTTCTATTCAATTTTGTGTGTGAAATATTTCCTCTCGTTATTTCTTATGCCTTGCCATACAGCCACTCCCCAGAACAAAAGCAGGCTACAGTATATGGATCCATATGGATTTTTTTTCACGCATTAGCTCGATTATCAAGCAAAATTTGGCATTTGCATTAAAACATATAAACACTTTAATTAAGAAATATGTGCTCTTAAGGACATTTTGCATATGCTCCGACAGACCGTATAAAATATGCGTGTCATAAGAAGATGGTGTCCCGGCTTTCTTGGTGACTCCGCTGTCATTTTGTAGTTTTTTTTTTGGGGTGTCAAAACAAGCACATAAAAAACTAGAATTATCCCCAGATAAACGAGCGCCCAGGATTTGAATATTTTAAAACACTTGGACGTGTCTGCTTTCTTTTTTTGTTAGCATTACTCATCTAGTTTTAAAATCTGCAGCCTGCCCTAATCACACAAAGAAAAAAAAAAGTTTCCTTTCTTTTTAACAAGGCAAAGTCTTGTTATTACTGTTTCTAGCAAATCCCGCCATTTTTTTAAGTCTGTAGTGGAATTCTGGAGATATCAGAGTCTGAACAGTTGCCTGGGGAGGTTCAAATGGCCGACGCCACTCGCACTCAATAATCCAACAGGGGTTGCCATGGTAACAGCACATTTAAACTCGGTGAAACATTCAAATTTTAGAAGAAAAAAAAGATGTAGACCAGCAGAGCATCAACTGACAGGTCACTGCGTAACTTCATTTTAGGTATTTTGTTTTTTGGGGGGTGGAGGTGGGGATGAGACTGCCCAGTGAATACGCAGAATTTTATTGGGCCTAACTATTTCCCAATATTACAGGCATCTGAATGTTTTTGCAGAATAATGGCGTGTTCCCATGAGCAGTAAGAGAAGCTTATTAAAAACGGGTAGCAAAAT
Source organism: Ascaphus truei (assembly GCF_040206685.1). Taxonomy (NCBI): domain Eukaryota; kingdom Metazoa; phylum Chordata; class Amphibia; order Anura; family Ascaphidae; genus Ascaphus; species Ascaphus truei. The sequence continues at coordinate 37,596,495 of NC_134483.1, forward strand.
GCTCTGTTTGGAGCCTATGCATACACCCGTAGGGCTGTTATATAGTGGCCGCGTGCGCTACGCCGTGCTCGCTCGCGGCACTTATAATTGGCTGAGGTTAGTCAGCCCTTCTAAACAAGGGCCACGCGCGTGAACGGCAGTGAGCGTGCATCCGGCCGACAGCGGGGAAGACGGGGGATAGAATGATTTTGCTGCGCTGAAATATATGTATATGTGTATGTGTATATATGTATGCATGTGTGTGTATGTATATGTATGTGTGTGTGTGTGTGTGAGTGTGTGTATGTGTGTGTATGTGTGTGTATGTGTGTATGTGTGTCTGCACAATTTTAATAAATATTTTATTTTTACCAATGTGTTTTTTTTAATAAATAATAAATTACACATACATACACACACACATATACATACAGATAAACACACAGTACCTTCTCAGCTCACAGCGTACACACAAAAAGCATGCGGCACGTGCCCGCGCGTTCGCACTGGCACGTGTGTGCGCACGGCCGCACGCACTATATAACAAGCCTTATAGGTATTCTTGCTCTTACTACTTATTTTGGCATGAAAATGTAATACCTGTCCATCCTGTTCTGCGATGTTACTTTAATCCATCATCTGGATCAACTCCAATACATTTAGATACAAAATGAACACCCTTTCCTCTGCTGTCAGCACATTTTGTCATTTTGCTCACTGTTGATTAAAGTTGGCAAAGGTTAGAATGGGGGGAAAAAAGAGCATATGAAGACCAGGTCCTATAGAACTGCAGGACACCTTTCAACGTGTCTATAATGCACCTTATAAATGATGGATTACTTTTTCCTAGCTATTTAATCAGATCTTCAAACAATGCCATTCCAATTCCTTTGGGAGGTTGAAAAGGCCAGGATGCACAGATGGTAGTGAAGTGAGTTATAAATATAAATTAAGTGGTAGGGCTGGCCATGGTGGGAAAAACAGAGATCGCTCTGTTTAAACTTTGTCAATAAATGGTCATCATATATTTCACACGCAGCATGCGCTCTGCACTGTACATCTGTTCAGTATAGGCCTGTCCACAACCCTTAGACAGATGGTTATCTCTGGCAATGATCGTAATCTGTTTCTCACTGAGGATGACACAATGAACTGTTGAAGCCAGTATGTATTGTTATGGAGAATTAAAGAAGGGCTAATGAAGTTTGACTTTAGTGTTTCATAAACAGCTACTCAGTTGAAATGCAATAAATTAAGCAGAAAACGCAGGCCGGTATGCACAAATATTGCCATAGGCATCACTAAGAATCAGATTAGCTACGAATGTAGCTGTGCAGTAAATAACGCTACACTTAAAACATGCTTTATTCAGCATGCAATTGTTGGGGTTGTGTGGGGATATCACCATTTTTTTTGACCATAGGTTATTGTAATAGTATTTATTACTACTTCCCTGTGGCAGAAAATGATTTAACCCCTTTGATGCCTGGGGCTACCAAAGCATAGCAAAGGAATGACTTCACAACACCAAAGGGGGTAAGACACTACTGTACCTAAACATCCTAATAAGTGATCTGTCTGTAGAAATCAATCTGAATTAACATGTTCCTCACACAAACATATTTATTGTTATACAGTAAGTTGTAAACGTCTGGTAATATTCAGTGGCAAGAGTTAGAACTCCTATTTATTTCTATTCTTGCATTTTACATTTCGATGGACTAGACTTTTTATCAGGATTATATTCTCTTCTGTATTCAAGCACGATTCTGCTACATTTTGTAGTGCACTTTGGCACCTATTTTACATACAGTAAGCTCCTACTCAATATGTTGTGTTCACAGAATATTGAGTAGGGACCATAGCGAGAGGCATGGAAACAGGCGGTCTGCAACATATCAATCTCCCTTTTAAAACTACAGACCAAGCAATATCCTACATGTGTGTTTGTTTTTTAATAAATACGTTCTGTACTATTAGAAAATACTTTTAGCATTTCTTTTTTTAAACCACTGTGAATTAAATTTTTGATGTATTATATTGTAATGAGCATTTTTGTTTTTATAGCAACCATTTACAAAGTCACATCCCCTTCCTCTTCTGAAACAGGCTCTGGCACAACCCTTTTTGAGCCCTGCCCTCTCTCTAGCAGTGCACCAATTGTATCTAGTGACTGCCTGGTCACATGATCTTCCACACAGAACTTTGCATCTTTGGTCCTCTAAATGGCTGCACTGACAACCATTTAGTGAAGCCCCAAGACGAATCTTCGCCGATTGATCACAGGAAAACGGATCGATCAGCAACTTAGCTAATTACTTTTCATGGTATGGATTGCATTTATGCACATATTAAAGGGGGGGGGGGGGCGAGGGGGGAAGGTAGCTTGGACTGCTGACTGCTGCTTTAGAGAGACCAAAGAGAACCAAGGCCAGTGTCATGTTTAAGGGGTTATAACTGTGTGATTGATACTTAAAAAAAATAATCAAATCCGACACCAATAAGTACATTTTGTAAATTAGATTTAAATCATGGTGACCTGAGACTTGGGGGGGGGGGGGGGGGGGATGATATAATCTGGCTTCTCTCTTTTGTCTAATCTTATAGTATGTTCAGCCAGTGCTTGCCCAGCCAAGACACACTCCTATCTCCCTCCACCTTTACCTTTGTTGACTCTGTGATAAAGACAGTGTGGGCTAATTTAGCAAACACATCCCCATTGAGAAACCCCTAAAAAACTCAGCTTGTAACTACTTTCCCCAAAAACAAAAGCAGCCAAATGGTTGCTTTTAGCATGCTTACATTTCTGTATGGGAGCTTGTTGGTTTTTCTTTCTGGACGGTTTCATGGGATTTAACCTCTAAGCTCCATTGTTTGTTATCTGCTTTTCACAGTATTGAATATAAAAGCTTGCCTGGGTTTACAAACCTCAAAAGAGCAGCTCACTAAACTTCACAGGGAACGCTTTAGAAAATGTAGCACGGTATTCATTGTAACACTAGCAATCACAACAGCATAAAGGCAAACTTTAGTATATTTTACAATCTTATGCACACATCTGTGATTATATGGGAATATAATTTTTCAGTATCAAGTAACCCTATGTTCTTGATGTGATCTATGAAGTCCTATATATTAATATTAATAGTTCGAATTTGAGCTTTCTGGTTCATAGAAATCCCCATGAGGAATTGTCACTCCGCTTTCCTTTTCCCACATAGAGTATACTGTATAAAGGACTTTCTATAACCCAGTGATGTTCGTCGCCGGTTCTTGGTTAGATGGTTGTGAAAACTTTTCTAAAGTGTATTTAGAAGAAATGAAGAGTGGAATAATATGTCAGTGTTTAAGATGAGGCATAAAATATCCCTGTTCCAATGGGATTTATTTCACCCTTGTTTATTTTTTAGGTCTTTTCTGCTGAAGGTCCTGCGAATATTACGTTTTCAATATTTTTGAGAAGTTTATTTTCTAGAATAAGTCCACCTATTTCTCCCTGTTTATTTTATTTTGAAATTAAATGTATTTGAATTGTACAGGCATACCCCACATTAACAAACGCAATGGGTCCAGAGCATGTATGTAAAGCGAAAATGTACTTAAAGTGAACAACTACCTTTTTTCCACTTATCGATGCATGTACTGTACTGCAATCGACATATACGTGTATAACGGATGTAAATGACGCATTTGTAACAGGCTCTATAGTCTCCCCGCTTGCGCACAGCTTCGGTACAGGTAGGGAGCTGGTATTGCTGTTCAGGGCGTGCTGACAGACACATGCGCAAGTTGCCGTTTGCCTATTGGGCGATATAGCCTTACTCGCGAGTGTACTTAAAGTGAGTGTCCTTAAACCGGGGTATGCCTGTATTTGTATTTAGAGGGATTTGGTTTGCACTGTAGTCTCCAAGCAAAAGAAAGAGAGAATGAAAACATTGTTTGGCTTTGTGCCCCATACTGACCCTTACAATTCCTTGGAATCACAGTGACTTTTCTCGCCATACTGTAAAATACTATAGTTTAAAGGAGTAATCCAAGCGATGTCCTGCGTGTTTTTTTATAATCAGTTCTAAAGTACAGTATTAGATAATACTTACCACTTTTTTATTTTAAAATTCAACTCTTAATGCCATTTTTAATGAGTATTACTATACTGAGCATCCTTTGATTTCTGTAGCAGGTTTTAGCCCACCTCCCCCCAGCAGTGTAAGATCTTTGTAACAATTTCCTGTTTGTGATAACTTGTTGCCAATATTGCCAGCAGTTTGAGCTGCAAACTGTAACAATAGATAATGTTACCTTAGTAATAAAAGAATACATTGTAGCTGCTGAGTAACACTGAGTGAAGGATTGAGTTGAAACTGAAAGGCAGCCTTTTAATGAACCCTGTTAAGCAGGATTTTTCACAGGAGAACCAATCAATCAGCAGCTTACAGTAGGTAATTAGTTTTCAATAAAGGTAATAAAAGGCTGCATATATTAAAATATAAACAATATATATATATATATATATATATATATATATATATATATATATATACATGTGTATATATATTTTTATTTTTAAGCTACTTTGATTGCCTCTTTAATATGGATTTATAAAATGCCTACCAAATTGATTATACTGTACTGAGCAAGTTTAGCTAGACAGCCATTTACCATGAGCACAATGTCACTTTTGCTTCCCGGCACTTCCATTTTTGCAGCTTTCTTTCCTCACATGAAATCCAAATACATTTTATCCTCCTTTATGTTTAGTTTTCCTTTCACATGTCTAAGATCAAGAAAATAGTTTGAGAGTTTAAGAACGTGGCAGAATTGGTTTGAGGATGCAAATGCTTTAAATATGCAGTACATCATTACAGTGTAGTGTTATTTGACATATCTGCCCCAACTCCACAATCTGGCAACACTTATTTCAACATGAATTATTTAGCGGTTATGGTCCAATGAAATTCAGTGAAATGAAATTTGTTTGAAGCTGGGGGATGAACCAGGAAAGGTGTCACTTTCATCCAGCAAACCAATCTCCTTTTCCATCTAGTGGGGTGTCCTGAGTTATATATAATTGCAATTGGTATCTAGGTGGGAATGGCAATGTCATTGTATTGCTACAGGAGCTCGTGTTATATACTGAATTGCAGATCTGTAATTATAATGGACTTTATTTCTATTGAAATTCAGCAGCATCCTCCGATTACCATTCTTCATCATTCATCTTGGAATCTCTAATGGATTCATGGTAGCAAAATATCCTTTTTAGGATGCATTTAATGTTTCTAACATATTGAAGACCAAGGTGACAAGTTAGGAAGGGATGATATTTACCGTCCTTGAGCTGTTAATTTAAAATATGTCCTTGTCAAAGTGATTGGGGAACATGAGACCCTCCTAAATTAGACTTTGAACAATATGGCATGCAGATACTTGTTGTCGAACAAAATGCAATTAAATGTATACTATATATACACAATTCAGCAGCAGCAACTTATATTCTCCGAGTATTGGCTGTAGTGCACTTAAAACATAGCAGAAATATTTGTTGAAAGTATGCTATTTATCAAAGTCTATTCTTTGCAAAACTGGTTCAGATAGGTTTGTACCAGATTTATCAAAGTATAACGTCCCACGGGATTTAACAAGATTTTCTTCTTTGACGAATGTGGTGCTGTTTTCCTCACCACTGTGGAGACCACAACAACTGATAAATACCTCCCATGTCCCAGCGCCACTTGGTTTATGCAGTAAGTCCATATGGGGCTGTACATTAAAATTTGAGAGAGACGATTGGAGCACTGCCGCAGGAAAAATCCCATTCAAGTCAATGTTTTTTAAGGTTGAGGGAGTGGTTAGCGGTAAGAACAAGCGGTTGAATTTGGTTGAAATCTCATTGTCCGCCGCTTCCTGTGATCATGGTTGTCACCAAATCCCCTTGTGCCTCAAGCAGCAACATCAGATTGTAAGGTCTGCAGGACAAGACTAATTGTGCCTGAAAAATGATATTTACCGAACTTCGTACAATGTCAGTGTTATATAAGAAAACATATGATTTTAATAACATGCCCCTTGTTCTCATGAAAGGAGATGGGAATGTTAATGGATTGTAATTACAAAAGAAGTGGCTTCACCATAGCCCAGTATCATCATCACCACTACTGCTTTGCCACTAAACCCCGTTTACCATTTCATATATCATTGTGTTATCATATAATACTCGAATATGCTGTTGTGCGTAGATAAAAACACTTGAAATCCTAAAAGCAGCAGTCCCACCACGGGCCACCTACTCAGGGGGGGGAGAGCCAAGACATCTGTCACAGGCCTGATCCGGAAGACCGCCTCTCCACCCTCGCTTTACAAAGGTTCCCCAAAGCTGCCCAGTTCACTTCCACCCTGGCTCAATAATTCCCCCACCCACCACTCGACAGCCTACCCTCTTCCATCCAACTGAACAACTCATAACTCCCCTACCACCGCCACTCAAAAACCTGCCCCTTTCCTCTCCACTTAACAGCCCAGTTGAAGGCTCAGTCCTTGGCCCCAGGAACAGCTGCCTACTAACAATTTTATTTAAGCGTACCTGAATCGGGCCGATTCATTGTTCCCAACTAATTCCCTGTACCAGATTTGTCATTTTGTTGCGTTAAAACCTGAACAAAAAATCTCTAAAAAAGTGTGAAGTGCTTCTCTATGATCCTCCTCTGAAAAACAGAAGCATTTTTTTTTTGCCCTGGGGCCCCTTAATCAGTAAGCAATTAGACAAAAATAAATAAATATCAGTATACATCGGAGCGTTTTTTGTAAAGAAATGATCAATATTAATGGCACAGTAAGTCGCTACAAAATCACATGTACTATATGGTAGCTTTATAATTGAAAGCAAATGTATCTTCTGTAGTGGAGAGTGAAGTGCTTTTCAAGTGGAGAAGAGAGACAATTCTGATGTTGGTTTCTGTTGGTAAGCTGAACCTTTGCTGCTCACGTACAAAACCACTGTGCCTTCCTCTCTGGAGAGCCTCAAAGATTTCCCCTAGTGAAAATAACCTGTGTGTCGCCTTACTTCTTCCAATTACTATTTACTGTACATTGTAATCCTCGGAGCAGGAGTCTTCTATTACCGCAGTACAGCAAACAGCCAACAGTCATACTGTTGATATTAGGGAGCTACGTACAAATTGGTAGCTGGCTTTGGAAGTAGTTTTCGTTTCCCTATAGACCAGTCAAACTAACAGAGCCATAGCATAGCTATTAAAAAAATGAATACATATTAATTACAAATAGAAAATGTAAGGTTTATTGTCGCTGTACACTAAAAAAAAAAAATCAAGAATAAAAATACCATTTAAAAAGAAAAAAAAATGCTAGAAATACATATGGATAACATGCACATCATGAGATCTAAATCATCTACAAAATATGCCCTTTTTTCTTACTTTAACCTCCCATCTCAACCTCATATGTAATCAAGAATGATATATTTGCCAAAAGATTTAAATAAGAAGCTATTATTCTCCGTCCACAGGTACACAGGTCCCATCCCTCTGGAAATTATCCATCTTTCTGTGCTTAGCACTAATGTATTTCTTCCCTCCCCCTATTTTAATGCTATTGCAAGGATCGTAGAACGGACTTTTAGGAACTGGATTTACAGTGCAGCCTGTTTATAACCACTCCTGGGACCTGTAAAACAGTCTTCAATAGCCAAGTGATCATTATATAAGCATTTAGCTTTAAAATGTATGGTAGGGAATTAAGGCAAGCAGGCTGAACGGTCAGTCGTGTACTGTACAGTATTGCAAAAAGGTGTGGTGTAGTCCCCATCATATTTGTACTATGGAATAATTGATGCATTATAGTTTTCCAATTGTGCTGCATGTCATTATGTTATGTTTTGCAAATTGGAATATATTAATCTGCCATTCGTAAAAGGTTTACCATTTCAGATAGGAATATAGCAGCAGCAAATGTCAGTTAAGTTTATTGCCATTTTTTTAAAGTTCCATATTTTTTAGGATTATGAGATGACAATAGATATTGATTTCATTTTCCTAAAAACAATTAATTTTTATTACATTATAATCTCTGAATATATTTCCCCAAATGTTTTAGCCATGATCATGTTAACCTGTTCCTGGCTTTCTCGAAATTAGCGTTAGTCTCAGGTTAGAAATTCAACTTTGACTAAGGTCATTTTTAATAATCAATCTAAATGCAAGAAAAAAAAATGGAATTGTGCTAAGAGTATTGTGATTGATATCGTGACATTTAGAGAGCGTATTAAATATCTTACTCCAAGACTTTCCTTCTTCTGCTACACTCAAACGATATAGCTATTCTGTTTGCAATACATTTATGGAAATGTAGTCATTCATATTAGTATTGTGTTATTGTGATAGAATAATGATCATTTTGGCTACTGAATGTTTCCTTAAGTAATCCCTCCTTCTAAATCTACTGATCAACACAAATATAAAACTGCTGGTTGTGCAGAAACGCCTAATTGTTTACTGTTAATAAAAATAACATAAGTGATACAGTACTTAGGTTAATATGTGTTATTTTTCTGTTTAACAGTAAGCAATGTACTGGTATTATAACCAGACCGGTTAGAAAAGTGGATATATATTTACATTTGATAGACCCACAATATATTGTAACTTCACTAAATATAAATTTTGGACAGAAATAATGAGAAAATATATTTCCAATGTTTTATTGTATTACTTTTAGTTTTCAAATTAATGTTCGTAGGTACTTGCTAATCAGCAAACACTTAAAAAATCAGTGTGAGTAGCAGTATGGGAAGCAGTATGAACAGGGGCGTAGCTATAGTCCGGGAAAAGCCCAGGGCCCAAACTATTGGGGGGCCCGCTCTCCCCCCCCCTGTTAGCGGCACATTACGGGGCCTGAGATGGAAGAAGGAAGCACAGAAGGAAATCCCTTCCCCTGCAGGTGGACGGGGTCAGGGAGCTGGGCCCTGAGATGCAGTAGGAAGGACAGAGGGGAAATTCCTTCCTCTGCAGGTGGGCGGGGCCTGGGTCAGGGGGTGGGGCCCTGAGATGCAGTAGGAAGGACAGAGGGGAAATTCCTTCCCCTGCAGGTGGGCGGGGGCCTGGGTCAGAGGTTGGGACCCTGAGATGCAGTAGGAAGGACAGAGGGGAAATTCCTTCCTCTGCAGGTGGGTGGGGCCTGGGTCAGAGGTTGGGACCATGAGATGCAGTAGGAAGGACAGAGGGGAAATTCCTTACCCTGCAGGTGGGCGGGGGCCTGGGTCAGAGGTTGGGACCCTGAGATGCAGTAGGAAGGACAGAGGGGAAATTCCTTCCTCTGCAGGTGGGTGGGGCCTGGGTCAGGGGGCGGGGCTCTAAGATGCAGTAAGAAGGACAGAGGGGTAATTCCTTCCTTTGCAGAGCCTCCGTAGGTGGACGGGGCCTAGGTCAGGGCTATGTCAGGGAGCAGGGCCTCAAGTAGGGCAGCGTGGGGCTGGAGCTGCAGCCTGAGAGACAGGCTGGGAAAGGTGAGAGGGAAGGGTAGGGTTAAATCACAGGGGTAAAAACAGACATGACAAGGAAAGAATACAGGAAGGAAGAGACACAGAAAATGAAGTACAAGAGAGAAATATATAGGAGGGGAAAGAAAGACATGAGAGAGAGAGAAAAGAGAGAGAAAATAGAGAGAGAAAATAGAGAGAGAGAGAGAGAGGAGAGACATGAGGGGAGAAAAGAGGCAGAGAGACATGAGGGGGCTCTGAATTTATTTTTGCCCGGGGGCCCGCCACTAGCTACATCTAGCTACGCCACTGTGTATGAGTAGCAGTAACAATCTTTTCGTGAGGTTTAAGCAGAAGTGAACTCGCCTAAATCTGGGACATCAAAGGGCCATGTGTTCTTACCATTTTACCTTTAGCTGAATATACAGATATCCTGTCTTAACGGCAGTATTCGGTGACAACATATATTATTAAATCTTCTGGAAGCTCTGTGATAGTCAGAGGCCTGCCTGGGTATGTTGAGGTATCTGGGGGACCATTGAGACACGCTACTCCTGTATGTTTTTATTAATGTATTTATCAGTCAATTTCTAGAAATGAGCCTCGATGAAGAGTATAAACCAGATATGACATACATGAATCATTTATATCATGGCTTTGTTTAGAAACACTCTTTTTTTTCCATCTCTCTATGCTCCCATACATCCATGGTACCATTGCATGGCTTGCCTCATTTCCCACACAAACGGCTTCCTCTGTGCCATGCACGGATTCGCACACCCTTCTGAATTAGATTGAAGGTATTGTCTTAAGTGTAAACACAAAGCTCTTCATGGCTTGGCTCCCCTGTGTATCACGGATGCCATTTCCACTTCATTGTGTTCCTAATTTGTATCCTTTCTAAGCGGGTTACTGGTTTCCATTCCAACTTTTATAGGTTTGCACCTGAACTCTCTCTTATGTAAGATATTTGTTCAATTAGAGGATTTTAGTCTCTTTTATTTGAAGTGTGTTGACTTCTTCTACAGAACTGAAAAGCCAGCTGCGAGGCGTAGTGTACCAACCTCCAGTATTTACCTTGTTTTCTTATCATGACCCTTTCCAACTAAATATTATGCTCTTCTGAGTGAGGTGTCCATTTGTATCATTATGTACCATTATGTCAATCACTGCCCCGCAATGTACAGTGCCAGAGTATGTGTTGAAACCATATACACATACATTACAGTATAACTAAAACATTAATAAATATAAGAATAAGACAACAAGGAATATTCAGCCCTTTCAGTTATTTGTATATCTCTACAAAATATTTACATTCTTTATAGAGTGCCGTATAGGTTATTATTCCACTACATGTATTAATTATTGTAATTATATAGCCAGAAGCACAATGGTGTTGTAAAACCTGTGTTGCATGAGTGGGTTATATTGATATTAAATTTGAAACCTAATGTAATGCTAAGAAACATAACATAGCTTTTTTTGGTTTCCTATAACAATCATTGTGTACACAAAGTCATACAATGCTTATAGCAACAGGCAAACACGATGGCGTTAACATGTTTGTGAGCCATCTCTATAGAGATAATTGATACATTCAGTGTGTTTTAAAGGGTGCTAAACTGTTGGGTAGAACAGGGGTTTTCGAATCCAGTCCTCAAGACCCCCTAACAGGTCATGTTTTCAGGATATCCCTGCTTGAGCACAGGTGGCTCAATCAGTCCCTGCTTCAGCATAGGTGGCTTAATCAGAGGCTCAGTCTTTGACTGTTTGAGCCACCTGTACTGAAGCTGGGATATCCTGAAAACCTGACCTGTTGGGGTTGGGGGGACTTGAGGATTGGAGTTGAGAAGCCCTGAGGTAGAAGATCCAGCCTCAGCCGCTTGCAGCACAAAAGACCATTAGGGGATTTTGTGGTTTGCTAGTCTTTCTACGTAGCAGAAGAGGTATTCTCAGTTTAAACAAATGGCTGATTATTGAATCAGTCTGCGTATGTTCTATTATTAACTGGATGTAGCTATTCCACAGTAGACTTGCCAGTATTCAACTCACAACAGAAGTGGGGGAAAAAAAATGCAATGGATCTCATTACATATACAGAAAACGTGCACAATCCATGATTGGAAAGGGCTATTTTGCATATGACCCTATGATCAGCATTATCTGTGGTGACAGTCTCATGCTGCTTCAGGGAGACAACTGCTGGTGACTGCCTCAGAACAACATTTAACCAGCGCTATCTTTCAGATACAGGTGATTATTAAAAGTAGCAATTATATATTTTTTCTTTTTGATGGCAGAAGACATATTGACCCAGATCTACAAGACTGTTCTGTGCATTAGTGCAGCTAATGGCCCGTTTCAACACGAAGGCTTGATGGAGGTGCAACTGGATTGAAGTGTGTACATCAACCATGAAAAATGTATTTTGTATAGTAAACGTGATCCTGAACACACGTCTGACAGCTGCAATAATTACAGCTCCTGACATCACCTTGCTGTGCTTTATGCACTTTAAACCCATCCAAACAGCGACAAGGAAAACTCTACTCTGAAGAAAGACCAGTGGTACATACAATACAAAGTCAACACGTCAGGGAAGGTGATTTGGGGCCAGCTGTGCGATCTTGCCATGTTAACATCTCGCCATCTTACAGCCCATTTAAGTGAAGGGGCAGTAAGGGGTCTTCCATCACCAGAAGGTGTCTTATCGAGTAGCACTGCTTAGTAAATATGGACCTCTATATTTTAATTATTATTTTTTCTCTAGAAAGAAGGAGCTGTGACAGTAAAATGTATACAGAGATTCTCATCAGCAATATAAAGCACCGGAAGTGTGACATAGCAGGATTCGTTTTTTGTTTCTTCCCAAGAAAATGAACAGCGGTTTTAACTCCTCCAGTCCTGGAAGGTTCATCAACCTGTTAAAAAACATCAAGGCCCCCAAATAGTCGCAAAATGAAATTAAAATCAGCAAAATAATAGATTATCTTAGAAAATCTAATCTCCCAGGGTTGTCAGAGGAGGAACTGATGGGACTAAATGCTAAAATAATAGAAGTCGAAGTAAGGGTGGGAATTAAAAATCTTAAACCAAAAAGGCCCCAGGTCCGGATGGGTTATCTAACATATACTACAAAAAATATTTGAAGAACCTGGTCCCACGATAAGTAAGACTAATGAATGCTTTTATGGAAGGCGAAGAGAAACCCACAGACAATGTCAAAGGCTAGCATAGTGGTTATACATAAGGAAGGGAAACATTCGCTCAGATGCGTGAGCTACAGACCAATCTCGTTGCTAAATGTGACCTCAAAATCTATAGCAAGGTCTTAGCCAACAGAATTAATGCAGTATTACCGAGGCTAATACACCCGGACCAAGTAGGGTTTATAATCAATAGGCAAGCCTTGGATAATACAAGGGAAATCGTTAATATCATAGATCAGGTACAAGAAAACAAAGGGCAAAGCACTCTTCTTAAGCTTAGACGCAGAGAAAGCCTTTGATGGGATCAATTGGGCTTTCTTGAAAGCAACACTAGAGGAGTTTGGATGAAAGACCCCATTTAGGAGGGAATCCTGGCCTTGTACAGAACTCTGCAGACTCCCTTAAATTTCCAGGAGCAAATACTGTACAGACATAGTCCAGATTAAGAATGGTACGAGACAGAGTTGGCCCCAGTCGGCGCTCCTACAGATGCAGCTACTAGTATTCTAACACTACTTTGAAAAATCTGGGGCAATCTCGCAGTAATGCTGCAACATTTCTGTGACAATTCTGCAGACAGACTAATGGCCCATCGGATTAGCACAGCAGGGATCCCTGGTCAGTTTGAATGGGACAGCCAGGGACCCCCGCTGTGTTAATCCGATGGGCCATTAGTCTGTCTGCAGAAATGTCGCAGAAATGTTGCAGCATTACTGGGGTATTGCCCCAGATTTTCCAAGGCAAGTGTTTGGATACTCGTGGCTGCACCTGTATTTGCATTAACAATCGAGCCACTGGCAAAGTCAGGAGAAACCTAGAGATCTCAGGGATAATGATAGGGGAGAGAGAGGATAAAATTTAGTTATTTGCTAACGACATAATACTAACTGTTACCAAACCCTTGATGACACTGCCTAACCTACACTCGACGCAGACAGAATTTGGATCACTATTCGGTTACAACATAAACTCGGACAAAACAGAGGCTCTAAATTTGACACTTCCCATCGATGAAGTAAAACGTATACAACTACATTTTAAATATACTGTAGGTGGAAGGAGTCTTGACTTAAATAGTTGGGCATATATCTGACTTGCTCCTCCAAACCCCTATATAAATATAACCTTCGAGATCTAATCGCACAAATTAAGAAAGACCTGCCACATGGGACAATTTTCAGATATCATTGAAAATGAATATATTACCTCGCCTACTCAACTGCTTTTAAACCCTCCCTATACCAATGCCCTATAAGAATCTGAGGGACCTAAAAAAATAATTATTTGAATTTATCTGGCAGAACAAGAGGACAAGAATAGCAAGGGCAATACTCATGACCTCAAAAGAACGAGGGGAATTAGCAGTGCCGAATATAACTAAGTACTATCACGCCTCCCACTTGAAACAAATAATAATGTGGCACTCAAGCTCAGACCACTACAGATGGGTGGAGATAGAAAGAACCCTTTCTGGGAACGTATCGCTGCAAGTGAGGTTATGGCTCACCAAAGACCAACTTAATGCCCATTTATCTACCCCCCTGTATTACAATAGACGGGTGCTGCGGTTACAAAGCCCCACGCTTCCCCAGAGGCATTTAAATTAAATGCCGGGGATTGCGGGAGGTCTCTGTAACTTTCCAGCGACACATCACCATGGCAACCCGGCATCAAATGATGCCTCTGGGTCACGCAACATCACATTGCCATGGCAACGTGATGTCATGGGAGCCTGCGGCGTCATTTGACGCCAGAGCCTAGCAAAGGGAGCACGAGCTGGGGGTGAGAGCAGGAAGGGGGTCACAGGGAGAAGAGTTTGCAAACCCCTGCAATAGATTACTCATTAAAGCTATGGAGAGCATCTCAAACCAAATATGCCCTAACATCATCTCGCTCTAAACTGTTCCCACTGTTGGGAAATTCAAACTTCCAACCTGGAATGTGGAAAAACAACTTTAGGCAATGGAGAAAAAAAAGGCAAAAATGAGGACAGAGATATACTATTAAAAGAGAAAATAATGGAATTTGCGGAGGTAGTTAAGAAATACTGTACTCCAAGGGTGCGCAAACTGAAGGGATTTTCTGGAGGGAGCGTGGCGGTTACAGAGGTCCCACGCTCTCCCCCAAGGCATTTCAATTAAATGTCGGGGGACTGCCTCTGTAACTAGTTTACCATGGCTTCCAGTGACGCATCATCACGGTAACCTGGCGTCAAATGAGGCTGCAGGGTCACGTGATGTTGCGTTTCCATGGCAACGCAATGTCACCTGACCCCACAGCATCATTTGACGCCGGAGCCGAGCAGGTGGGGGCGTGAGTAGGGAAGGAGAGCAGGCAGGGGGGCACAGGGGGAAAAGATTGCGCACCCCTGCTGTACTCTATCCCACCTCAAGACTTATATAAATATATGCATGTAAGACATTTTATAAAACAGATTACACAAGGGTTGCAGCTCAAAAAAGGAACCAGATTTGAAAATATCTGCAGAAGTAGAAAATACCATAGGGGCCTCATATCCACTTTATATAACGAATTAGTGACAGATAAAGAAATACAGAGTTTTAATTATATGAAGGGTTGAGAACAATACTTGCAAACAGAAATCCCAAGAGTGGACTGGGTGGATATATGGGAGGGAGTGGCAAAAAAAGTCAATTTGTTCCACCATTAAGGAGAAGGCATATAAGGTACTTTACTCCCCCCCCCCATAAAAAAATTTTAAGCAAGATGTACCCTGCATACCCAGATCAGTGTTGCAGGGGATGTGGACAAGTGGGAAATATGATCCATATTTGGTGGACATGTCCTAAGATAGTACGGGTGTGGACCAGGGTTAGGGACTGGTTAGCAGAAATATTAGACATATAGAAACAGTAACTTTCCTCCTGTCTAAGCCAATAGCCACACCAACGCCACACCAACGCAAGCTTACTTCCTACATACAGCAACCAGATGCAAGATCGCAGTGACTTGGAAAAACGTAGAAGCACCCTCCATGAATACCATCTCAAAAAGAATAAATGAGGTCATGACTATGGACAGAACGATGGCATTTCTTAGACACACGACGAAAAGCCGCTACAAAATATGGGATCCGTGGCTTAACAACTGGCAGTCCAGAAACTAAATCCACCACCTGGCAGGCCCGATTTGCAGGGAATAAGGAGTGCACAATGCTGCTAGAGAATAGGAGTTAATTGTACCTCAAAATTTAAAGGGTGGGCTGTAGAAAGGAAGTATAATACGAGAGGTGTCAGAAAGCTGACACTCCCACCCCCCAGTCGGCCTTCCGCCCATGTGTATGTAACCTAGGTGTGATTTCAAATATTTTTTTAATATGTTTTTTTCCCCATGTCTTTTTTTATTCTGTATCACAACTGGGGAAAATTTTAATAAAATACAAATGGATAAAAAAAAAAAGAGAGGGACGTACCCAGATTGCCACTCCCCCTCCCCCCACGTATATGTTTCCAAAATATGGCTCCTAATGTTGTATTAATAGGATTTGCCCCTTGTCATCCTATGTTCTGTACCCCAACGTTGAAAACTTTCAATTTGAGACAAAAAAATACCACATCAAGGCCCATGTCTAACATGCAATGGTATTCTGTAAGGCACATTGCAGAGCTGGAAGACCTCTTACTGATTATTCACTAGATTGGACTGTAAGGTGTCTACTGGCGCTGGAAGATGTCTTCTGCAATATCACAGTTTAGTAAATATGGGCTTATACGCCTATCTATGACCCACCGGTGTGAAAAAATGAGGGGACATTAGTAGGATTAATTAGCAATTTAGCTTAGTTAGCCAGAGTAATAGTAATAGCAATAATAGTGGTTCATATTGATAAGCAGCAAATAATCATTTCCCTTTGTGTCCTTTAGAAAAAAATTTTTTAAACATATTTTGAGTACACCACATTTGGAATTCTGGCCTTACATAAATATTGACATTTATTCAATTTTTTTCTATCTCCGGCAGTTGAGCTTGGTACAACTGCTATGGTTCATGCAGATACATCACTGTTGCCAGCACAAACTGATTGGCATTCATGCTTGAGTGTCTTTTTATTTTCTCCTTGGCTGCTGGGTGCAGCCTGAGTAGCTCAGAAACTAAAGAGCTTCATCTATTAGGCGTGACAGATTTGTATTCAGCGGTAAATGTCTGACCTTGCTCACACTCCTTCATCCATTCCCATCATCCCTTTCCCAGATGAAAGATTCTGTTTAACTCTTACTTCCTGTCTGTTGCCTTGGAAACCCAGGCTAAGTAAGTTAGCCAACAAGAATAACTAATAAGGGAATATAGATGTATGTTGAACACAAAAAAAAAGAAAACTACTACTGTCAAATATACATTCAATCTGTACTTTGTGGATTGGGAAAAAGGAATATCCGGAAAGGCATCACCTCTTCAGCCGACTTGGCGTCATGATGTTGTGGCGACACATGAAGTCGCATCACCATGTGGTGTCACATTGTCATGGCGCCATGCAGAGTCACGCTGTTGTGTCAACGCAATGCCATGTGACGTTGTGATGCCATGTGACGACACATTCTCATGACAATGCGGCACCATTTGACGTCGCGGCATTTTGATAATGGGGCACTGCAGGAAGTGATGCCATCGGACAAGATAAGAGACACTTACAGAGGACCCGCGCTCTCCCCCAGCAATCAGTTTCATTGTTGTGGGGTAGAGAGTGCCACAGCCCCATCAGCATTCGCAATCATGTGACCGCTCCATAACCAATGACAGAACAGAAGGAGAGGACTCCACCCTTCCATCCAACTTCGCTACAGATCACGTTCTGCGCTCCAGAGGAATGCAGAATGCAATCTCCCCTAGTAAAACAAGCAGAGGCTGAAGGACATAGCTACAGTTCTATGTCATGGAGCCTCGGCACTGCCAGATTCATGACGTAGTAACTGCATCCATAGGGAACCCAAAGGGTTAAACATGGAGAAATCGTACTAATTTACAGAAATGTGTTGCTGTGAACATTCGTGTATAACTTATTCATAGCTCAATTGTTTCCATTGTCAGTAACCAACATTTTGATTATGCATTGCTTTACTTTCATCAAACAATTGCTAATTTATTTATGAAAATTGCATCATTTGATTAATACTTTATACAACTGAGCTCCGATGTAAATATTTAAAAAGCCACAAAGGCGAGAATTCAAACCCCTTGTCCCACCGCCCCCCCATCCCCCCCTTTATTTATGACTATAGCGGAATGGCGTTCTGACATTGCTCTTTATATGGAAGGTATTTTACCTGCACGTATTTGTGAGATTTTGTTTTCACTAATTTGAATATACTTTAATAGAAAATAAAACATACACCTCTAGGACAAGAGATAAACAATCCATAGATTCAAATGCAGTAACAACATTCTCTATGGAAATCTGTCTATCAGTAATGTATCCGAGAGCCATATGCTGGATAAAGATTTACTCATTTGCCTCAAATTGACTGAATTCCAGAGATATTTGTTAGACTAAATACTGTACCAACTAATTGATTTGAACTACCTTAGTGGGGCGTTTGTGGAGATGAAAGTGACTTTAATTATTGGATTTTGATTTATTTAGATTAGATTTTCTATACATTTCAAAGTTAAAAAATAAATACGCTGACGCCTAAAAAACATGTAAATTGTGTTCATTCTCCATATCACAGAAATATCACATTTAATGAAATAGATAGATTTTGTTTTTATAGCAGTCTGGAGAAAAAGCAGTATCAAACCCTGCTAATAGCTACATTATGTGCATTTAATCACTTTGAGCTGTGTTGTGCCGTTGTGCATTTGCGGGTCTGATTACTTCAGTCTGGACTGGCAGAGCAGTCAGTCATATTGTCACAGAGCAGACAGCTGTCCTAGCTGATATGGCTGACAACATAGCATTTAAAACATTGTTTTTTAAATAAAAGTCTTATTCATTTATTTTCTTTTATTGTTCATTTTTTTAAATCAAAACTACTGTTACGTCTATTTAATAAGCAAGACTTACGTTTATTAGAACGTTGTTTGGCTCGTATTCTCATGTTATAACATCAATGCTCTACTTAAAGCTGCAGTTCAGTCTTTTTTTTTATTTTTTTTTATTTTTTACTTCAATAGTTTCATTTGTGCAATCTCTGATTACCTAAAGAACTGTATACCTGCCAGTCAATTCGTTCTCCATGTATTGATAGGCAAAATTTGGTGACATAATTAGAGCTGGCATATGTTTTTATTTGCTTCTGTCAGTCAGTGGAAGCTCATGAATATTCATGAGCACTCCTGCACTGACATGTGCTAGAGGGAGGGCAGGGCTGATAAAGGGGTGTGCCAGGGCTTGTGACAGGACATGAAGGGTCAGTGCCTTAGCAAATGGCAGTTAAAATAGAATACAAGAAAATTGGTCTTTCAAAGTTGTTGTTTTTAAAACAGAAAATGCTAAAAGTATTTTTTCTTACTACAGAACTGATTTATTAAAAAAAACACACATGCAGGATATTGACTGAACTGCAGCTTTAAAGCTTGCTCATGGGTACCGTGTTTATTAAGAAGCTGTTTATATTTCAAGATAAACTGTGCCACCGGGGAGAGCTGTGGAGTCTTACAAATGTCCCCTCAATATACTGTAGAGCTGTAGTGTACTGAGCCATGGCTACTATGGAACAGCTGTACCATTTAACATCATGTTCGATCTGCAGCTCTGTTTACTGTTTCTATATATAGTTATTTCAGGTGCCATATTCTGCAAATTACCTTAAGAACAAATGTACAGTCAACATTGTATGATTTTTACGACATGCTGCTTGTCCATTACAGTTATACAGCCACAGCTTGTAGTTGAATTTGACTGACTGAGTAGTATTCTACACTGGGACTTGGCATTACATTAGTTAGTTAAGGGGGGGGAGGCTCAACTCCAGTCCTCAAGACCTCCCAACATGTCAGGTTTTCAGGATATCCCTGCTTCAGGGCAGGTGGCCCAATCAGAGGCTCAGTCTTCGACTGAGCCTCTGATTGGGCCACCTGTGCTGAAGCAGGGCTTGATTGAGCCACCTGTGCTGAAGCTGGGACTGATGGCTCAAACACTCCCTGCTTCAGACTGAGCCTCTGATTGAGCCACCTGTGCTGAAGCATGGCTTGATTGAGCCACCTGTGCTGAAGCTGAGACTGATGGCTC